>NC_069092.1:9368351-9680471 GCF_947172395.1 Bicyclus anynana | reverse complement strand
AGGAATATGTGACCATAAACGTATTTTAAGCACTGTTTAACAGTATTGAACGTTTGCAATAAAAACAAATTAGACAAATTGTAGCATTGTTGGAAGCAGTCTGTGCTTCGTTTAGTTGCTCGTTAAATCTAATGCAGACTTAGTTATATCGTGTTGCAACTCGAAACGCTGTCGGAATACCATACGAACAATAAAAAAAACAGCTATTCAAACGGTATTCGGCTCTCTTCAAAGCGAAAACACTGTTAGTAGTAAAAATGTCATTCGCACATGCATTTGAGCTATTCTACACACGACCACACCTATCCTGTCCATAGTTCTTATTGTCATAGAAATAAAATCCATAATTCGCTGAAAAGGCTCCCGATTCCGCCATTCCACAAAACAAGAATGCCTTTGTTTGAATGAACAAAGAGTATGCATTTAACGTGTTCGCTTAGTTATGTACGTGCTAAATTTTCTGCGACAACAATGTGTTATCAAAGTTGTGCAGTATTGGTTGTCGTATAAATCAGATCAGCTCGCCATTAAACGCGTTTATTGTGAGGCCAAACATGCAGTCGGGGCGCAAAAGTTCAATAAATACTGCACCATTTAAATGCTATGAGATTATTTAACACTATATCTAAATAACTAAATATAAATGTATAATTTTGGCTGGTGGGAGGCTTCAGCCGTGGCTAGTTACCTTACCATCCTAAAGACAAAGACGTACCGCCAAGCGTTCCGGTACGATGTCGTGTAGAAACCGAAAAGGGGTGTGGATTTTCATCCCCTTCCTAACAAGTTAGCTCGCTTCCATCTTAGACTGCATCATCACTTACTATCAGGTGAGATTGTAGTCAAGGGCTTACTTGTAAATAATAATAAAAAAAGCTCATTGGCGTATCTAGGATTATTCCCTAGGGTGGGCCTGGCCCTCGATAATACAATTCCATACAGTGGGCATAGGTACATTCAAGGGTGGGCACTGGGCATGGCCTATAACCCCGTTCGCTAATAAGCAGCCGTGATAGCCCAGTTGATATGACATCTGCCTTCGATTCCGAGGGCGTAGCTTCGAATCCGGTCCGGTTTATGCACCTCCAACTTTCTAGTGCATTTTAAGGAATTAAATATCACGTGTCATAAACGGTGAAGGGAAAAAATAGCGATAAAAACTGCATACATGAGAATTTTCTGATTATTAACAACCCATATTCGGCTCACTATTGTGCACGAGTCTCTTCTGAGAATGAGAAGGGTTAAGCCTTAGTCCACAACGCTGGCCCAATGCGGATTGGCAGACTTCACACACGCAGAGAATTGAGAAAATTCTCTGGTATTTTTAAAATTTTCCTTCACCGTTTGGACACGTGATATTTAATTCATTAAAATGCACACAACTGAAAAGTTGGAGGTGCATGCCTCGGACCAGATTCGAACCCACACCCTCCGCAATCAGAGGCATAGGCCACTGGGCTATCACAGATATATAGTACAAAAAGTAGATAGATAGTGCAATACTAGTACTAAATACGGACGATGTAAAAGTGGAAATTCATCTATACTAATATTATAAAGCTGAAGAGTTTGTTTGTTTGGTTGAACGCGCTAATCTCAGGAACTACTGGTCCGATTTGAAAGATTCTTTCAGTGTTAGATAGCCCATTTATCAAGGAAGGCTATAGGCTATAAATTATCCCCGTATTCCTACGAGAACGGGAACCACGCGGGTGAAACCGCGCGGCATCAGCTAGCTCAAAATATAATTTCACTCCTTTCAGTCATATGCTATACTACATTTTGTAGCAAATTAAAAGTTTCCCAAGACTCATTAAAAATTGTTACTGAATTACTGCAATCAATATCTCAGGTCCGCAGTGCAATTTTATAAACTTATGGGGAGTTATATTTCTCGCGAGGAAATAAGTTTCTGCTGCTGATATAACAGGAAAACTAATGGAAAAGAAAAATTGCAAACCTCATTTTGGTAGCACAACAAATAATGTAAAAGAAGGCTTATTTTTATGGATATGAAATCTTCTTTCGATTGGAAAGATGTAGTTTCGAATCCTGGCATGCACCTCCAACTTTTCAGTTATGTGCATTTTCGGAAATTAGATATCACGTGTCTCAAACGGTGAAGGAAAATCATCGTGAGGAAACCTGCATACCTGAGAATTTTCTTAATTCTCTATCTATCCGCATTGGGCCAGCGTAAACGTGGGACTAAGGCCCATCCCTCTCATTCTGAGAGGAGACTCGTGCTCAACAGTGAGCAGGTTACGCGTTGTTGATGATGAATGATGAGGCTTATTTTACAAGCACTTCGAGACGTACGGCCAGGATATGTTGTCATGGTGATAAGTAAAGTTGAAAATTTGAAATTAAAGTTGAAGGTTTCAAACGCACTTATCGTCTGAGCAAATTCATGTTTTTTATTCTGCACAAGTAAGACCTTGATTATACAATCTCACCTGATGGTAAGTGATGTTGCAATCGAAGATGGAAGCGAACCCCGAACGTTTTCTACCCGACATCGTACCGGAACTCTAAATCGCTTGGCGGTACGTCTTTGCCGGTCGTGTGGTATCTAGCCAGTCTCGGACCAATTAAGAAAACCTCAATCAGATCAGCCGGTTCGAACCTAAGACCTCCGTCTTGTAAGTCCACCGCGCATACCACTGAGCTACGTAGGCCGTCTTGTAATAGAGCAATTTAAGCTTAAATCTCTTACGTAGCAAATTGCAAATTTCCAACCAACCAACTTCCTGTTGCGGTTTTTCAACGCCATTATTATAAGGTTATTTAAGGTGGCTAAATAACCCTTCAAATGCTGGTAAAGGCGGTGTAAGTGTTTATAGGCTGTCAACGACATTTTGTGCTATAGACATGTTACGTGCCTACAAATCACCGCAAAAAGTGGGCCGAATTCAGCTAATCCACTGAGCGCAGACATCCACAATTTTGTGTATAATTCCTTATTATTATATTTATGTATACAGGATGCTCGGGAGTATTTCCCATAATTTCAAGGTGTTGACGAGTTCACTTATAGGAATTGCATAACTAATTTAGGTTTTAATTTTTTTAACTAAAAAATAAAACCTTTTTATGTTTTCATACAAAGTAATTCAAAAAATTCCGATTATCCATGTAAGACACGCCTTTATCTATCCTTGAATTTAAAAATACGTAAAACTTAGCTTTATAGTCATAATAATCATAAGGAATGCGTATAGGGGACACAATTTATGATCTATTTACAAAAAAAATATGATTTAGTCCGAAAAATATTTCTAATAGAACACAAATGTTTGACATTTGTAATTAATTTTCTTCAAAGAGTATAATATTCCCTAAAGTTATGGAAAATACTCCCGAGCATCCTGTATACATTTTCAAAAGTTCCTAACTACACAACTCGACATTATATATGCATGTTTATATATTATTTGTTTTAATAACTTTAGTTGTTTACTACGCGACTCTGTAAAATACGACCAATTAGCCGCTTTTGTTCGCCTCAGATTAACGCGCTAGTGATATATTATCTCTATTATAAAATATTTGGTTGCTGTAATCACTTCACATCAGGTGATCCGAAAGCTCGTTTTTGTCGCTACTATAGCAACAAAATGTAAATATAAAAAAGCAGCTGCTTTATCTAGTTTGTTAGTTTGACAGTAAGTTTTTTTATGGTTAGTAATCAAATGTTAGAGCTGCGATAGCCCAGTGGATACGACCTCTGCCTCCGATTCCGGAGGGCGTGGGTTCGAATCCGGTCTGGGGTATGCACCTCCAACTTTTCAGTTGTGTGCATTTTAAGAAATTAAATATCACGTGTCTCAAACGGTGAAGGAAAACATCGTGAGGAAACCTGCATACCAGAGAATTTTTTTAATTATCTGCGTGTGTGAAGTCTGCCAATCCGCATTGGGCCAGCGTGGTGGACTATTAACCTAACCCCTCTCATTGTGAGAGGAGACTCGAGCTCAGCAGTGAACCGAATATGGGTTGGGTTGATAACGAATCAAATATTAATATTATTTACTGTTTTGAGCTTTTTGAAATTTTCATTTTTATAACAATATTTATAAAATACAAAAATTGGTGGGCAGTTGATATTCTATATTAGAACCAACTTGCAAGACAAACTTGCTAATATCATGGCCAACAATTAATTAAAAATGAAACTCCAACTAAATCAATTCAAAATGTATTACTTATAAAAAGAAATACAAGGAAATTGTTTACGTAGATACAGTATAAAAATAGTATGTATTGAGGGCTGATTTACGCAACAGTGCTTCAATATTCTCGAGCATTTTAAAGGAACTTTTGAGCCAATCATCGCGTAACATTTTCAAGAAAATCTCTCTTTACATTAAACTGAAGTGGGTAGACGTTTCCATAAATAAACCTTTTATACTAAGCGTAGTATTAAATTTCCTTAGAAAATCTGTACATTGTATCTTAATAACACACACGTTACTTCATAGATTGGGTTGTGGGTTGTTAACTAATGAGATACCTAATATCAGTTATCCTAAATAAAAATACCTACCAGCAACGAAGAGAACATGCAAGCCGATTCCTGTCGGGTTACCATTAAAAATCCATGCATATTCATTGTTGTACTGTATTTAGATATATGAGAAACCGGAGTGTGTATCACGCTGTAAGAATTTTCTTGTCGACTCGACTTGTCTTCATCTAAATTCATCCTTCGCCACTGGTACCCGTTACCAGACAAAAGTTAAATACTGGAAGATCAAGACTGTGGTTAAAAGTCCTTAAAATAGTAGCGATGAATGATGATCCACTGTTGGAATACAATGTATTTGTTGTATTACCCATTTGTCATCCCCATTTTTCACCCGAAACGTCCAACTACTACTTAAATCAATTTAAGACTCAGAATCACTCAGGGGATGATTGAGTGAGCTATGCTTATAGTATCAAATTAGAAACAAGAGATTCGCAGAAGAACCTAATTAATGGACACAAACCTGAGGTCAACGACTCGCAAAGGTTATAAGGCAATGGGCTGTAAACGTACTTCGAAAAGCCGAAGGATGTTAGGGTTGCTAGAATGTCGAACCTACACCTGAAAGCGGAAAATTACGGAATTGACGGAAGCTCCTACAAAATGTCTGTATCCAGCATTGAACCGTCCATCGGCCGATGTGATGATTATGGAATATACTGTTTTAGTCAATTTAACCCAAAGCTGTCAGAGATTTTTTTAAGTTTGCTGAACTTAAAAAAACTGAACGAGTATAAGCCACATTATTAAGTCTATTGGAATAGTTTTTAGTCACAGTTAATGCAACAATGAAGAGTAGAGATGCTAAATTTATACGACCGCGTAGCGTAGCGTACTACTCCCATCGGACGTGATTTAATTACGTTGAAGTCAAATTTAGGTTTAATTGTGCATTATCACCACCAAAGATAAGAATATCTTTAATATACCCGTTTAAGAATGATTTGTAATAACAACAGAAACTGAGTAATGTTTTTGAACAAAAATACTTGGTTAAGGTTTTTATTATTAAAAATCTATTTGTTTGATTTATTTATTTATTTTCCTAATTTCCGTGAAATATCGATAATGAAAAAGACGTATTTCACGTATACATATATTGTACTCGTATACTAGTGGACGCCCGCGACTTCGCCCTCGTGGAATTTAATTTTTTACAAATCCCTCGGGAGCCATTGATTTTTCTGTAATAAAAACTAGCCTATGTGTTAATCCAGACTATAATCTATATCTACTTCAAATTTCAGGTGATTCGGTTTAGTAGCCGAGGCGTGAAAGAGTAACAAACATTCATACCTACCATCAAAATCATTAATTTTGTTGCAAATCTCGGAAATCCATGGATTTTTTTGGGATAAAAAGTAGCCTATGTGTTAATCCAGAGTAAAATCTATTTCCGTTCCAAATTGCAGCCAAATCGCTTCAGTATTAGCCGTGTTAAAGAGTTACAAACACTCAAACAAACATATATCCATATAAACTTTAACTTAGCTTTAACTTTATAATATTAGTAGGTTTCCGTAATTCCGTATTGATAAATATAAGATAGATAGCTAATTAGGTACCTAATTATTAATTTTCTTGTTTTTAATTTTCATTACATTTCACTGTTTCGTATTTATAAACACTCGATTGGTACTTTTGTGTCTTAAATTCGAAAACCGCTTTACGGAAAGCAATCCCTGTAAATTAATCAGAATGCAAATTGAATCGGAAACGAAACAATCAACGTGCTAAAGATCATTAAACTTTGTACTCATCGTGGGTGAAGTGTCGCTTTAATGGGGTAAATTACACTTCCTTGATAACTGCCTCATTGGACCAATGGTTAGTCATTATGAGGTCCTGGGTTCGATTCCTGGATCAAGCAATGAAATATTAAGCATTTTTTGCTCTCCGAAAATTCGCGGAGTTCTGAAGTTGTAGGAGGTACATACCCTTGTCGCATAGAACCTTAGTAGCATAGAGCCGTGATAGCCCAGTGGATATAACCTCTGCCTTCAAAGCTGGAGGGTGTAGATTCGAATCCGATCCGGGACAAGCACCTCCGACTTTTCAGTTGCGTGCATTTTAAGAAATTAAATATCACGTTTCTCAAACGTTGAAGGAAAATCTTTGTAAGGAAATCTGCATACCAGACAATTTTCTTAATTATCTGCGTGTGTGAAGTCCGCCAATACGCATTAGTCCTTTCATATAAGAGATATAAAGAAATACTAGCAGACTCTCGCGATTTCGTTTGTTTCAAGCTACTTCACAATTCACGAAAACGAGATTATACTCGTAGAGTGCTTATGAGAGACGCCTAAGGATACAATATATTCCTGTGCTGAATTTCATCAAAACTGGTTCAGTTTATTCCCCGTGGTCCCTGCGAGACATATAATGCTGCCGAATTAAAAATATGTTGTGATCAATATTATACTCGATTTTTTTTAATAACTCGAATACTTTTAACGTAATCGGGAATACTTTTGTCGTATTTTTACTGATTAAATATCTTATTAACCGACTTTAAGAAAAGGAGGTTCTCAATTCTACGCGTACCTATGATATATTTTTTTCCCCTTTTTTATTTTTTTTTTAAATTTCTTTTTTTTGAATTTTATTTTTGATATTTTTTTAAAATTTTTTTTTAAACTTTTTTTTCAAAAATGCCCGTAAGATACAAGAATATCTTCAAGAAAATAAAATAGTCCATTGGTTTTATTTTCTTGAAAATCGGTTTTGTAATTTTGTGTTATTAGGTATTATGTGAAAAAAGATTAAAATAGATACAAGAAATCGGTTAATAAGATATTTAATCAATAAAAATACGACAAAAATATTCCCGATTACGTTAAAAGTATTCGATTTATTAAAAAAAATCGAGTATAATATTGATCACAACATATTTTTAATTCGGTAGTATTATATGTCTCGCAGGGACCACGGGGAATTTATTCTCCGTGGTCCCTGCAGGGACTACGGCGCAGGGACCACGGGGAATACACCTTCAGTGGTTAAGCAAATACAACAAACAAACAAACTTACTTTCACATTATTTTTATTTCAGCTTAAAATACCTAATAAAGGTACTAATTATGAAAAAGTCGACTCAAGAATTTCATAGTTGGGTTAGATATTATTCTCTGCTGCTAAAAATAAACTTACTGATTTTCTCAAGAAAGGATTAAAGCTTTACAAGGCTTAGTTAGTTTTTTGCTGTTTACAAAATTATCACAATCTCAGTTCAAGTAAGATTAAAAGTTTTAAAATAAAAATTCGCCATTATACTTTATATTATAAGTTATACAAACTCCTTCCTTTGGGAGGATTGTAGGGGCGGCGAGTTAGCTATTCCAGAGTTTTGGATTGTTGGTTCGGCCAATGCGATTCAGAGGAAAGTTGAATTCGGATTGAATCGGACATAACGCGAGGAAAAATCAATGATTCAATGCTGCTATCGTAGCATTGAATCATTGATTTTTCCTCGCGAAGTTATTTGAAGTTTGAATTTGTTTTGTGCATATTTTGCTGTTGGATTTCAAGTCTTTCGAAATTCGTAACAAGCAAAATGGTAGGTCGAAATATTATTTGTGGACTAGGATAGCAGCGGTCTAAGCAGTACAAGTTTGGGCATTGTACCAGCATGCTAAGTTGTTTGGTATTTTGTTAATAGGAAGAAACCTCTCAGCGAACTAAACTTGAGCCAATTTAGAAAGAGGAATGTCCACCGGCCCATACAACGGCGCAGGGAACCCAGGTATACCCGTATAAAAGTATATGGAGAGGATTATATGATGTGTAAATAAGGATCTGGTTAAATAATTGTCGTAATAAAAGTATGTTTCTTGAAGAATAATGCATTTTTTTCATCACAGAGCAAAATGTACCAAAGCAGCGAAGTAACATTTGTATTATTTTTTCTGTTACCAACAAACTTAATAAACAAGAAAACGAAACAAATAAACCAATTACCAGTCTTCAAAAAATATCGTAGAGCTCAGGTCAACAGTCTTTGCTTGTTTGTGCCCGTTGTGGAATAATTAAAGATGAATTAAAAATGTCATAAAACGTTGTAGCAAACTTTTTTTTTATAAATGATATCTATACTAATATTATAAAGCGGAAGAGTTTGTTTGTTTGTTTGTTTGTTTGATTGAACGCGCTAATCTCGGGAACTACTGGTCCGATTTGAAAAATACTTTCAGTGATAGATAGCCCATTTATCGAGGAAGGCTATAGGCTATATTTTATTTAAAAAAAAAATAGGGATCCTTCCTGAAACTTCAATAATGTAACCCAAGGTGTACATGGCGTGTGTTCGCGCCTTCCCAAAAGTCTGCTAATGCCCTCAAGCATTGTCATTGCTATTCAAAAGGCCAAGGGGTTGCAAATACAGCAGCGTCATTCATTCGACCGTGAAATGACCTCACTCTCAACCAACACGCGCACGAGACGGTTGTAGCTTGCCAATTTGTCATCGGACCTAACCTTACTTACAATAAACCTTTTCAACCATCTCCATGTTTTTCTTTACCAGCGTGCGCTGCAAAAACTATTGATGTTAGAATAAAATAATGTACAACAACTTTGTAGAACACATCATTTTCTACAAAAAATGTCGCGACAGCATATATCTTTCTATCTATCTATCTATACTATAATAAAAGAGTAGAAATCGAGTGTCTGTACTTTGACCAAATTTAACTAAAATCAAGTTAGGGCGATTAGAAATGAGCAATGGAATACAAAAATATATATATATTTTTTTTTTGCCTGTCTGTCTGTCTGTCTGTCTTTCTGTCTGTCTGTCTGTATGTCTGTCTGTCTGTCTGTCTGTCTGTCTGTCTGTCTATTTGTCTGTCTGTCTGTCTGTCCTTCTGTCGCGCTATTATCTGGTTCTGCTGAACGGATTTTGACGCGGATTTCACAAATAGATTAAGCATAGTTCAGGGCAACATATAGGCTTTGTTTCATTAAAATCGGACAGATAGAAAAAAAGTTATCTTAAAAAAACCGGATTGCTCAAATTGATTCGAAGGCGTTATTTGGAGAAACGAGTTTTCCACTAAAACTGTGTAATATCGATATTGAGGCACATATTCTATACTCAACTGACCAATTTGTTTGTTTATTTGGTTGAACGCGCGAAACTAATCTCAGGAACTACTTAAAAGTTCAGGTTCAAACTGAATAATCCTTTTTGTGTTTAAATAGTCACATTGTCTACTTTTTTTATCGTATAATGTTATGCAAGATTTATTACTATAACCCTTTACACTCGAGGTTATACGATCGTGAGTTTTGACTTTGAAAAATTCTACACTGCACACGTAACAGCTTTTGCGGACGCAAACGTCGTCGAACGATCGTAAGACTATCTGAGGGCATGCGAAAACACACTTTATTACTATAGCTACATGGTGGAACTTGTCAGTCGTCCGGAAAACACGAAAAAGATGACTGTGTTTTTTGACCACGCCGCTCGAACAAGTACGTATTCAATATTTTCGTAATGCTAACGGTTTACTAATATTTTTAAATGTAGTTTGCTACTTTATTAGTTGTTAAATAATACCACATATGTTTTTTGTACATTAGTTTATTTATCGGTTGATACTATGCCTCGAAATTTAAACTCGCACGATTGTAGTACCTCGGTTGTACTACGTAAACTTGATAACAAATGTTACCCTGTCTTTTAGTTTTATTTATGTGATTTAATGCCTTTAAATGTATGTATTTTTTACTTTTAGAGCGTTCACTCATGGGCGAAATAGTTCACCTTTTGGTTAACGGCAATATCTCTGATATTGAAGATTCTGAACACAGAATTAGATCCAGATGTCTCGTTTCAGCACATTGCAGACGTAGCGTCAGAAGAAGAACAGGATGACAAAGAAATACCACCTTCCTTTTAGGTAACAGAACTAAAACCTCCGTCACCACCATATGAATTGCCAGTCCTGCCAAATTTAAGAACGACAGTGAGAGAATCGCGTTCTACTGTGCGAGAATCAAGATGTTTGCCTTTTGCAGTAGCAGATCGAGAACGCCAGTAAGTAGACGTGGAAGAAGGCCTTCAAGAGGGCGAGGGGCAGCATCAATTTTAGGTACAAGAAACAAGAAAGCGAATATGGAAGCAAACTGCTTTTATAGAAAACGCTCACAAGTATTCTACCTTAACAATAAACCCAGTAAGACGACCTATTGAATATTTTCATGGTTATTTTGATACACAGTTTTTTTAGAAAAGATATCTCATTGTTCCAAATTATATTACCATACGCACATGATCATGAACTTAAATCTTCAAGAGCTGAAATAACGAAATGATTTGTTATTCATCTTATTATGGGCTGTATTCCTTACCTTCGAGTAACGTATTGGAGAGTTGGTATGAAGTTAGGATTGATCAATGACCTAATGACAAGTGACAGACTCCTTACTTTAACTGGTAATGCACTCTATGTTGTCGAGTCCTATTCATCAGCTCCAAACGAAGTGGATAACCACGTATGGAAGGTACAAGCCATGATTGACATGTTAAATAACCTGTAAAAAATTGGTAAGAGTCCCAGAATTCTACTCGATTGACGAGCAGATGATCCCCTTTACAGGACGCTGTAAGCTATGGCAGGTTGTAAAAAATAGACCACGACCTGTAGGCCTAAAAAGTTTTATCCTTTCCACAAGTGATGGTGATGCTAGATTTCGAAATTCACATAGGCGCTAAAAGCAGTTTCGGTGATACAAATCTTGGGTCTTGGCCCCTCAGTAATTTTAGATTTGATAAAAGGTGTTCCACGTGGTTGCTGTACATATCATGATCAATATTTTACTATACCTTCCCTTTAATTGAGGAAATGGAAAAGATGGGGTTGCATTCGACAGGAACCATAATGCAGAACAGGATTGGATGGCCGAGCATCAACTAAAATGTTTATTTTGTTTAACTTAAGTCTAAGACTGAAGTAAAAAAGTGTTGATTTTATAATAATAATTATTTAAAATAAATTATGTTTATAGTTATCAATCATTATTTTATTATTTTCTTTGTTATATTGCTATATAATAACAGAGACTCACGATCGTGCGACTTACAATTATTTCCTGAAACTCACGATCGTGAGGGTCTGGTTGCAGCAAACCAGGTGCACTAGGATTTTTTTCAATATTTTTCTCATAATTTTCTACCACTATGGAAGTTAAGGAATAACATTTAAACACAATATAGAAGAACTTCATCTCTCGGGTGTAAAGGGCTAAAAAGAGCACGAATTTGGCGCAATAGCTATTAAATACTTATCTATACTCTATACTTATAATAAAACTGTAGGTAACAGGTCAAATTACAGAACTTTTTGATTAATTTAAAAAAAAAATTATTATAGGGCATTATACAATCGATACTGCATTCAAAAACATTTTTTTTCGATTATTTGTCTGTCTGTCCCTATTTTTTGTTGACCGGGCATCACACTGAAACTACTGAATGAATTCAAATGAAACTTAGCACGGTTTGAGAACATAATACGGAGCAGGTTATAGAATACTTTTTATAGCGAAAATAAAATCAGAAAGGGGTGAAATAGGGGTTGAAAGTTTGTACGAAAAGTCCTCCTCTTTTCCTGGTTAATTTACCCAAGCACAAAAAACGCGCTTTAAACTTTATTATAGACCGGCATTCGGCCGGGAGTTTGTGATAGGGCCTTTGACCGTGACTACGGCAGGGCATTTTACTCAAGCACAAAAATCGGAACGCGCGGCCTTCGGCCGGGAGTTTATGATACAGCCTTCGACCGTGACTACGGCTGGGTATTTTACCCAAACAAAAAAAACGGAACGCGCGGCCTTCAGCCGGGAGTTTATGATACAGCCTTCGACCGTGACTACGGCTGGGTATTTCACCCAAGCAAAAAAAAAGCGTGGTCTTCAGCCGGGGGTTTGTAATATGGCCTCTGATCGTGGCTACGGCTGGGCATTTTACCAATGCACAAAAAACGGAACGTGCGACCTTCGGCCGCGCACTGTGTTGTGATCCGGCCTTCGGCCGGGAGTTTGTGATAGAGCCTTCGACCGTGACTACGGCTGGGCATTTTACCGAAGCACAAAAAACGGAACGCGCGGCCTTCAGCCGGGAGTTTATGATACAACCTTCGACCGTGACTACGGTTGGGTATTTCACCCAAGCAAAAAAAAAAGCGCGGCCTTCAGCCGGGGGTTTGTAATATGGGCTCTGATCGTGGCTACGGCTGGGCATTTTACTGATGCACAAAAAACGGAACGCCCGACCTTCGGTCGCGCACTGTGTTGTGACCCGGCCTTCGGCCGGGAGTTTGTGATAGAGCCATCGACCGTGACTACGGCTGGGCATTTTACCCAAGCACAAAAAACGGAACGCGCGGCCTTGGGCCGCGCACTGTATTGTGGCCCGGCCTTCGGTTGGGAGTTTATGATACAGCCTTCGACCGCGACTACGGCTGGATATTTTATCCAAACAAAAAAAAGCGCGGCCTTCGGCTGGGGGTTTGTAATATGGCCTCTGATCGTCGCTAAGGCTGGGCATTTTACCAATGCACAAAAAAACGGAACGCGCATCCTTTGGCCGCGCACTGTGTTGTAACGCGGCCTTCGGCCGGGAGTTTGTGATAGACCCTTCGACCGTGACTACGACTGGGCATTTTACCCAAGCACAAAAAACTAAACGGGGTCGAAAATGTACATCGATTTTCACGCGGACGAAGTCGCGGGCATCTGCTAGTTCGTGTATATTAAACAGTTCGCTAGTGCAACTTGGATCGAAATCGAAACAATCTAGAAAGCAATCAAGATGTCCAAGATCGTGCAACTTCATTCCATGTTAGTTTAAGTCGTGTCATGTAAAAAGACAGTTCGTGGGCGTCCTCTATAGGAGTACCTATTGTTTAATTTTGTACAAATAATAATTTACTATAATTTAACTTGAAATAATAGTCGAATAGAAATAAATAAATAAAAATAAAAAAAACCTTTTATTTCTTTTTATTAACAGTTTACAATTAATTAGGTGCTAAGTATTTTAATTTGTTAATTATTTAATTTAAGTAAGGTATAATTTTTAAAATTTTATTTTCTTTCCTTTTATTTAAAAGAAGAACCCTTTACGGTGAAGGCCTCCTCTAGGTTCTGCCATTTTGATCGGTCTTTTGCCTTCAGTAGCCAGTTTTTGCCGGTGTAATAAATAAATAGGCGAATAAGACTCACTAATGTTTATCGTGAAACAATAAGAGATTAATCTTTTATTGTGTCACGCTTAAAACGGTTAATCTCTTTTAATTTTAATTTTAGTTAGGAGACTAAATTAATAATTAAAAGTATTAATTGTCATATCAAACCCCTTTAAGTAAAATATACTTTGCAAATAGCGATTTATAATGTTGTAGACCGGTAGGAATTAGTTTTATGGTGTAGCAGGACAAAAGCATATTTTTATGTGCCACTTTTGCTTCTCTGAATAAGTATTACAAACACATATTGTAGAATATTACCAAAGCTCAAATATATATTTTTATGACAAGTTAGCCCCTTGATTGCGATCACACCTGATGTTCAGTAATGATAATAGCCACAGCCTTTGCCTACCACCAGACCAGATCAGACCAGAGACAATTTAAAAATTATAAAACATTAAACTGACCCGTGCTAGGAATCAAACCCAGGAACTCTCTGTTGAGAACCATAATCATAAATATGCAACTTAGGTAGGTGGCAGTTTAATATCCTGTCAATTGCTATTTTTACTTGACACCTATTATAAAATGTATGCGGTTTGTTATATAATAGGACGTTGGCGAAATATTGCAACGTTCTGACGCCGTCCTTTGAATGGGGCAAGATAGAGTTAGCAATGTCAGATTTTGCGTTATTGACTCGACCACTGTGACTTGTAGCAAATCCGCGTTTGATTGAATTGGACCCAGCGTCATTGCTATCCTCGAATAGATTTATCGGCAATTGCTTGTGTGGCTGTTTTGTTATTTTGAATTATCCTAATAGTATATTGATTGCCGTTTCAATTCAATTTATCATTAAATTCAATAACCTATCCATTGTAATTTAATGGTAAATAGCCTTTAATAAGCTTTAAGTGTTATAAGCTTACTGTGTACTGTACAGCTTACATTTTGCGTGTCTGCCTGTATTTAAAACAATTTAGGGTTACACCGAATTCATATATTCCTCAATAGTATTATAATCACTTACATACACAAATTATCTAACACCTACCAATATATTTAACTAGCAGGTGCCCGCGACTTCGTCCGCGTGAAAATCGATGTACATTTTCGACCCCGTTTCGTTTTTTGTGCTTGGGTAAAATGCCAAGTCGTAGTCACGGTCGAAGGGTCTATCACAAACTCCCGGCCGAAGGCCGGGTTACAACACAGTGCGCGGCCGAAGGATGCGCGTTCCGTTTTTTTGTGCATCGGTAAAATGCCTAGCCGTAGCGCCGATCAGAGGCCATATTACAAACCCCTGGCCGAAGGCCGCGCTTTTTTTTGTTTGGATAAAATACTCAGCCGTAGTCACGGTCGAAGGCCGCGTGTTCCGTTTTTTGTGCTTGGGTAAAATGCCCAGCCGTAGTCACGGTCGAAGGCTGTATCATAAACTCCTGGCCGAAGACAGGGCTACAATACAGTGAGCGGCCGAAGGCCGCGCGTTCCGTTTTTTGTGCTTCGGTAAAATGCCCAGCCGTAGTCACGGTCGAAGGCTCTATTACAAACTCCCGGCCGAAGGCCGGGTCACAACACAGTGCGCGGCCGAAGGTCGCGCGTTTCGTTTTTTGGCATCAGTAAAATGCCCAGCCGTAGCCACGATCAGAGTCCATATTACAAACCCCGGCTGAAGGCCGCGCTTTTTTTTTGCTTGGGTGAAATACCCAGCCGTAGTCACGGTCGAAGGCTGTATCATAAACTCCCGGCTGAAGGCCGCGCGTTCCGTTTTTTGTGTTTGGGTAAAATGCCAAGCCGTAGTACGGTCGAAGGCTGTATCACAAACTCCCGGCCGAATGCCGGGCCACAATACGGTGCGCGGCCGAAGGCCGCGCGTTCCGTTTTTTGTGCATCGGTAAAATGCCCAGCCGCGCAATCCGATTTTTGTGCTTGGGTAAAATGCCCAGCCGTAGTCATGGTCGAAGGCTGTAACACAAACTCGCGGCCGAAGGCCGGGCTACATAAAAGTGAGCGGCCGAAGGCCGCACGTTCTGTTTTTTGTGCATCGGTAAAATGCCCAGCCGTAGCCACGATCAGAGGCCATATTACAAACCCCCGGCTGAAGGCCGCGCTTTTTTTTGCTTGGGTGAAATACCCAGCCGTAGTCACGGTCAAAGGCTGTACCATAAACTCCCGGCCGAAGGCCGCGCAATCCGATTTTTGTGCTTGGGTAAAATGCCCAGCCGTAGTCATGGTCGAAGGCTGTAACACAAACTCCCGGCCAAAGGCCGGGCTACATAAAAGTGAGCGGCCGAAGGCCGCTCGTTCTGTTTTTTGTGCATCGGTAAAATGCCCAGCCGTAGCCACGATCAGAGGTCATATTACAAACCCCCGGCCGAAGGCCGCGCTTTTTTTTATTTGGTCAAAATACCCAGCCGTAGTCACGGTCGAAGGCTGTATCATAAACTCCCGGCCGAAGGCCGCGCGTTCCGATTTTTGTGCTTGAGTAAAATGCCCTGCCATAGTCACGGTCAAAAGCCCTATCATAAACTCCCGGCCGAATGCCGGTCTATAATAAAGTTTAAAGCGCGTTTTTTGTGCTTGGGTAAATTGACCAGGAAAAGAGGAGGACTTTTCGTATGAACTTTCAACCTCTATTTCACCCCCTTCTGATTTTATTTTCGCTATAAAAAGTATTCTATAACCTGCTCCGTATTATGTTCTCAAACCGTGCTAAGTTTCATTTAAATTCATTCAGTAGTTTCAGTGTGATGCCCGGTCAACAAAAAATAGGGACAGACAGACAAAGAATCGATAAAAAATGTTTTTGAATGCAGTATCGATTGTATAATGCCCTATGATAATTTTTTTTTTTAAATTAATCAAAATGTTCTGTAATTTGACCTGTTACCTACAGTTTTATTATAAGTATAGAGTATAGATAAGTATTTAATAGCTATTGCGCCAAATTCGTGCTCTTTTTATAGTAATAAATCTTGCATAACATTATACGATAAAAAAGTAGACAATGTGACTATTTAAACACAAAAAGGATTATTCAGTTTGAACCTGAACTTTTAAGTAGTTCTTGAGATAAGTTTCGCGCGGTCAACTAAATAAACAAACAAATTGGTCAGTTGAGTATAGAATATGTGCCTCAATATCGATATTACACAGTTTTAGTGGAAAACTCGTTTCTCCAAATAACGCCTGCGAATCAATTTGAGCAATCCGGTTTTTTCAAGATAACTTTTTTTCTATCTGTCCGATTTTAATGAAATAAAGCCTATATGTTGCCCTGAACTATGCTTAATCTATTTGTGAAATCCGCGTCAAAATCCGTTCAGCAAAACCAGAGAATAGCGCGACAGAAGGACAGCCAGACAAACAGACAGATAGACAGACAGACAGGCAAAAAAATCAAAAAAAACTATTTTTGTATTCCATTGCTCATTTCTAATCGCCCTAACTTGATTTTAGTTAAATTTGGTCAAAGTACAGAGACTCGATTTCTACTCTTTTACTATAGTATAGATAGATAGATAGATAGATATATGCTGTCGCGACATTTTTTGTAGAAAATGATGTGTTCTACAAAGTTGTTGTACATTATTTTATTCTTACATCAATAGTTTTTGCAGCGCACGCTGGTAAAGAAAAACTTGGAGAAGGTTGAAAAGGTTTATTGTAAGTAAGGTTAGGTCCGATGACAAATTGGCAAGCTACAACCGTCTCGTGCGCGTGTTGGTTGAGAGTGAGGTCATTTCACGGTCGAGTGAATGACGCTGCTGTATTTGCAACCCCTTGGCCTTTTGAATAGCAAAGACAATGCTTGAGGGCATTAGCAGACTTTTGGAAGGCGCGAACACACGCCATGTACACCTTGGGTTACATTATTGGAGTTTCAGGAAGGATCCCTAATTTTTTTAAAAATAAAATATAGCCTATAGCCTTCCTCGATAAATGGGCTATCTATCACTGAAAGTATTTTTCAAATCGGACCAGTAGTTCCCGAGATTAGCGCGTTCAATCAAACAAACAAACAAACAAACAAACTCTTCCGCTTTATAATATTAGTATAGATAACATAAAATTGAAAATTTTGAAAAACCCCCGAAGGTCATGAATTGATTAATTAAGCTCTTGATCAAGTCATCAATATACTCTTTCAGTGCGCTTTCGTTTGAAACTCACTCGAGTATATTTGCAAGCATTCGGTTATTCTTCCTTACTTTCGTCCCATAGAACTTTAAACGGCTTAACCGATTTTCATCAAACATATCTTTGTCAAAGAACACTTGCATATAAGTACCTTATTTATAAATCTATATTGAAATCGTTTCATCCGTTCGGGAGCTATGGTGCCACAGACAGACTGACAGACAGACACGTCAAGCTTATAACACCCTTCTTTTTAAGTCGGGGTTTTTTTTTATTTTTTACAAGTTAGCTCTTGACTACAATCTCACCTGGTGGTAAATGATGATGCAGTCTAAGATGAAAGCGGGCTAACTTGTTAGGAGGAGGATGAAAATCCGCACTCCTTTCGGATTCTACACGACATCGTACCGGAACGCTAAATCGCTTGGCGGTACGTCTTTGTCGGTAGGTAACTAGCCCCGTGTGTGTGTGTGTGTGTGTGTATGGTTGTTCCTCTTTTACGCTTGGAATGGAAATAGATTCCACTCTACTTTTCATCCCGGAAAAATCTCGTGGGATTTGTGAAAAACTGAATTTCACGCGGACGAAGTCGCGGGCTTTTACTAGTTTACAATAAACCAAAGGTTAAGCCAAAATTCGGATAGGACAGTCAGCGAATAAAAGATAAAGTTATCACATTTCAAGCATTGAACTTGTCCGGGTACCTTACCTGGGTGTTAGGTAAATAGGGCTCTGAAATTCAGCAACCCACTAACGCTGTCCTTTGGGAGAGAAGCCGGTGCTATGCGACAAAGTTAGTAATTACTCCCGAGTTTGCATTGTTGGCTCGACCACTGTGACTTGGAGCGAATTCGCTTTGGGATTGAATTGGACATTACGCTGCCACTATCGTCGAATTGTATCATTGGCATTTGCGTTTGTGAAAAACTGTTTTAAAATTGGTTCAGAAGTTTTCCGTTTCGAGTTGTTTTTTGTTTTGTTCCCAAGGGACTTTAGATTTGAGAACGAGATACGTTTTTACTGTTTCCCGCTTTTACGGGATTAATAATTGCACTTCGACGGCCGTGTGGCGCAGTGGGTAGTGACCCTGCTTTCTGCATCCACGGCCGTGGGTTCGATTCCCACAACTGGAAAATATTTGTGTGATGAGCATGAGTGTTTTCCAGTGTCTGTGTGTATTTATACATTATACAAGTATTTATATGTAGTATATAATTGTAGGTATATTAATATTATAATATCAACTATCTTAGCACCCATAACACAAGCTACTCGTGATGTGTATTGTTTAAGTATATTTCTATCTATCTCTAAACTGTATCATTGTAATTTTCGTTTGAGAAACACTATTTTAAAATTGGTTTAGAATTTTTTGATTTTAAAGTTGATTCTTTCGCTCTTATGGGACTTTTGAGGACAAATACATTTTACTGTTATCTGGTTCTACAGGAATTATACCTACTCGTATATACGACTACGTGTAATTACAATTTGTATAAAAATATGAATAAAACACAACCTTCTTTACGAGCTTAAAATTTATGCTATGATTAAATTATATCGTTGGCGTTTACGTTTGTGGCATTTGCGTTTGTCCATAGCCTATACCTTTTTTATGTGATCTATGCTATGTTCAAAAAGCATTGAAAATTTGTTTAAAAGAATTTTGGTTCAGAAGGTTACAAGTTGTTTTTTATTTTGGTCCTTGACTTAAGAACGTTGTTGTGATATTGTAGGACAGATAGACAGTTAAATTTTATTTATATGTATTGATAGTAGAAGTAGAGCTCTGAAGGAATGATTTTTAGAAAAAAAAATCGTTGTGTAATTGTGTAAAAATGTAGTTACGACTTAAAGACACGAATCACATTTGGATGCCCATGTAACTAATCAATTTTTTGCGCCACTGTGATTACGAATTACAGAAACAATATAAAAATAAACTAACACTTGTAGTTCCATTTTATCTACAAAAGCTTTGTAACAATACAATTAATCAGAATGGAAATGCAAATTAGATTGAAATTGAAACAATCTCGGAATCAATCAAGATACTCAAAATCATTAAACTTAGTAGGTTCAGTAAACGTGGGAATCCGAGGGTGTTACATAAGTAGGGCTAAATTGGTTTCCCCCGAAAATCAGCCACATTCTAACGCCGTCCTCAGGGAGGGGAGGCCGGGGAAGAGGGATAAAGTTAGCAATCCCAGAGTTTGCATTGTTGGCTCGACCACTGCGACTCGGTGGGAATTCGAATGGGTATTGAATTGAACCTAACGCTTTCCCTGTCGCTCTATTGAATCATCGGCATTTTGCTTATATTGGGCCTTGTTTGAAGCTATCTGTATTTTGAATTTTTTTTAATCTGTAATTTATTTATTTATCTATTTTTTTTTAAATTTTAACAATGTTAATATAAAAATATAATACAAAGCACTATTAAAAATTTATAAAAAAATAAACCCTTCCGGTGCGGGACATTTGAGTGCCCAAGCAACCGGTGGTCATGGCTCCAGAGAATTAAATTTAAGAAAATTGAAAGATTTACATAATTAGAATATAACTAATAATAATTAATATCGATACCTTTGATAACGCTATTACTCAAAACTTAATAATCTTTTTTATTTTGGGTACCTAATAATAATCAATTAATATCACATTAAGATTTGCTCATATCTTTCCTTAATCTATGAAAATAATTTTGATATCCAGGAGTAAAATGGAAATCGATTCTCAGAATAATCCGTATATTTATACAGAGTAGCCTGAAGCAGAGCGATCTAAGACGGGCTCAAGCCTTCAGCCAGGGTTTATTCAGTCTCGCGCTGTAGTTCACATAAAAAGCATAATGGAATGCATCAAACTGGCTTTTAGGATTAGGCGAAGTGTTCGAAGTTTAAAATTATTGTTTAAGATTGGATGGAAGTTACTGACTTTGATTATTTTAAAATTGGATGGATGAAATAAGTAATAAATGCAAACTAGCGGATGCATGCGACTTTGTCCACGTGGTATTCAGTTTTTCACAAATCCCGCGGGAACCACGGATTTTTCGGGATGAAAAGCCTATGTGTAAACCAGAGTAAAATCTATTTCCATTCCAAATTTCAGCCAAATCGCTTCAGTAGCCGCAGCGTAAAGGAGGAACAAACATACTTACACACACAAACTTTCATCATCATCATCATTATCAGTAGATGGAGGTCCACTGCTGGACATAGGCCACTTGCATGGACCTTGGCAAACGGTCTCAAGCCGCCAGCATTCAGCGGTTTCCTTTCACCTTTATAATATTAGTGTGATGTAAAGAGCCTGCGACACCTAGACATACTTCATTTTAAAAAGGCTGAAAGTTTTTCTGTTCATGCCGCTACCATAAGTAAGTACTGTAACTAATTATAAAATTTGAACTGTAGTTACTTTGGAAAATAGCACTGCTCAATAGGCTTTGTAATTATGCAATTATTATTATAATATCATGCTCTACAAGTCTTATAAATCCTTCTAGTAGCATAGTTTCACAAGAGAACATGCGTATGCATAAATATTAGTTATTAGAAGGATTTTAACTTCAAGTTGACATCGCTGGACAAAGTTCACTTCTTCTTATTGCATTAAGTTATAAATTTAATTCATCTTAAATCAACAAATATACTAATAGTCAGCTTTGTTTTACTAATTTTTAACTTTAACTTATTTTACTTTAAAATAGTGAATCATTGTTTACATTAATACAAATTGTAGGTACACCTTTAGCACATGGAACAATTAAGAAAATATTTCTAATTTCGTCCGACTCCATCATCGGGTTTTCATTCCATGAGTCAAAATGGAACGTCCACTATCTTTGTACTAGAATTCATACTGATATCTGATGCAAAGCAGCATTGCTATTTTTTGGGGTGTAACAAGTTGGTTGCTGAGTAAATATAGGCCGTATGATGCTCCCCAGAAAGACTGGTATAGCTTGTCACTGCCAAGTTTTACTCTAAGTGTATGTGATAGTTTGATAGATCAGGTGTACTATCTGCTTGTTCAATCAACTATTACTGTAAAAAACGATTGTCTATAAAGTCTGTTTACTGACGACAGCTGAACGTGACAACGTCATAAGAAAATACTGATGGAATGGTAGTATTTTTCAAGAGAAAATGTTCGTTTTTCTAAAATACTGTTTAATAATCTTCATAAACCAGGATATACTTTATTTCTTGTAAAAAAAGTAGGCAAACCTATAGCGAGGGAACGACGCATGACGTCATCTTTTTTCGAGCGTGCAGCTTGCTTCATCGAATTATAAGAATTATCACATCAAAAAGGGATTAATTTCTTCTCCGAAAAAAAAACGACAAATTGAACCGAAAAATCCGGCAGAAAACCCTCTAGTTACCGTTGCATTGTAAAAATACTAAAATAGCCATAACCGCATTGAGAACCTGCTTTTTTTAATTCGATTAAGAATCATTAATCACCCATGCCGTGATAGCTCAGTGGATATGACCTCTGCCTCCGATTCCGGAGGGTGTGCGTTCGAATCCGGTCCGGGGCACCTCCATAAGTCGTGTGCATTTTAAGAAATTAAATATCACGTGTCTCAAACGGTGAAGGAAAACATCGAGAGGAAACCTGCATACCAGAGAATTTACTTAATTCACTGCGTGTGTGAACTGCCAATCCGCATTGGGCCAGCGTGGTAGACTATTGGCATAACATCTCTCATTCTGAGAGGAGACTCGACCTGCTGAGCTCAAGTTACCGAGAGTGAGCCGAAAAAATAATATAAGTTACCGAATTTTCTTAATTCTCTGCGTGTGTGAACTCTGTCAATCCGCATTGGGCCAGCGTGGTGAACTATTGGCATAACATCTCTTATTCTGAGAGGAGACTCGAGTTTAGCAGTGAGTCGAAAAAATGGCAATCACCCATTGCTAATGACTCCCGCTTGGCACAAAGAAGGGTCCTAGAGTCAAAATTGAAGCCACTCCTGTGGAGTGGCGTGCAATCGTGCAGCAATGGGCACATACATTGTTGCTTCGCTAGCATTGTTCTCGCACCTGCGAGCTCCCATTCCTCTTGTTCGGAACTAGAACATACGGACCGCGCGTCTTTTCACTGCAATTGTATTGCATTGCATTGTCTCGTTTCATTTATTCCGCGCTATAGTTTGGTGACAGCTCCTCCTTTCTTGGCTTATTTGTTGAACATTTGGTCCTCGCATCACCTGCGGCTCGGTTCACTGTTCTATAAACTAAAAGGAGTTTATGTACCAACAAATGTAATATTTAAGACTCAAGTATTTGCACGTTTGATTTATTTGCATTAACTATGGATCCTGTGCCAATGATATTATTTTTAAGCACTTTGGTCTAAGGTTGAATATTTCCAGGATTAAGACCACAGATATAAGAGGTAACTAGATTTATAAAGTGCCAATTCTTTGTATTGAACCAGCGTACCCAGGGGCGTGGCCTAAATAGCTGTTTGATATTTAGTGACAAATGAAATATGTCACCCTTACTTTAGAGTTGAATATTATTATTTTTTTTTTTTAATTTATTTTACGGCCTTGGATACAAGTCCTTATAGGCCCTGCTTAAAATATTACAATTTTTCTTAAAAATGTTGAATATTATTTATTCCTTTTGTCACAGAACAAAACAAGACTGCTAGTACATGCGCGGACACGCTTGCGTTGTTCCGCACACCCGGGTGTACTGTCTGTTCTGTGGTAAAGACCCTTAAGCGTCCAAATATAATTTTCTAGAACGATTACTATCACATAGCAATGATATTTTTTTTTTAATTAATGATAAACTTAATAAAATTACAAGTCTGACTAGCACAGGTCCTCAAACTGTTAAACAAAGTAGCAAATTTTTGACGGCCTCCGTGGCGCAGTGGTATGCGTGACTTACAAGACGGAGGTCCTGGGTTCGATCCCCGGCGGGATCGATTGAGGTTTTCTTAATTGGTCTAGGTCTAACTGGTGGGAGGCTTTGGCCGTAGCTAGTTACCACCCTATCGACGACGTACCGAAAATCGATTTAGCGTTCAGCATGTCGTGTAGAAGGCGAAAGGGGTGTGGATTTTCATCCTCCTCCTAAAAAGTTAGTCTGCTTCCATCTAATGGAACTACGCGGGTAAAACCGTAAGTCGTCTGCTAGTCCATAGACATAAAATGCAAGTATATGAAAATATCTACGGCTAAGTAAAGTGTCTATCTTCTAAGTAAGTTATACCTTTCGAACTGGTAGTAGACTTTAGACTTTTCAAAAGTGCTTCTGGTAACATAAGTAGCATGGTGTTGCTTGTACAGTAAGCTGCACTATTCGTCGTCATCAACCCATATTCGGCTCACTGCTGAGCTCGAGTCTCCTCTCAGAATGAGAGGGGTAAGGCCAATAGTCCACCACGCTGGCCCAATGCGGATTGGTAGACTTCACACACGCAGAGAATTAAGATAATTCTCTTGTATGCAGGTTTCCTCACGATGTTTTCCTTCACCGATTGAGACACGTGATATTTAATTTCTTAAAATGCACACAACAGAAAAGTTGGAGGTGCATGCCCTGGACCGGATTCGAACCCACACCCTCCGGAATCGGAGGCAGAGGTCATAACCACTATTACTTAGTACTTATACAGCATCTATTTTACGTATGCACAGTAAATAATAATTTGCAAGTTCTTCAGGCTCATTAAAGAAGCTTATTCTCCTCAGTATATAGCCGTGATCGATCATAGCCATAGTCTTCCGGAAATAGAATATCCTTAACAGATTTTTTTTTATAGTTTTAGTTATACCTACATTTAGATTAATATATTTCCTTACTGTCCATTTAGGGTATCCATTTAATCCGCAAAGGCTTCCAACAGTGTAAATACTTGGGTTCACAGTTTCGTGTGACGCCATGTCAGGATGATTGATGAGAGGACACTTGAGAGTCGCATGTTCACAGCCTCGTGCCGTTTGACAATGCTATGTGATTTGTGAGTCAAAGTTCAACCGACGGGAATTTGATTTTTGTGATCACATTTAATTTGAAATGTTTTGTAACTATTCAAAAAGTGGAAGTAGAATTCTATTTTTTTTATTTATTCAACCATTTATCTTTATCAGAAACACAAAAATATTAATTTACTTTATTAGTAATACTGGCTGGTTTTGGTGCATTTGTCTAAAAAAAAACAACCGATGGTAACAAGTTAGCCTTTGAAAACAATCTCACCTGATGGTAAGTGATGATGCAATCTAAGATGGAAGCGGGATAAGTTGTTATGAGGATGAAAATCCACACCCCTTTTGGTTTATACACTACGAGTATATCGTACCAGAACGCTAAATCGCTTGTCGGTGGTAACTAGTCACGGCCATAGCCTCCCACCAGCCAGACTTGGACACATTAAAAAAAACTCAAACGGTCCAGCCGGAGATCGAAGGACCTCCATCTTGTATATCCACCGCGCATACCACTGCGCTACGTAGGCGGTCGATAATGATGATAAATAAAATAAAAAAAAAGTCAAATAAAAATTATGTCGCATTTTCCTTTCGCCTAATGCACAGCAAAACGGATCGCGTTGTACATCAACGGGCACAAAGATGTGGTCACGCAGGATTTATGACTATCCTCCCATCAATCATTCAGATATTGTGTGACGCTTCAACTTGTGACCCCAAGCATTTATACTGTTGACAAGCTTATATGGATTAAACTGATCCGCTAAAGGACGAACTCCAAGCGGAGATTAGACTGAAACAGTTATAATGTTGTTAGAATCATTCCAGGGATCGCTCCGTGTTGCTAAACTTTGTTGCCATTGAATTATGGGAGTGGAATTTATGATGAAACGGATGCATAAATTACTATCGTAATAAACAAGCTTTCCTTTAAAGTATAATAGATTTTTGACGTGACAACGTCTTATAATTCAATGGAGCCGGCTAAAAACTCGAAAAAAGATGACGTCATGCGTCGTTCCCTCGCTATAGGGTTGCCAACTTTTTTTACAAGTAATAAAGTATATTCTGGTCTATGAAGATTATTAAACAGTATTAAAAAAAAAACAACATTTTCTTTTGAAAAAGTGCGACCATTTCATCAGTATTTTCTTATGACGTTGTCACGTTCAACTATCGTCAGTGAACCCTAACCTACGTCACAATTTCTCTTATTCGGCAGACTATGACTATAGACTATATGAGTCGACTAGTATGCTTTGGATTGTCAGTCACATAGGAATACAGAGCATCGCTTGGATGATTCAGCAATCGGTTAAACTCGCATAAGCTTGTTAACTGTATGAATGCTGCAACTCACAGTTTGATGCGTCACGCTATATCAGAATGATTGATGAGAGGCTGCTCGTAAATCCCGCGTGACCACAGCTTTGGAACGTCCGCTATATGTCCTGGTTAGTTTGTGAAGTCGACCGGACATATATTAATATATAGATGTGATATATGGGATACGTTGATTCTATCTATTTCAAAAGAGTACCATAAACTTTATATAATTTAGGTAGAACATAATTGTGTAGGTATAATCGGTGTAATATATTTTATTTCTATACCCTAATGTTAATTTTATTAAACTAAAGATTAAGGCTGGTTTTAGAGTCACGCTGACAAGACGCTGGCTGTCGGCGCTGACAGACAAAATGTATGAACTACTAGCCATTTGCTGCCCGCGAGTATTTTATCGAAAAGCCCGTCTGCGTTGAAGAAGCCGACAGTCAGGGAATGCGGTTTTAATCTACCGTTGTGAGCCATTTAAAAAATCTTTTTATTCCTCTATCGCACGGAGCATGATACTGTGCTCGCCTATTGCCCTTAGTTTACTTTATATTTTTTTACATGTCACGTAACGGATCGGGCGACCGGTCGTCCATTTAGGAGTCAAGTGTTTCAGAATAACGCGTGGCTATCAGGGCGTGCGGGCGGTCAGCGTGACTCTAAAACCAGCCTAAAAGGAATAAATACAGAAAAGACGGTTTTTCTACTCTTATTTCGTAATGTACACAGTATAAAACCTCAAACCATACCACAGAGCTATTCATTCGTACAGTTTATTAGGTAATGTTATTACCACATGGGTAAATCGTGTTTTTCTTAAATTTTTACAGGACTAAACCTAGGACGCCACGCCGAGATTAAATTTAGAAAGCCACGCCAATACAAAGTTGAGGAGACCATGCCCAAGGCTAGATATTAGTACATTATGATATAAGTGCGGAAATTTGAAAATTACAGCCGAGGCGATATTGCAAGCTCGAGCCTTGGCGAGAGCTATAAGTAAGGAAGCAGAGGCTGTAATTATCAAAGCGCACGTATGTCATACGACGTTTTATAACACATTTGCGAGGAGGTAACACACATTCTGAAAATTAATTTGCATCTTTGCCTGTTTTCCTTAAGATGACATTTTGATACGCTTGTCATTTTTGCACAGATAACGAAGTGCGTACCAGCGTTTGTTTTTTTTAAACAAATGCATCAAAAACAGCCAGTACTAATAAAGTAAATTCATATTTTTGTGTGTCTGATAAAGATAAATGGTTGGCATTTATTGTCAAAATTATTAAAATTAAAGATTTAATTGTTTGACAGGTCACGTGATCAAGTTATCGACCGCATCTGTCATTCCCATGAACTTTTCGAAGCGTTAACGTTTGTAGAAAGAAAACCGACGTGCTTAGCTACAGGCCCTGTTCTGCATGCTGATTTACTGAAATTGTAATAGAGAACATTATGATGGTAAGATATCCTTCGTGTCCGTCAGCGAGTACGGCTCGCACTTGACCGGTTCTTCTTTTAAAATAATAAACATAAATTTCTGGCCACTCGCCTTTGTAACTTTATAAAGGATCGGTTAACTCGCAGTGAGCTGGTATTTCGGGCCGTGGATAACCTTTAGTTGGCTCTCCTTATAAACTCAACCTCAAAGCGAATTCTTGTGAAACACGCAAATTCTTTTTGAAACAACGGGTATTTTGAAAGGACTGCTATGGACTTGATATTATGTAGCATAGCTTTTGAGTTACTAGATGACCCATTAAAAAACCTATTATTATAGGTATTTGTCTTTATAAAAACAAATTTCAGTTCGTTAGTAGCACTAAAACTCAAAAACAGTTGTCTGATTTATATTATTTTTTCTTCTATTTGCTCTAACATATTGTTAAACCTACCTAGTGAAGATACATTAAATAATTTTAAATTTACCTATTTAATAACTTATGAAATTTGCATGAAAATAAATGTTTAAAAAATTTGATTTGGTCATCTTAAAGTTCTTTTCTATAGTTTTATAGAGTCAAAGGTTCGCCCAGTCGGCCAGTGATTTTTCTAATTCAAGATAAACTTATCTTGTATCAGAAAAATCATACGAATTCAATCTTGTTATCTGTTTAAATCAATAGGTACTACTTACATATATGCTAAGTATAAAAAAAATTAAGTGTATGTGTGTGCGGTTTCAATAAAACAGTTTATTCTCATATGCATAGAGTTGTCTACACAATACTAAAACACAATCTAGTTTTTCTCTTTCTGTTTGTCTGGGCTAATCTCTGAAACCGATTTAATTAAATATTAATTTCAATGGAAGAGGTTATTGAGCAACTGCACAGTTTATTTTTGCCACGGGATTTGTAAAAAAACTGAAAGTAAAATGTCCGCTAGTAGAAAATATATTCACTTATAGCGCGATAAATTTTTCTGACCCGGTGGCCAAAATTGGAACTAATGTTACGGAGGTAGCCATACTAAAAGCGCGACAACAGTGATTTGTAGGTATAACTCGCAAGTTCGAGTTTCGAATTCACCTCTATCTTACTCTTTCTATATTACCGTGTTAGACAGACAGAGAGAGGGAGATAGAGATTAAATCGAAACTCTCACTAGCGAGTTATACAAAACATCGTTACAGAATAGCTCTTCTAGTCATATACGTTTGTGGCAGTATAATTATATTTCCGTTGTCAAAATAAATATCGTCGTGGCCGTAAGTGCACGTAAGTGGAGGCACTGTTTGTATCTCATCACTTGGTAAGCGCTTGTCGAAATAGTGACATTCAAATAAATCGTTACTTACGAGTACTGTGTGTTTCGCCACTTAGCAGCTAAACGTATCTAGATATTATTTGCTACACATATATATTTTTAGCCGTGATTAAACGAATTTAGTATTTAGTATTGTTATAAAGTTTTTTTTCAAATTATTTATATTTTTTTACATATATAAAAGTAAATTTTTAAGAAAAGACCATTTTGTTTTTTTTTTGATAGATGTAGTCATGTTTTCCACAAAAATCATTATATTATATGTTACCGTTAAATTGTAAAATATATTAGTTTATACTCTTACTCGCGATATTGTTATCTGTCGTTATATTGTGAATTGAACATACTGATTACAATTTAACGTGTTATTTTTTAATATATTATAATCTATCGAAGTGAGCTCGGTAAATGTCAGATTATAAACTAACGTATTTTACAATTTATCGGTGACATATACATATCATAAACACAGTGTCTACATGATTATGATGATATGATTATTATTTCCATTGTAGACTTTGAAACCGTACAACCGAAGTTCGTAAAACAGGTTTCATTAGAAAACTATGCAAAATATGCCATTGCATCGCACAATGCAAAAATGGATTTTATGTGTTTGTTTTAGTTTAATAACACACGCCGGAGTATGCGCTAATAAAATCCGAATTATGTAAGAGGAAAACATTTCGAGTAGTTTTATATTTTTCTCACTGAAATAGTAATTTCTGTTTTATTGTTTATTCTGATATAATTAAAATAGATAGACGATAGACACGCTCACAATGTATGTAAATTTTATTGAATCACAGTGTTTTAGAGAACTATAATGTCTAAAGCAAACAATAAAAACATCTCGAAACTTATGTTTGCTTCAAATATCATAATAAAATAAAGCGATATAAGAATATAATACCGTAACTGACGTGCTTTGGGATCCGTTAAAGGCTGAGATAGAAATAGGGAAATTCAAATAAACGCTACCACAACGGGGGAATAGGAGCGGAATGGATTTAGATTTGTTTTACGGAATGCGAACAAAAATTGTTTAATACCCAACGTTTTGACGTACATATAAAGGAAAAATAATATTATTTTTGTATCCATTTTTTTGATGGATTTACTGTGGAGTCTATCTACACAGTACACACCCAATCCGCGAACTTTATCACCCTGATGACGGCTTGTTTTTGGTAGGTAAATTGGCGGCTTTCCAGCTTGTAAATACATCATAGATGGGCATCTTTATAGAATACTAGCGGACCCGGTCAAGCTTCGTTTTGACATAAGTGCACTTATTCTCTATCCCTACTCTACCCTTCTTTACCTCTACCCCTACCCTACCCCTACCCTACCGCTTGACTCTTAAACGTTTGTATGGGAAATAGAAAAGGGCAGTTTTTAGGGGTTTCCCGGAAATTATTTGATTTTTTCTAACCTTTTAAACCTTTCCTGTACCTCCACGAACATTTCAAGACCAAGATAAGATAAATCCGTTAAGCCGTTCTCGAGTTTTAGCGAGCAATTCATTTATATATATATATAGATAGATAGATATAGAAAGAACTATGTATATTGTATATAGTTTGTTTAGTTTTGGAAGTCTGTTTAGATTTAGATGTAGTGGTAATTTGTAGTTACAGACAAAAGCGGTTGACAGCAGACCGCGCGTTAAGGCGGATTTACATTTCTCTGACGTGCCGTGTCGTGACGCATCAGAACAGAATCGGTATCATACATTTAGTATGGTAACGTTTACACTTATGTGTTGTGACATGTCGTGATGGGTCGCAAACAAAATGTATGAAACCGATTCTTTACTGATGCATCACAACACGACACGTCAGACAAATGTAAAACCGGCTTTAGTGTTTGAAACTGAAGGAATAATTATCTCATTAATTAAAAATCAATATCAATCCGACATGTTTTCTGTCCGTCATAATGGTTTTTGATTGACGTAATTTTAACTAACGTTTATCAAAATTTCGTAAAAATAAACATGTTAGATTACGGGAAAAAGGATAATCTCTTGATGTAGTGGTGGCTCAAGTTTGAAAGTTTGGTTTAGTAGGTTCTTAACGGACGCCTAATAACTATAAACTACCTCCCTGCCAAATTTCATCTGTTGTACGTGTTCGATGGTGGTTCCTCCCTTACCCTTCAATCATAAATGAAGCTTTAACTCACCATCACCCGTCATTTTAGGAAAAAATAAAAATATCAGAAAAGTCTTTTTGTCACTTTTCGCTTTTATTTTATAAAGATTAATTTGTTATAATTAATTAGCCAACTATATAAGTAGATCCCGTAGATTGAAGACAGGATTAAGACGGAACAACATCGAATTTGGCAAAGTGTGCTCGCAGGCGAGTTAAGCTCCTAGAATTATTTGACGCTTGGGAATGGAATGCGATCCATAATACATGCGAAGTTGAGGTTCAATTTAAGCAAATGATTTTATGTTATAACTACTAGAAGACGCCCGTGACTTCGTCCGCGTGAAATTCTGTTTTTCACAATGCTCGCGGGAACCATGGATTTGTAACGAGTAAGTTATGTGGTAATTCAGGGTATAATCTTATTCCATTCCAAGTTTTAGCCAAAACTGTTCTATAGTTGCAGCAGGCGTAACAAACACACACTTAAACACAACATATTGCCTTTAATAGTAGTGTGATAATGTCATCATTTTTATAGCAACTTAACTACAGGACACAAGCAATCCCTTTTGTACAAGTGTAAACCCATCACTCTTCTGGCATATTGGCAAGCTTTTGGCTTTGTAACAATCGTTATCACTTCATAATCACCATTAACCCATATTATAGAATGAGAGGGGTTAGGCCAATAGTCCACCACGCTGGCCTAATGCGGGTGGGCTTACTTCACACACACAGAGAATTAAGAATATTTTATATTCTCTGTTATGCAGGTTTTCTCACAATGTTTTTTTTTTTTCACCGTATGAGGCACGTGATATTTAATTTTTTAAAATGCCCCGGACCGGATTCGAACCCACATCCTCCGGAATCGGAGGCAGAGGTCATATCCACTGGGCTATCACGGCTCTCGTTATCACTTATCAGATATTAATACCTACGAGCAAAACATGTAGAAGCAGGGACAAAATGTTCTTTCTGAGGTATCCTCCATACCTATACTATACCAACTACTTCATATCTTTGATTGAAAGTAATAGATTATTGAAAGAAAGAATACTCAAATATTTCGATAAACTACTCAGGATTCGAATGTAAGACCTCAAGATCCGTAATCATACATGTTAACCAATATACAAAGAGGCAGTTTATGTATAATACAGCAATATAATGTAATATACCATGATAGAGCAATATAAATCCTCACAGTAAGTTTCCACACAACTTGTTCAAAGTAATATTATTAGGTTTCGCATAAGAGGTTCAATTAGGACCGGAGCCTCGAACAATAACTTTATCAGAGTACAGTACATGATAGTTAATAACAGGGTATCGTTTTAAAATATTGGTACAGTAGCCGTGTTCATTAAATAAGATTTTCGAATAAGGCGCATACATAAATAGCATGACACACATACATAGTACCATATACAGCGTAATCAGTGTACCTAGTGGGAGTTTAAATATTTTCATACTGTTACTATCGCGTTAACGTTAACGCGAATTTCTCTGCAGGTCATCTCCTCCCTGACAAAAATCCAGGTGGGGGTACGGGCCTCGAGGCTACGCCTCCTTGCCCGGGTAAGGCGCGGGGGATCTTGTTCCCCCGGTCATGTTCTTCCAGCCCCTTTCGGGGCTGAGACCTTTCGGCCTAAGGGTAGTAGACGATGTTAGTCAAAGTGCCCCGCGCGGACTGCAATTACTCGCTATCCTGCGTTGGGGCGGTGTCAAGTCCGGTATGTGCGTCATCCATCTCGTCGCCATCTTCGTCGCCGTAGGCGTCTGCGCCTGCAGGTTCGGCCACTAGAAGGAGCTCGCGAGGTAGGGGACGCCCGTTCGGCGGTCTCTCGCGGTGGGGTGCGATGCCATGGAGGTGTTGGTATGGTCCGTTATCTGCGCGCACGAACATACGGTGCGCTAGATTCCGGACGAATTCTTCCACGGCGGGCGTCCTGGTGTCTCGGTGTATGACGTCATTCCTGACGTACCTTGGAGCTCCGGTGGCAAGGCGCAAGCACTTGTTCTGCTGGACCTGAAGCCGGTTCTTCTGGTACGCGGAGCACAGGGCGTACCAGGCTGGCGCCGCGTACGTGAGACGGGAGCGGACATAGGTGCTGATGATCTTCAGCTTGGTCCTCAGTGGGAGTCGGGATGTTAGTACCTGGTGCAACATCGACCTGGCCGCCGCAGCCTGACACACAGTGTGGTCCACCATGCGGATCATATTTAGGCTGGCGTCGATGTAGCATCCCAGGTAACGGACTGAGGTCTGCCATGCTATGCCCTGCCCTCGGAGCTGGAGATTACGTAGCGGCCTCCGAATGTTGAATGCTATGGCGGCCGTCTTTCCCACATTGACTGCCATTCTCCACTTGTCCAACCATTCGGGTAATAAGTCCAGCAGACGCTGCATTTTGTTGATGGCGACGATTTGGTGAAAGGATGATGCAAAGTACGCACTGTCGTCAGCGAACAGCGACAATAGTACGTCTTCCTCTCCCTCGCTCAGGTGGTTGGCGAGCGTAGGGATGTCATCGGTGTAGACGGCGTATAAACACGGTGATAAGCAGCTGCCTTGCGGTACTCCTGCTCGTATAGGGCGCGACTGGGATTCCGCTCCCTCTACGGAGACGTGGAAGGTCCGACCTTCTAGGTAAGCTCCGACCTTCTAGGTAACGCGAATTTATATTCAATTGAAACAGTTGTGCAGTATTGCCACTAGATGGCGCTGTTTCAATTCCTTAGAAATTTGCGTTTAAGTTAACGCACCGTATCAAACTGCTACTCGGCCCTAAGATCACATCAAGTCTCACTACAATAATGAAGTTTATGTACTTAATACAATCTTTATGTGGGAAAAATCAACTTAGCAAATGCAAATGAACTGAGAAAGCTGATTTTAGATTTTACGTAGGTAGCTTAGAGTAGTTTTACTTCAAATTATCGACCAAGATTTCCTATGTGCATTTTCCGCTATCTTTGGCTGGTGGGAGGCTTCGGCCGTGGCTAGTTATCACCCTACCGACAACGACGTACCGCCAAGCGAATTAGCGTTCCGGTACAATGTCGTGTAGAAACCGAAAGGGGTGTGGATTTTTATTCTCCTCGTAACAGATTAGCCCGCTTTTTTCTTAGATTGCATCATCACTTACCATCAGGTGAGATTGTAGTCAAGGGCTAACTTGTAAAGTATTAAAAAAAATCTTGAAAAAGGTTTAAATCCAGTTGTTTGTTTACAATATACGGTTTTTAAGTTATATTGTTTTTTGTATTAATTTCATTTAGACGTTAGGTACCAAAAAGAATTACGAATGAAATTTCGTACTGAAATTTTCTTAGAAAATAAAGCTCATTATTCTATAGCCCGACAGCCGACACAAGAGTCGTTCCCAAAATCTCATATTTTAAATCCATGTTGGTTACTACTGGACAAACGAGGTAGTTTAAAAAAACCTAAATTGTCCCGAACCGAACCGAATCGACGAAAGGGGTGTAGATTTTCATCCTCCTAACAAGTTAGCCCGCTTCCATCTTAGACTGCATCATCACTTACCATCAGGTGAGATTGTAGTCAAGGGCTAACGTGTAAAAGAATAAAAAAAAGAACCGAAAATTCAGGTTCTAAGCATTCACAAACTCCGCTACTCGCCAGGGGACATCAAAATGCTTGATCATTCTGCCTGTTTTATATTCAAAAACCCATAAAAGGTATTGACAAACGCAGTTCCAAGTTCTCTTTATCCGCCGTCACATCTGTAACCATCCTTTTGTTAGACGCCACATTTCCCGCAACTCTAGCCCGACGCTTACTTCACAATGCAACGTGTTTTCCCTTTTGTACAAACATTTTGCCTTTGTGTTATATGAAGCGACTTTTCAGTATTATTATTTTCATTCCCTTTCATATATTACACCGGTTCGATTGAAGTTTGACACCTAGTATTCTGGTCTGGCCTGCGATAGCCAGGCATACCTCACTTTATCTGCTATTTATTTATTTATTCATTTATTTATTTATTTATTTATTCATTTAAGTTACATTTCCACATGTCATGAATAAAAATGTCATAATTATAAAAAAATGGAACCCTGTGAGGGTGTTGGTAACTACAAAGTAAAACTTAACTTAACATAACATAAGATAAGATAAGTAGAGAGGCGGATTTATTGTTTTTCGGTCAAAAAAAGCAAAAAGTTTTTTAATGTTAATAAAAACATTAATGTTTTCCTTTTTCTTAATGTTTTGCGGTAATTTATTATATATTTTTATGCACATTTTGTGCGGGCCAGTACTGTGCATTTTTAAAATTGACTTTGGCTGTACCAAGTTAAATTTACGCGCGGTCCGTAATTTATTTTTTCGTGGCAATTCATTTAATTTTTGAAAAAATTCTGGATTTTTCCTTACGAATTTGAAAATTTCGTTTACTTAAGTTAAGAAAATCTATCTTTTTTTTCTTATCTGCTTTACAATAACCTACTGACAGATAGTTTGACTATGTAAAGATAGTTTGACTGTAACTGATAATCGAGGATAGCTATCTATCCATAATCTTGGGTAGTTTACTGAAATCGGCCGTAAAACAGAAGCAGGCTTACTTGGAAAAGATACAAGTTTATGCTACCCATACCTCTGACGGTTACTACGCGGCATCGTATCGGAACGTTAAATTGCCAGGCGGTACGTTTGTGCCCGTAGGGTGGTACCTAGCCACTGCCGAAGTTTCCCACCAGACCAGACTAGAGCCAATTGGATTTTTTTATTCTTCACAAGTTAGCCCTTGACTACAATCTCACCTTATGGTGAGTGATGATGCAATCTAAAATGGATGCGGGCTAACTTGTTAGGAGGAGGATGAAAATCCATACTCTTTTCGGTTTCTACACGGCATCGTTTTGGAACTCTAAATCGCTTGGCGGTACGTCTTTGCCGGTAAGGTGGTAACTAGCCACGGCCGAAGGCTCCCACCAGCCAAACCTGTATAAATAAACAAACAAATATTAAATTCTATCGAATCTAATCGAATCGTTCTTTGAATAACAAAGCTAATTTTAAGAAAATAAAAGAAAATGAAGAAAATTCTTCATCCAATATACCAATATACACTACACGTTTCAAAGATAAATTTCAAAAGCACTTCGTAACAAAATAGAGGATAGCGCAGTTTTTTCCTTGTGGTCTACACCTCTGTCACAGACACGTCCTTTTTTAACAACGACCCGTCCACTAACTAACGTGTTATTCTTTATGCAATGGTGCAGGCTTTTATATTCATACACAACGGTTTTTTATACTAGTGTTAAGTTCAGAGGAGTTTCGAAATAATATTCACTGTTGATCTTCAATACTATATTAATAAATTCGACATATATATATATATATATATTACACTTCACCGCAATCACTTGGCACTTGTTACCTCTGCGATAGCAGAGGGACGACTGACTCGCAAATGAGGAACCGATAGCTTTTATCTCATGTATCATGTAAGTAAACACAAAATTGTGCATGTGTGCGCTTAATAGAGTCGCTAAATTCGGAACACTTTTTGCGGTAATTTTGTAGGCACGTAATATATCTATAATATAAAATAATCATTGTTAATGCAAGCGTTTTTTGAAATACTATATTCGTACGTAGGTACCTACTTAATATTATTATTTGCCCATAAAACTTCTAGCCAAACTATCAGTAATAAACTATAGTTTGGCTATTTTTGGTTTTTGGGCAGTATATTTTTAACGTATTAACACTTTTTATAGAGTGCAAGTTTTTCTATTTTGCACCTTAAAATATTTATCTACGAGTATCTACAGGACATATTGGATCACCAACTAAAATATAGGATTATGGATTTTATTAAAATTTCTTTAAAATCTATATGATTTGATAAAAAAAGGCCGTTAATTGGGTCAGCCAAAAAACGTTAAATATTTTCATCATAGAGAACATTTAATCTTTTAATGGAATCTTTTACTAGAAAGCCTATTAATTACTTCTATATCTGCGGCTTCATTCAAAATGTTCTGCATTCTGGATGTTATTTTAATTGCTCTATAAATCGCATAATATGACCTGAATTACCCTTATTATATAAAGCCCAATAGCGGAAAATGTTCATCGGTTATTAACGATATAATTAATATGAATTAAATATTTAGTATTCCAAAGGTTTCCTCGTCAATCATCATGTCATTGAATTAGCTTTCTAACAAGGACATTAATAAAACACGTTTTTAGTTTGAGAAACCATAATTTTTGTACCTGTGTAAGGTATGTTTTTGTTTCCACGAGATTTCCGAAAAAAAAATATAACTTGGTCACCCTAGGGATTTTTTAAAAACTGTACAATTAAGATAAGGTGGTGTATCTACATTTGCGTTTTATCCATTAGTTTCGGGACATCCTGTATAAACACACTCAAGGACATAGAGGCAGCACACAAGAGGAGAGGAAGGCCAAAGAAGAGATGGTTGAAGTATGCGGAAAGAGAATTACGGGTGTAAAGGGGGTGGATTATATGTTGACGAGTAGGTAATAGAGGCAAATGGAGGAGATTGACCTATTTTGCCGACCCAACTTAAGTGGAATAAGGTAAAGGAGATGATGATGTTATTATAAACACATCCAGACACTGAAAATGTCTTCACTGAATCATGTCACCAGTTGTCGTGATAATACTTTGCTAGAAATCTTTCTCGGTGTTTTTCGAAGCGACTGGCGACTGAGGGACATGATTTTTTTACCTACCTTCTGCTGCCTTACAGACACCACATTCCAAAGCCCATAATGAGCTACTATACTTACTCCTGGTAGGAGAATAGGCTAACCAACTCTCAGCCTTCAAAAGTAGGTAGAACGGACATATCAAGGCCCTAATATCTGCCACACTTTCACAACCGCTTTATTGCTATCGTTAGCCGTCAGATACTGCCTAATGCATTTTATAAACAGGATTATAGAAGATATATGCGACAATGGTATCGCAAATTGGCTTAACGTGCTTGCCTACGCCTATCACGGATAACCAAATATTTATTGGCAATAAATATTCCCCCCAAAGATCCGTTGTATCAATAAACGTTATGTTCTTGTTGATACAGTGATGTTATTAGAAATAGTGGATAGATAATTACTTTCACTAGCTAAATATAATGTGATATAAAATCGGTTGTGTAATTTAGAAGCTCTCAGCGTACAGTGGGACGACGGGAAGTGACAATTTATAAAGTAATACCTGCAACTTAGTCCGACCGTGAACCGTGACACTTTTTATTAAGAAGGTTAATATCACAGGACATAAAAATGCTAAAGCTAACGATTTGCTTATACCAATCTTTATTTTTATTACCTAGTACCTACACTATGTATTGTTGAAAACCGCATTAAAATCCGCTACCTACTTTAAAAGCTTACAGACAAAAAAGACTTTGTTTTGTCAAAATACTTATAATAAAACTATTGAATTCTATACATTTATTCGTCGTATCTCTTTTCTCGGACCCGCATGGGTCCGGGGGGAAGCACGTCCGAGGCGTACGCCTTCTGCGTGCGGTTTCTCTCGCACTCTCCTACTGTAGAGCGGTCATTGGATTACCCATTTGTAGGGTTCTTGATTTTTTTCTCGTCTTCGATTTCTGTCTTCTAGTTTATGCCCTGATTGCTCTGGACAGGAGTCTCACGATGGAGTCATTTGGCTTCTTTCTAAGAGATTGTCTCGTGGGAGAGCCCAGCGATCAGGCGGGCGTGCGTGCCATAAAGCCAACATCACGCGGTGTTCCCAGGCGGTCACCCATCCAAGTACTGACCGCGCCCGATGTTGCTGAACTTCGGTGATCGGACGAGAACCGGTGTATTCAACATGGTATGGACGTTTTCGCAATTTGAGATTTAACTTATACCATTTGTAATAACAAACGTTACCGTGGCATAGAGTACAACTAGCGCCATTTAGAATCGATACTTATAATACGAATTCTGTACATTGAATATATTTTGAAAATTTTTGTTGGCATTATATAATCGATACTGAAGTTAAAAATATTTTTTTTCGATTTTTTGTCTGCCTGTCTGTCTGTCCATGTTCTTTGTTATTCGGGCATCACGCTGAAACTACTGAATGTATTCAAATGAATCTTGGCACGGTTTAAGGCCATAATACGGAGAAGTTTATAGGATACTTTTTTTGAGAAAATAAAATAAGAAGGGGGTGAAATAGGGGTTTATATGAAAAGACCATCAATTTTAGAGTTATAGTTTTAAAAATTTGTTCATAAATCATAAAAAAAAATACCAAATATAATGTGATTCAAATTTTTTTTAAATTCAACCTCTAAAGTGGTGAAATAGGGCTTGAAAGTTTTGACATTGATTTCTACGCGGAAAAGATGTTAAGATTACAGATACATGAGGCCTTAACCTTTATAGCCCAGGTTGAAAAATTCCGAAAAATGATGCTATGTTTTAGATGGGGTTCTCACTCGAAATCGATTTGCCTTTGTTTAATCTAGTAATAATTTATGGTAGTATTTTTTTCTTTTGTAAATAATATTCTCCTAAAACTAAGCGAAATTGAGTATATGTGGATCGATTCATATAGCTGTCAAATTGAAGTAGAGGAGACCTTGAATGATGACAGGACAATATTACTTAATACAATTATTAAATTACTCTACGTGTAATAATAATTAATATCACCATACGTGAGCAGAAATTATAGCTAAACTTAACACCAAATCGGGCACGCAATTAAAATATTATTAAGCTTATTACACTAAATTGTTTTATGTTATAAACTGGAACGCGATTTAAGTGTGATTAAACTATTATAACATAATGACGCTGTATATTTTAATAGACTCTTAATTAGCTCCGATTTTATGTAGTAACGCTAATATTATACAGATCACGTAATACTGCGTGCCATCTATTGGATTTAGTCTATAATTTGCGTAATTAAATTAATTCTGCTATAAATTATATGTTGGCGTTACAGTCAGCTAATATTTAATGATAATTAGAAAGAAATTTAATTATTTAGTGCATACGTTGTAAATTGAATAAATTTGGCAGAACTAGACCATTTATCTCCCAAATTTTAATTTGCATGTAGCATACAATATTTTTAATGCTTTACCATATTTTGTATGAACCAAAAAAATATGATTATTTTGAATAGTTTAAAGGTTTAAATGTGAGGTTTTAAATTTAAAAGAATCATTCTAATTTATTTAACTTCTAGTTGAAAGATAAATATTAGTTAAAATTACTAATTAACATTTTATTTTCTAGTTTATTGAATTACTTACATCTTACAAAAATTCGAAAATAATTTTCAATAATTAAAAATATTAAAATAATTACACAATTATTAAAAAAAAGTCAATAATTAATAGATAATGTGATTTTTGACTCAGTAACTTTAATTAGATGAGTGATGAACTAGTACTTTAAGCCAAAGGTTGGGGCAATGCAGTTTTAGTAAACAACTAGCTGAACTGCATGTACCTATTCTACCTACGTAATCAACAATTTTATTTGCGTATAATATCGTAAGCCCATCCCGATCACATCAGCTATCAAACATAAAATCCACATCAAATATGATCCATTTGTCGAAGCTCAAACATAAAAACATACACGTAAAACTTTTAACAACCCTAACTTTCGGGGGTTAAAACGTGGCAAAGTATACAAACAACTTACAGTAATACAAAATGCTGCCATTTAAATTGTCTAGGCGCGCGTCGCGAGTTAAATTTTGTTTCCGCCCTTAATTATCCGGCTAACAAACAAGATGAATGAGTTGTCAGCTGCCACGCACGAAGTGGAAGTTGAACACAAATGCACAAAGGGGTAGCCTAATAAAAGCCTATTTTAACCGACTTAAAAAATAGGAGAAACCCAATTTGAAACCAATTTTTTTTAATGTTTAGAAACCAATTTAGAAATTTATTAAAAAGGTTTTTTTTTCCAAAAAAATACAAAATGAAACTTTAAGAGCAGTTACATTAAGATACCTATTTAGAACCTTAAAACTGATTAGTAGGATAAAACATAAGTACGAAGTCATTTATCATATGTAGTAAAATCTTTGTGTTTAATAAAGTTGGCTTTTTCTAAAATGAAACGTTTAGTTTTTAAATAGTTAAGTCAAACATTAACGCAATGCACGTTAGGGTTAACTATATGTAAACCAATAAATACTATTCACAATTTACATAGATGAAAAACAGGGTATCACATAACAGACAAATAAATAGAATGTAAAGGAAAAGCGAAAAAAAATATAGGTACACCGAACTTATTAAACTAAATACCTTTTTAGGAATTTGCGGAATAAATGTCTGTCAATTTTATATTATCTCCTATTCACCACTACGAATTTGGAAAACACTCATGTTTCTGAAGAAGTCTCAAGGGTACTGGCTTTGGACTGGTTGCTAAGTTTTATGCAAGAGAACGTTCACCCTACGACTGTTTTGTTGGCTTGGAAGATACTAGTCATTCTGTGTTCCGGCCAAGGACAACAGTCGCCAATATTGCAAAGGTATGTTCATCCAATGGTGCTGAAATCAAGGTGTACAAATTATTCGCTATAGACTTTTCTAGAGCGTCACCATTTCCGCTAATTTTAAACATGCGTATTTTGCACTTATCCATTGACGTTAGCCATAAAAAATGCAGTGTTAAATAGCAGCTTGCCGATTATCTTTTTCAATATTTCATTTGAAAAAGATAGAACTTATTTTCTATTTCTCGATGTTGTTGTTCGGGGGAATTTAATAGACACCGATAAATCTCAAGCAAAATTTGTTGCAGATTTCTAATTTTTTTTTTACATCCGATCTTGATTAAATAAAGTGTTACATAATGTACCGAAGACATCAAGTGGCTTGCAGGGAGCCGCTGAATGCTGGCGGCTCGAGACCGTTTAGTTTGGAAGTCCATGCAAGAGTCCTATGCCCAGCACTGGACGTCCGTCGGCTGTTTAACATAAACTGTGTACAAAATTCATAAATAAGTAGGTAGGTATAAGTTTATCAGGTGAGCACGAAAAAGCTGATAGATATTCAGAAATAAAATTAGCTTTTGTGTTCTGCTGTACTTCTTTCTTCGAGTGCAAATAAAATTTATGGTAGGTCTATTTAATTAGTTGAGTATATGTGTTACCGGAAATGTGTATAATTCAGGTACTGTATAGAACGCCTAGGCAATGTATAAAATAAATAATATTTCATACACGTCTTTGGTATTTATACATTGCCTTGGCATTGTATAGAAAGCCGGATTATACACATTGCCGGTAACATATACAGAAATGCTACTAAGCCACTTTTTCATACATTATATCTGTAGTATATATGTAGTAAACGTAGATTACGCTAATTGTTGCATTTGGAAACGATAAGCCATTTCGGTTCAGTTAGTATCAAACGTACTGTTTAGTTAGATGCAGATTAACAAGTTGCTTGCCTGGTTAGTCACTAGGATAACCTATGTTGCCTTTAAAACATGATTTGAGTTCGAGTCCTGGGTCAGACTATAAAATATTTGAGCTTTTATTTTTTCCAGAAAAATCCCAGTGACATCATAGAGTTGAGTCTATAACTGTGTTGCCAGAGATCAGGTCCAGGCGTCGGTGATTTAACATTAATAAAGTCTGAAGAAATAATTACAGTGTTATTTAATCTATCAATCAACCTGACTCCATATTGGAGTGCGTTACTCCAATAAAATGTTGTAAATGGTGGGTCCAAATTCCAAATCCCCTCTACTTTAAGAAGCGAAGCCTGCACGGCTATTCTTTAACGATACTTTGTATACGAATTCGTCGCTATATTTCTCATTCTATAGTATCGTGTTAAACAGAGAGAGATAGAGATAAATTCGAATCTCGCACTTGCGAGTTATAAAAATATTGTTACAGAATAGCCTAGCTGTTCTATAGTTAGTAGTCTATTTAAAATAATAGTCTTTTAGGGGTGATGTTTGGTTTAGTCTTTTTACCTGCCCCCCTAGCCAAGTGACACGTCGATTCTCTTTCTACGATCGCTAACGCTTCGAAAACTATACTACAGCCTTTATTGATGAGTACTGTACCAACAAAGAAATTAGAAAACGCATGTCATTTCATAACTTATTTATTTTAAACTATGTATGGTTTGCTTATAAAATGTTACATAAAATATTTTAACCATATCTAATTGTTCTAAGCTTATTAATCAAATTTATTTCCATTTATTTAGGAGTAAGTTAATTATAATTATTATTAGGGTGAAATGACTAGTGATTTATACCCTCATTTTTAATTTGTTTGTTGGTAAACAGTACTCATCAAGAAAGGCTGTAGTATAGAAAGATGTATGGGTATGACAGATCTTGATCACGTGACTTGTCGATAGCAAATGTCATTAATGTAGAATCGACGTGCCACTTGGTTAGGGCAGAACAGAGAGAGATACGACGGGTATATGAATATCCAAAATATTTTAGACAAGTTGATTAATAATGGTTCTCCATTCTCTTTTTATAACTGCTATAAAATATTTTTCGTTTTGGCACGACCACTCACGGCTCGCTGATTAAAATTGAAAATTAACGGCCACAATATATTCAAAAGTATTTGTACGTAGGCGGTGAGAGATAAAATTTTTATGTTTTCGGCTATACATTTGTACGGTATTGTATAGTAGATACGAATATTTCTCTTTTATAAAAAAAAATGGATTAAGAGCTTGCGATAACCAGACTTACCTCATTTTATGAGGTTGAAAGTTTGTCAGATTCAAGCTTCTACCTTGTAAGTATGATAGCCAATTATGTAGATTAAGACGCAGTGTCTTTAGAAGGCACTTTTCAAAAGTCTAGACCTTAAGGCCGGACGTATTATGTTGGTGGTTGGTTATATTGCTATTTTGAGGGGGTACATTTGTAACCGGACGCACTAAAGCCTGGAAAATATTTTGGAAGCAAAACGCGCCACTGGAATGGTCTGTACGCCATGAATATCAAAGGATAAAGGTTTTCAAAAGTCAAAAAGTTCATCATTGTTTTTTTTTTGCTATTTTTGAGGGGTTTATTTGTAATCGGATGCACCAATGTCTAGAAAATAATGACAAAATGCGCCACCACAATGATATATAGGTACACCATGTATATAGCATTTTTTCGGAAGTTTTGAGCTCAAAAAGAAAGTTTTGCACTCATAATATTTGCATCTCAAGGTGGAACTGTAATGATAAAAATCACAGATATTTTTTATCAGAAGCTTTCGACTATATTCATTCCGTTTTTTCCTTTTCAATGCAGAACCCTAAAATTTCGATTTACCTTATATCACAAGCAGGATATATTATCGTGATTTATTTAATAATCTCCAATTTTAATCATAACAAAATAATTAATACGTATATTTTGTTATCCGAACAAAATGAAACACCGACAACCGTTTAATAAAGCACGGCACGTTAAACACAATACGACTTAATCCAACTGAATGGCACATAAATTATCCTTGTTTCACATATAATCAAATATGCAATTACCGAATGTAATTAGTATTTAATGTGAGGTTTAGACTGTGGTCGGGATTCCCATAATTAATGAACATTTGGGTTGCAAATCTGTGGACGTTTGGTTGACCGGGGTCAATTGGGACAAACAGAAGATTAGGAACTCCTAGCGTCTGATTGCTTTTATATGCCAACAAGTTATACAGGGTGTCCCGTAAGTATTACGACATACTCTACAGCTACAATTTTGCGGTTTTTATTATATTATTTTCAGTTATATTAATCTTTGTCGTTTGTACGAAAATGTAGTTGGAATGCCCGTCCTGCGTTTGTGTTTCCTGGAACTTATAATAGGTTGGTGAAAAAATTTTTTTCGCTTATAGTGTGTATTAACTTGCAATAAAATCTCTTTCGCTATAGGTACCATTTGTATCTGGCTGGTTTTGGTATCATTAAAAAAATTTTAGAGATGACAATTTCAAATTCAAATTAGGAAAATGTTTGATTTTCATTTGTTTCTCTTATTTAAAAATGAGTGAATGTAATGAAATAATTCGATACACTTCAAAATTTTACTACAAAACATTTAGAAATGCAACACAAGTCGCAAAAAAAAACTTTTTATTTAAACACCTTCAAAGCAAGCGTGAGTAGGCATCTTCTAAGTGTGTTCCAACCTGGACCGTATTGCTGCTTTTCATCGGGCTTAACTGCAGTCAAGCGTGATATTTCATAAAAAAATATATATGTCACATGTCCTTTGTATGACGTCTTCCCCATCCTCCAGTGAGTTATGAGCAGTAGCAACAGTAGATCACACTTTGACGTCGGATAAACGAATTCCCATCAAAAATATATCTATGTAAAATAACGCTGTCAAGCCTTGGGCGCGTTCGTTTTAAAAAGTTGTGAGTTTCTTAATAGATCCTTGACGAGTATTCATATCTTTACCCTGTACTAATATTATAAAGAGGTAAAGTTTGTGGCTTTACCTCTTTATAATATTAGTAATAGAAGTGATAGGTAACATAATGAAATATCCTTTGACACCATTAAACAATAAACATAAAAGATATACATACCATTATAGCGGTAGAAACAGATTACAACGTTCATAGTTCTTCAATCTCTTCCTATAGATAGAACTACAACAATAGAAGTAACAATGACAATTTGTCTTTTCTTGTCAAGATTCGAAAATAGAATAATTTATAACCACTTCATTCTGTTGACTTAATCCCATTTCGACTGGGTTTATCGATAAGAAAAAGCATTTTCAGTGGTTAATGAATAACAACCCGCGTGTTCTATCAGCGAATCAGATATAAGATGACAATTTTATTTACACAGACGAAAAATATACTCTGGGCGCTGTCCACAGAACAAAACCTAGAGCAACATTTTAAAAATCATGACAAGAATATGATGTGTTACCAGATGTATCTTTAAACGTCATTGTTTCATTAGCCGCGGTTACTATATACGTATAGTTACAACGTTCACTTACGAGTAGTACTTTAATCATTATTAACAACTCATATTCGGCTCACTGAGCACGAGTCTCCTCTCAGGATGAGAGGGTTTAGGCCTTAGTCCACCACGCTGGCCCAATGCGGATTAGCAGACTGCACACACCTAAAGAATTAAGAAGATTCTGCAGGTTTCGTCACGATATTTTCCTTCACCGTTTGTGACACGTGATATTTAATTTCTTAAAATGATTCGACCGGATTCGAACCTACGCCCTATTAGTACGTTAATAAACAAAATCAATTGTCAAAAGTGGTATAATATACTCAAAGTTATTTTAAAATATTGTCTGATCTGACGCGGCCTAAAACAAAGTCGGAAAAACGCAAAAAAAACACTTTAAAAACCGTAATAGGCATATTAATTCTGTCCAATTTTATGCTCGAGGGACCAATGTTGTTAAATAATCTCATTTCTGAAAGTTTATGATAAAACGCCTCGATTTATTGGAAGAATTATTATGTTCGGTGACGGCTTAAAAGTTTCAAGAAAGATACTCCTAAAGCCCTTGTTACTTGGACATATTGACAGTTTTTTCTTGTTTATATAAAAATAATGAACGAGCCAAATAAAAATAGCAAGAAAACCTTTCAATACTCGATACGATTTTCTCCGCTTAATAATATTGCTTCTACAACTACGACATACTTTTTCACCCACAATTTCTCGTATTTTCGTTTATAATATTGTTCTACAAAACTATTTTCTAGAGAAGTAACTTACTCGTATACGTTCTTGACTCGTTGAGCCAAGGGGTATAATACCACCTATTTGACAACTCCGGGTTGAGGATTAGTACAGAAAATTTATTCGGAGACAAAAAGTACTTCATACCGACCTACGACTAGGACTCGAAGCCTGGTATTCGTGATTCGAAACCACATATGTTATCCACTAGGCCAACGAGGCAGAGACATGGCTACCATTTCTTTATTTAGATACTAGCGGACGCCTGCGACGTCGTCCGCATGGAATTCTGTTTTTCTCAAATCCCAATATATAAAAAATTAAATATATCAAAGTTGTATAAGTGTAATTATGTGTGTGTGTGGCGCAGCGCAAAGGAATAAATATACACAATTCCACACTTCCGCACACACACACACACACAGTCTTTCACCCTCAATTTTCGCTTTTATAATATTAGCGTGATTTAGCGTTACTTAAAGAATACCGCATTACTAATTTTTTACAGATATTTAAGAGTGGTAGGAGTCACTTAACATTAGGTTTGCTGATGTACCCGCAATTAAAAAAAATACACGTCTATCAGTGTAACTAAGTGACGTGTATTCACAAAAGCATTTCTTGTCTGTGGTCACGTTAAAAGCTGGCAATTTATCATTCACTGGCATAATTATCTGTAACAGCGGCGTTAGTCTTTTGTAATAAAAACGTATTTAAAAGCCTTTCAAATCCGTTATCACGTAAAGTATGTGACGGAAAAGTCAGTCAGAGAGTAATTTATCATCTATGGTCGGTCGCCACTGACACATGGAAAAATGTTGTCACGAGTTATGACCATAGATTTTGTTAACGGGCAGACTACCCTCGTTTTGTTTTGTGGACCGTATTTGATGTACATTTGTAGCGGTTACCAGTGAATTTAGTTGGCTATTTCCGATATTTTTAAAACTAAAACGTATTACGCAGCGTCGACGTCATACACCATCGTCAGATATCGATAATATTACTGTGATATTATACAGGAAGACCCTTGGTGAGAAAAGTTTTGTTATATTTTATTGTAAATCGTCATTCTTGGCTTCTTAAATTGATTAGTTCTTAACGTTTTAGTGCGTGCTCTTGGCGTTTGAGCCGTCCACATCATTCTCTTGTTGTGTAATTCTTTATGTGTTACTTGGGATAGGCGGGGAGAGTGACTTGAGTGGAATAGGGGAGTGTTTGTATACAGTCAAAGGATCATTTAACCCTACACACATCGTTCACAAGTGCGTGACTCCACTCAAGGTCATTCTCTGCCATTCTAGGGTCTTATTTTGGTTACAGTTTGATTTGTTAATTAAGTTGTCCTGACAAGTGTTGTGAATCATAACCTTTGTTCGGCATTAGTTTTCTTATATTTGTAATCACTTTTGAGTCCTATAATATTAGTTTTAGAGTGTTTATTAACATACATAACATATAACATACATACATACATACATAACATATTTATAAATCGTCCTATTGAATCGCTCCATCTGTATGTTAGAAGATGTAATGTTTGAAAGATTTAAGCGTACATACATACCTTAGTGTAAGAATTTTAACTCTGAGGTAAAAAAACGTACAAATAAAGAGACGTTTGTCTAAAATGATACATAATTATGTTAAAATACGAGTATAATTTTGTAAATTATTACAAAGAAGTTTTAACGTAATTATGCTTCTTATTTAGGCCCAGACATCTGGGCTCTAAATACACAGATCAATGTATAACCTAAACATAATCATCAAAAAGGGCTGAACCTTCTACCACCTAATTTACTATGTATAGATATTGTTTACTATATCCTAAGTAGCTCTAGACTAGAGTAACAACACGTTCGTCGTAATGAAACCACTTTCAGTATACGCCATTAAGTTGTCGTTAGGATCGGTTCACGTTATAAGACCGAGTAACGTACTTAATACAAAATTATTTAATGACGGAGCTTTAATTAAATTTTGTTACAAAATGAAATTGTATTTTATCAGGCAAAGATTGTACGTTAAAGGCAAACAAAGCCCTCATTCACCATGGAAGCTTCCAAAGAATGTGAAGCCATGACTTCACCCACGCTTAATTAACAATTCCGTGGATGGTTTATGGAAGCTACTCGATTGTTCAGTACTAGTCAATTATTGGAAGCACTGATATTTAACTAAATATTGGTGTAGTGTTAGATAAACGCTGATTTATAGGTAATATAAAAATGAATCTTGAATCTTCTTAAGGGCAAATCTTGAAAACGGCTGTACCGATTTCGTGGTTCTTACGTAGGGTTTTTTAGGGTAGGGTAGGGAATAGTTAGGTTAGGGGTAAGGCCTACTCTACCCCTAACTTATGAAAAGTATGGTAGGGGTAGGAAAGAGGTAGGGTAGGTGTAGGGTGGGAGTAGGGTAGGTGCGAATAGGGTGCACTTTTTGCACAAAAGTTTTTTTATGAAACTTCGAACCTGCGCAAGTGTCGAGTTAGAACCGTAATTTTGACTTTGCGACTAAATTTTATGCAAGTTCTGCAATACTTAGTTAAGTCATCTCTCCTCAAGCAAAATCGTAGAATATACATTAAATAGATTAGAATATACATAGGGGTGATTCGGATACTCCTCGTTACAGGGCATCTAAATTTCAGCTTTGAACGTCGATTCCCCGGCCACCCTGTATACATAGTAATGTCTCGTTAGAAATACATATTGCCAGTTCAAGATGACGATGTTTATATCATTAAGAGTCTCAGACCAATTATAGAAGGACCTGTATCGCACTCATAGTCACGAACAAAATTGTCTGTCATTTTCTGAGGAAAACGAGCTTAAATTTTGTATATCTTATACTAAACTAGAAGTTTTTGCCCGTTTTTTACACAATTCAATTAAACAAAAAGGTATTTTTACGGAGCTCTTTAACCAACAAACACGATTACAACTATTTAACATCGACTCTATAGAGATAGTTTCTAGAATCGCATTAGATCGTTGATCATATACCTTGACAGAAAAGTAACGTCTAGCGAGGCAGGTCCTATACAATAATTGGTCTGAGTTAAGAGTCCATAATTGACATGCGGAGCTAAATTGTTGTAGTTATTTGAGCTGGCTGCTTGTTGACACACAACGGCCAACAGAACAATCAATACGCTCATACGAATTATGAGTTGATGTGGAGAACGACAATGGCCAGGCCGTTGTTGCTCGATTTATTTGACAATTTATTGCCACGGAACCTGACTCGAACTAGATTTATTAAGGTACCGCCGGCAATTTATTAGTCTTTGTAACGGAGCAAAAGAAACCGTTCTTATAGCAAATTTAATTGGCTAGAAGTTTGATTGTGATAGCATAAAGTGAATTTTCTGAAAGCTTGCTTAATAAACGGAGATATTATTTTGATTTGTGTCTTTCTCGGATTAAGTTTCTAGTACCCTTGTTCCAGATACTTTATCTCTTTATCCTACTAATATTATAAACGCGGAAGTTTGTATGGATGTTTGGATGTTTGTTACTCTTTAACGCCGCTACTACTTAAGCGATTTGGCTGAAATTAGGAATGGAAATAGATTTTACTCTGAAACTTTTGATTTTGATGATATGAATGTTGATTACTCTTTCACGCCTCGATCACTGAACCGACTTAGCTGAAATTTGGTATTGAGATTTATTATAGCCTGGTTTAACACATAGGCTACTTTTTATCCCGGAAAAATCCATGGTTCCCGAGGGATTTTTTAAAACTAAATTCCACGCGGACGAAGTCGCGGGCGTCCGCTTGTGTAACATAAATGCGATTGCGGTTATAGGCTATAAGTTTATTTAATTATTAAGTATAAATCATAATGAAATGTGGCAAGTAGCAAGCAGAAGAGAAGAGTTTATTTAGAAATATCGTGATTGATGTTGGTGCGTGAACTTTCGTTGTCAACCGATATTAGAAGGTTCACGGAATCTTTTTTTTTCTTTATTTAAAGATATCTGCGAATATGCCTCTTCGTTAGGCTTCTTATATTTTATACTTAAAATAGGTAGGTACTACAATAAAACTACTAAACTATCTATATAACAACATTTTATTACTAAAATAACTATTCTTTTATTGGGAAATTTCTGCATAAATAATCATTTATGTAGAATATGGATTTGTGGTAAATTAAGTGTTTTCTTTTTATAATTAAGATTTTAGTTTTAATTTTTTTATGTAACATAAACTGAAGAATATTGTAAATAAGGAGATAAGCTCTAATTTAAGAAGTTTTGTTTTTATAATTATCATTGTTAATTAAAAACTATATTCTGTTAGATAACAAAAACTATGCACTTTTGTGCAGCTTTTTTTACTTATTTAACGAAAATTATTATCCTGTTATTTGTCTGTGTGCTCACATAATAACAATGACAAAGTAATTCAAGATAGTTGCATGGTAAACTGAAAGGAGATAAATAAATAATTGTCCTTTTGCCAAATACGTACCTAATAATGAACGACATACGACGTGCATTGTTCGTATAACAATCAATTCCTTATCAAGTGCTGCTTGTAACTATATACCAGATTTGTGCAGTATGTATTCAGGTAGGTACAATGTCTTTATCTTAAATTAGATCTTAACGCTCTAAGATAGACTTAGATTCTTGCAGACCTCTATTTGCAAATTTACGTATTTTGCCACTTCCATGCCTATATATTTTTATCATATGTCTCTTTGTTAAAAAACATAGTGTGTAGTACCTTTTCTCTAAAGCAGGTGACGTAAATTAAAGACCAATGAGAAATAAGTATAGATTGTTATTGAACTATAAGCCCTATACGGCATTTTTCCACAAAAACAGCTATGCTATGTCTATAAAAATATATAACAAGTTGCTTCCAACCTTCGTCAACAACCTCCAAATCAATTTAAAAAAAATCTTTTCTCGTCGTTGTTAGATAAATGCTTTTATTCGGTGAATGAATTTTTATACTAATGTAAATGTAAATTGTTCTTAGACTAATTTAATTTAATTTGCATGCCAGATGTGGTCGAATGCATTGTATTATATTTGGATGTATTCAGCAAATAAAGAATTTGTATTTGTATTTGTATAAGGGTAGTTTTGACTACAGTTATATGAAGATGCTTTGCTTCGGAAGCAAATAGTTCTAGAAATTACACCAGTTCTGATAACTGTATACTCGTAATTGTACAACGTACTCGTACATACATATAGTTGTGTGTTGCCATTGTCTGTCTGTGTATAGTTGTCAGCCAGATTTCTCTACTAATCCAATGTGTTAGTCAGTTTGAAATTGTCTTTTAATCGTCCGCTAATAGAGTGAAATATTAAAGTGGCTTTGAGATTATCTGATCTGATAATCTCATGATCATTGGATTCTGCCATGCAAATCGTAAACATGTAATAATTTCGATATTTTGGATCTATGTTATCATCATCGTCATCGTCGTGGTCGTTGTCGTCGTCGTCGTCTTCATCGTCGTCGTCGTCATCATCATCATCATCATCATCATCATCATCGTCATCATCATCATCATTATTATCATAATCATCATCATCATTGAGCTATATCAGCCTAATTAAATCTCCAATCCGCTCTTCTATAAAAAGGGAGGAGTAAAAATGGCTTTTAAAATACAGGCTGATGACAATTCTCGCTAACTTGATAAACATAATACCATCAAGCTGAATTACAATGAAATATAAAAACTGTTTTAATTTCTTTTTATAATACAAATCCTAAACCGCCGTTACCTTTGCAAAAGTACTTGAAATACGAGATTAAACCCTATTGTTAATTCAAACAAAGGTGTTATAAAATCGGGCGCCTAATAATTTCGCAATACTTTGTTCGTACTTTGAGCAAAAAGAAGTCAAAATGTTTCCACGGAGTTTTTAATCATAGTTTACGAAACAAAGTTTTAATTAGACTTCCGCTTAGAGTTATCGCACAGTTTAAATCCTCAAATTGGGGAAAAGAGTTGAGGTACAGGGAGACTATTAAATTTTTTTATTCATCATCATCATCATCGTCATCATCATCGAGCTCCTTGGGACCACAACGTCCATCGGCTCTTCTGCAATTTATAACATTTTTTTACTAGGTTATAATTTATTATTTTATAATGGTCAGGATTGGGTAAGACCATTCGGATTCAATTTTGTATTACCATATGATTTACATTTGAAGATGTGGCCGGTAACCGATCGCTTTTTTGAAATTTTGCGAAAATTACCTAAGGTCGCGGTCAGTGGTATTCAAAGACGTTATAGGGGCTCTCCCAGGGGATCATTCACCCGCTGAGTGTTAAATTCTCAAACAAATAGAGGTTAAATTTGACACTCAGCGGCTAAATGATCCCTGGGTGTGCGACGTCTATGAATTTCACTGTGAGACATATCTAAATCGACAGTCATTATTAACAGCTTATTCCAACAGTTTATTAGGGCCAGGTCTCCTTCCTTATATGAGAGAGGATATAGAGCATTGCACCCACCAACCTATTTCAATGCGAGTGTACACCACCAACTTCCGTATTCCGGGCTGAGAATTTTTATTGAAATTTTTTGTTAAAAAAAAGAAACCCAGAACTCGAATCCAGGACCTCGTGATTCGAAGCCACTTAGGCTAACCATTGGACTGACGGGGAAGTTTCCATCATTTTCAGGCAGGTATATAGTAGGCAGGTAAGGAAGGAGGCCCTGGCCCTGTATTGGCCCTGGCTGTCAAAATAGGCATATAATGATAATGATTATATCTATTCACATTTATAGCTTGACAACTCAGTTGATAACGCACTGACTGTAGTGAAAATATGAACACTATTACGTGATATATGAATGCTTAGCGTTGTCTAAGAGCGATTGTACAAATAAAACGTTGCAGTGATATATGATAATAGCATTTTGCGGATCAACTCTGGATAATTTACATTGATCCCACTCCGTTTGTGAGCCATCAATACAGATAGGGGAGCAATTAGTTCCCTGGGGGGTACAAGGCACCCCCGGTTACGTCGAGGCGCTTGCACAGGGATATTTATTTCTTGGTACGTGTTTACGGTTTCTATACAGATCAAATGAGTCTGCGGCCTGCTACGGTCCGCATCGATTTGTGGTCTCGCATTGATTGATTTCTGTATAGCCTTTAATTACAGCAGTAATCAAATTACGTGCGGATTTGCGGGTAATTAATCAAGGATAATATTATCTGTACCAAACATTATTTTGTACGTGTGCTGAATTTTTTTGCAGGTCCGATACTATTTGTTCATCGTCGTGAAACGCGCAGTGATTGGTCTATTTAGTCCATATGAAAAGTTCACTCTCAGTTAATAGGTATCATACAAGCACGTTATTCCTAGGTAGGTAGGTGGGAGGCTTTGGCCGTGGCTAGTTACCACCCTACCAACAAAGACGTACTGCCAAGCGATTTAGCGTTCCGGTACGACGTCGTGTAGAAACTGAAAGGGGTGTGGATTTTTACCCTCCTTCTAACAAGTTAGCCCGCTTCCATCTTAGATTGCATCATCTCTTACCATCAGGTTAGATTGTAATCAAGGGCTAACTTGTAAAGAATAAAAAAAAACTCACCAAAGTAGGCATATCCTCAAATATTCTGAGGGGACTAAAGGATATACTAAAGGATATGTTCTAGATATCATTAGGACTTTATTAAAATTTTATTTTTCAATTCTAAAATAAGCTTAATACCATATTTTAATGCTTTATGAGGCACTAGCTAACTAGCCTTACTTACCTAACAAACTTTATTTTTTTGCAGTTTATTTTATTCGTCCTCTTAAGGTCCAATTAACTCGATGACTTTCGCAAATAAAACCTAGAATAATACTTAAATAGAGGAGAGCAAAATTAATTTTCCAGAGTAATGTTTACTTAACCTTTTCGTGTTCAAATAAAAACCGGCGTAAATGAGTGCCCACGTGCGAAACAAAAGCGTAACGCCAAATTAAACGCTTAAGTAACGAACAAAATTTCAGTTCCATACGCGTTTTTATACATATTTTTATAGTAACTGACTTATTTTTTATATAACTTTATTAAAATTAATAAAATTATAGTGGTTTAAAATTCCTTATGGAAACACTAACAAACACACTGGCCGTCTCTATAATTTTCGAAAGTTCCCCTCGATTTCTCCAGGATGCCATCATCAGATCCTGACATGAAAAAAATGGGACCACCCTGGAACCAAACCCTTCAAAACAAAAAAAGAATTTTCAAGATCGGTTTGTAAATGACGGAATTATCGCTGGACATACATAAAAAAAACATACATACAGCCGAACGTAGAACCTCCTCCTTTTTGGGAAGTCGGTTAAAAATATTTAGCTGGTATAGGAAAGTCATTGCAGAAAAACCATAGACGGTTCAAAGATTTGCCAAGGCGTTGAGTCAGTGGGCACTATTCTTTCTTCTTCTTTCATCAGGGCCTTGACCATAGCAGCAGCTATGTTAGCTACCTAATATAATTAACATCAAATCAATAACAACTGCTATTTTATTCGTATTCCGTAAAGCCCATTGTTAACCAAAATCACAATGTCAACTGGGCAATGTCATCTACCTACTCTATGATATCCACGAAGGGTTGTCAGTCGCCACTATTTGACATTTTTTACCAATAATCTTCGAACTTCGAACGTCGTTCGAATAGCCGATGGACGTTGGGGTCTCAAATTGCTGGAATGGCGACCCCGCACTAGTAAGCGCAGTGTTGGCTGATCCCCCACCAGGTAGACTGACGACATCAAGTGAGTCACAGGGATTCGCTGGATGCAGGTGGCTCAGTATCGTGATGTTTGGAAGTCCCTACAAAAGGCCTTTGTCCTGCAGTGGACGTTCATCGGCTGATATGATGATAATGATGACCAATAATCATAATTTTGATCAGTTAGCATTAAATAAATAAATAAATGATTATGAGGGAATAGTCTGGAGGTATATATTGTATGTAAGTGATGATACATGCACACACATAGTAACTCACACACATACACACACGTATAATACACAAGGCAGCATTTTTATTGCTGTGAGTTATTTGCATGTGAAGTGCTGTTAATTACGTAAAAATCACCATTAGATCCATTAAGTGGGTCATCTGTTTAGTTTGTCAAATATAAATAATCAAAAGATTCGTTTATTTATTTAAGAGTTACAAATTATATACTCATAGGCACAATTATCCGCCCACTTTAATATACTCGCGTCTAGAGTATATAAATTAAAATATAATATTGTTTGTTTCAGAAACATCATCGACAAACACATGCTTTCACCGTCGATGAAGGCGGCCTGCTGGCTGACGACGTTTTTAAGCGTTTTTGTCACTGGTAACTAAATCTTCACTATTATAATTAGAGTATTTTAACGGTCCAATACAGAGCACAATCCTCCTGTCTCCTTAAAAAAAACCCTTGCTCCAATACATTAAAGGCATTGAGTAATTTTGGTAATATTAATGAAAGTGACATAGACCGACTGAATGATTTACCGCGTCTGCGAGGCATGGGGGTGTTACACCCATAGAAACAGTGCAGTTATCAATAATGGCATCGTGAGGCGTTGACGACGTCGGCAACCACCAACGGCGTCTGGACTCGCAAAATGTTTTACGCACAGAACATGCATCACAGAATCATCTGGCAGCACTATAATATGTACTAACATGGCGAAATTATATGGGTTTCTTGTGGACTGCGTTACCCTAAAAATATGAAGCGCGTGAATATCAGGAAAATCTTGAGGAGATGTCTAACTTACAAATTAAAAATTTTCTTAAATGGAAAATGACACGTGCCTCAAAATAATAAATAAAAATAATAATTTTAACTGTTTACACAGGTATGACGCATTCAAAGTTGTAAATAAATGTATAAAGATGTGATATTTTATAGGTGAAATGCCGATCCAAGCAGAAGTGGAACCAGAATTTTTGCAAGCTCTGGAAAATCACACGGTAACACAGGGACGCGAGGTCCACTTTACTTGTGTGGTCAATCATCTTTCCAATTATAGGGTGAGTAATAAAAACAATTCAACAGTGTATCTTTTACTAAAATCTTGTGTATCTATATCGGATAATAAAGCAGAACAAACCCGAGTTTTAAAGATTTTAATCAAAACCTGTTTAAAATTTCCAAAATTATACGAATAGCCTTCAAATTGTATGTCTAATCACCTATTTAATAACGAGTATTTTGAATGAACGATGAGTAGCTAAGTATTTTATGTATGGACGGGCATAAACTTTTAGAGGAAACCAACGCACGAAGTTTTAATTCAATCACAGAATACAATAAAATCGTACATTCAGAATAAAAAATAAATATCCTTCGTGGTAGAGCTATGAATATTTCGGTAAAAGATATTTGAAATGAGGTTAAATATTCCCACAACATAAAGCGCCTATGCTACAAAAATCTACTGTCTTAGTTCTAACAATACATTTTTAAAACCACTTTTAATTTAGAGCGAATTAAAAATACAAGCTATATATTATTTTACACACAAGAGATCATCACAATATGATAATAAGGATATAGTTTTGTATTTTATTAATATCTATTCATTGTGCTTTAAAAGTACTGTCCAAGGTAAGCGACTATTAGGTATGTTAAACCAAACTTTTTTGCCGGTTTTTTTTAAATAAACTAGTGTTTTGGTTTCCTTTAATCATTAGAATTGTATCCAATATTTTCCAGATATCGTTTATTAGATTTTATAATATATTCCTAATAATAGATTATATCACATTAGTTTGAATTATTGCGAGCTATTAAACCAACATTTTTGTCATTCTCACGTGTGTTTGAAGTTCCTACGAAATATTCTTCTATTTCCAATGGACTTTTGTTTTTTGTCTCAGGCATGTATAAATACAAAAGAATTGTTATAATAGTAGACAAAATAGCAAAGCATAAGAAGGTGCCAGCTAATGTCAAGGTTTTAAATAAAAAGAGACTTGATTTAATAGTAACCACCATTATAGTTGCAGCAACTGTACCAACAATTATAGCGGATGATCTTTGATACCTAATTGGTATCAATTCACCACATATAGAAGTTAAAAGTATCATTGGACCACTGCTAACAGCTACAGAATAAAATCCTAACAAACCTATAGTTATAAAGTTATTCTCAGGAATTATGGATTCTCTGATTAAATAAAGGCACAGACTCAGTATATACAAAAATGCTATAGCGAACGACGATGTACTAAGTAAATATGTTCTTCTTTTAAAAAATTGTGATATAACACAACCACAATACACACTGAATACTGTGATGCCGTCTAAAATCAACATTCCTCTGTAAGCAGTTGTTTCATCTTTTGTTATCTTTTTCAGTAACTCTATAGCATACATACTGCATACCAATTTACCAGATAAGTGATATTGTAAGACTATCAAACTTGCAATTGAAACCGGTTTATAAAATGTTTTGTTTGTAGCTGTTTTGTATAACGACAAAACGTATTCCTCTGAAAATATTGATTTTATATCAGATTGTTCGCCACGAGAACGTTTATAGGAACGTACAATCGTATCAAGTTCCTTTTCTGCCTCAACTGAAGTTCCCTTTAACCATCTATGTGACTTCATACATTCTTCAAATTTTCCTTTTTCTGCCAACCAATAGGGTGATTCCGGCCACATGAAAACTGTTAAAGAATAAATATTGCAAAGAAATGCCAGTATTGTGATGTTTTTCCAATTCAAAAATGTTCCTATAACATTTGCAACCCACATCCCCCAATAACTGGAAGCAGATTTAATAGTCATAATAATACCTCTGTATTTAGGTGATACGTACTCATTTATCGTCAAAGGACCAACCGCATGTAAACAGCCTAATACTATTCCTAAAACAACTTCACCAATCAAAAGTTGCGTTAAATTATTACACAAATATAGAACAAGAAATCCAGCGAAACAACTAAGGTATACAAATACAAATGTTTTCTTTCTTCCGATAAAATGTGAAATCATAGGTAAAATAAACACCCACGGCAATGCTCCAAAAGTAACAATGGACGCTGGAAAGAAAAAATATGATAATTATAAACGTATACAAAATCATAGTAAGAATAGAAAATAATACAAGTCATACTAATATTATTAACACGAAAGTATGGATGTTTGTTACTCTTTCACCCAAAAACTACAGAATGGATTCGGCTGAAATTCGGAATAGAGATACTAGAATTTACCCTGGATTGACACATAGGCCACTTTTAAGGTCGTAGCTCATTAGAGCCACGTGAGACCCGACCCACACTACCTCGCCTCGAGTGGTTATAGCTTGGCAACTTTGTTCGTAATACTCCCTATGGCCCGCGCGGGCCGGGGGGCGTATAGCGATGAACGAAAAGCCCACGAATGATGCACCTCACTTTTTCACCCACAGGTACGATTTCACACTCGCGCAGTATTTCCGCATATCGCATATCATGGGAGTGTCATCAACAAACTTGCCAGACTATTGTATTCTTCTTATGGATTTGTATGGGCATTGGGCATGCGCCCACTACATCAACTCCGTGTCATTGCCTCGCCAGACTTCTCTACCAAATCGCCTCGCTCGCGAGGTGTCCACGCGCGCTCTGCGAGTGGACCACTCGATGACAGCTAGGTGTGACATGTGCACACCTAGGGCCAAACGCTGGTAGACTACTCGGAAATTCGTTGACCACGCGAGGTTCACTGGTTACAACGCGGCGTCCACCCACTGCAAGTGGATGCCTAGCGACGAGGCGGTGTGAGTCGGGTCCCGGATGGCTTTAATGAGCTTCGATTTTTATAACTGAAAATCGTTTTCTGTGAAATACTAAAATTCACGCGGACAAAGTCTAGGTCGCGTTCTTGAGTGGTAACTAAAAATGAAATGTTTGTGATACTTACTAATCCATGAAGCCATTTCATCGTCAATATCGGATGGAGATTTTGATTCTTTCCGTAACTGTGCGATAAGCACTGTCGGTGCTCCTATATGTAGGCCATACAAAAAGTACAGCGTCCAAATTGTGCTGCTGAGCAGCAACTGAAAAATATTTTTAGTTTTTACAAATAATAAGTATGCAATAATATAAATTTGTAGATTATTGATAGATGAATTTTTATTCTAAGCATTTTGAAATTTAAACAATTTGTAATGGCATATTTGAAGAACAGATGTAAAATTTCACCGAGAATTTTATTATTTACTAACGGACGCCCGCGACTTAGTCCGCGTGGATTTTTTCCGGGAAAAAATCTATATAAGAGTAAAATCTATTTCAGTAGCCGCATCACACTTACTCACACACACTTACACACACATACACAAACACATACAAACTTTCGCCTTTATAATATTAGTGTGTAATATAATATTTGATAATTATTCAACCAGGGTCAAAAGGATTAACAGGCAAGCAATAAACACTACAATGTCGAGTTCGATAAAAGGCACTCACGCTGAGGGTTTTTGAGCAAAACAAGGCCCTTTACTAGTATTTTGAAATTTGTGGCAGGCGTCCACTGATCTGCATCGTACGTATTGGACGCATCGCATCATTCGGATTTTTAATTTTACGGTAGATAAAATCTGTTCGATGTTGACGCACTTCTATGAATTTCCAAACATCCTCATTTCATCCTTACGTCATTGACATTCCTAGAACTCGTACGAAACGATTTGCTTCTTCGTTTCTTATACGTATGGCAAGGGTATGGAACTCTCTCCCGAAGTCAGTATTTCCTAAATCTTACTACTTGGGCATCTTTAAGATGAGAGTGAATAGGCATCTTCTAGGCAAGCGCGTATAACCTTAGGCCACATCTACACTTACCATCAGATGAGGTCGTGGTCAAGCGCGAGCTTATTCCATATATAAAAAAGCTAAGTATACTGAAATCCGTTTGATAGTCCGATACGTACGATGCGGATATGTGGACGCTGCCATTATATGGTAATATACTACAGAATGCGAGAAAAATATTCATGACTAGCTGACGCCGCGCGGTTTCACCCGCGTGGTTTCCGTACCCGTAAGAATACGGGGATAAAATATAGCCTATAGCCTTCCTCGATAAATGGGATATCTAATATTGAAAGAATTTTTCATATCGAACCAGTAGATCCTGAGATTAGCGCGTTCAATCAAACAAACAAACTCTTCAGCTTTATAATATTAGTATAGATAGAAAATAATTAAAAGTATATCAAAATTTTTCGAAGGTAGGTTTTACTCGTAAAGGATTTTATTATACCTACTATCACTTGAAACTGGAAACTAAGCTAAGTTTTATTTTTATATTATCTGTCAGTGAATGACAGAGATTCCAAATTAATTTCATTTTATTCAAAAAAGTGTCAAGATAAAGCTTTGGGTATGGATTCCGCTATTTTACATTCGTCGATGAATATTTCGCCAATAACACGTCACTTTCAAAAACTTCTTGTTAAAAAGATGTCAAATTTAAAGCATGGCTAACAACGAAGTTGCCATGGCAACGAAGGATTTTACAGCGCTGTTAGGTACTTGACTAGGTACTACTAGGTAGGGCTGATAATGATATTATGTTTAATAATAATATTTACCTGTCTAAGAAGGGGTTTCCATAATAATTTCTTTTGTTGTTCATCAAATTCACAAATCTCCTCCGTATCTACGCCTTTATAACTTGATCTACGAGTGTCTCTATCTACATTCATCATGATATTTTCATATCACTAAAGAACGAACATAACACTAACTAAACTCATATCAAAATAATATTAAATAAATTAACCTAAACCTTCAATAAAGGCTAATAGTAAACTATTAGTAAATATATATAAACACCTATGTTAGTTGAGCAAAACACTGTTTGATATGAGACTGTTTATAATATACTAGCCCAATACATAATTTAAATCTAAAGCAACTTTTTGGCAAATACTTGTTACCCAGTACCGGTTTGGCGGCATGATCTGTTCGGGTTGTTACGTGTAGGTTTATACTGTTTTGCAAATTTATTGGTAGGATTTTATTTATATAAATATTTATTAGTTATGTAAATACGTTCATCAGTTATTTATTCGTCTAACATGTCAAATGAAAACTTATTTTTCACTACTCTTGCTCAAAAATACCAGTAGTTGAAACTAAAAGGTACAAGTAAAAAAAATCCGACGAATTGATAACCTCCTCCTTTTTTGAAGTCGGTTAATAATAAGTTTTTGCAGACTACCTAAAGTTGGTCAAAGAAGTGACGTCAATTTAATCATGAAGTACGCAAAAATACGGTCGATTCTCTTCGCTTCATTGGCTGCTTTTGTTGTGCGCTATTAATTGTGTAAATAATTGTCAATTACTGCCTATAGATAACCAGTTCGCTCGCAAATCGACTGGGAATCGCGGCATTTCAGTAATTTGCCTCTCAATAAAAGAATTTTCGATTTTATCCTCACTGATTATTCTGCAAAAATTCAAGCCAATCGTCGAAAATATTCGAGGCCGAAAGTTTTTATTAAAAAGAAATGAATTATTAAATTCAAGAGGCGCATAAAACTTCATTGTGAGACAATGAAGTTTTATTACTCAAAAATTATTCAATTGTAATACTTTTAACATTTTTTTAAATAACTGCATTGGTTACACGATCTTTTAGAATGATCACGGTTGCTACAAAATTTGTTTTTTAAAATCTCGCAGTTTTTGAGGCATCACTAAAACTCTATACTAAATATTTTAACAACTTGAATTCTCATTATCTCCTCATTCAAAAAATTAGTACATTGTAAGATATCCTTAAGGTTTTTGGGCTAGTTCAGAAGCCTACTGGTTTTAATTTGGGTTTTAAACAAAAATGTAATCATCATAGGGTAGGCTTCAATTTATGAATTACTGTGAAAATAAGCTACAAATGTAAGAAAGAAAGAAAAAAGCTTTATTAGAGAATTATGCCACACAACACAATTTGTTCTATTAATCGTCTGGACAATATCCTGCGATGTATGGCATAACCCAGTAAAGGGATGTACATTAAAAGCAGCTTTTGTTATTGTTTTAACAGTTTTCGCCTGTTTTTGAAGTGGATTTTCATCGTTTATCGCTAGAAAAAAACCTGAAACCGTAATTGAAAACAGCATCAAATCCGAACTAGTACTTTAGGAGATTAACGGCAACATTGGTTTGCGCAAACATCCATTTAAACCATCACCAAATGCAACACTGCTTGATAAAAAACCGTCGTGTGAACGAATACTTAGGTATGCATTTTTTGTATTTGAAAGCTATTTTTTGTATTTTTAACGGACTTTAAAAAGCTCTCGTGCGAATTTGGGCTTAGGCTTCATTCGCAAGAGAGTTAAAAAAACGTTCTTAATTTAATGCATGTTCTATTTCTAACGCCCAATATTGAAAATACAACATTGCTCGATAAAAAGCGTCGTGTTTTAAAAACGCTGTCGTGTGAACATATACTTGGGAATGCATTTGTTGTATTTGAACGCTTTATTAACGTCCGTTAAAGAGCTCTCGTGCGAATGAGGCCTAAGCGGATTTCTGAAATATCACTGAACAATGTCATCATGTAGTGTGTTCTCAATTTTGTAACGCGGTCACGGAGATAATATAATATGTAATTAAAATTCTAATCTACCTTCGCGAATAGCAGTTTATATCGTGTCACGTAAATTACAAGCTTTTTCACAGCGGCACAGTCATAAACTTATTAATGTATTGTAATTAATCTCTCTCATGGTACAATTAAACGCTGCTCGTCTGCCTAATAACGCGGGGGAAGTACTAAGGCCTCTTTCGTGGCTTACAAGTTAAAGTAGTAATTTTACCTTCACCGCTCGCTAAATAATAAATGTTACCAACATTTTGTCTTTGGAACAGCTATTATTTTACGTAGGTATTATTTCTTTTGTATTTTCTAAATATTGTAGTCAAAGTCAAGGCCAAATATTGTCTATTTTTAATTCGATTTGTCTTAAATTTGCCATACCGGAACTTACATTTTCAGGACAATTTTATGGTCTCTGAATGTTACCGAAAAGTGGTCAATATAGCCTGAATTTACAAAAACTCAATATAAATATTTCAGCTCTAAAGTAGTTCCATCTTTGGGACTCAAATATAATATGTTTCTTTTAATTAAAATATTATTTGTTTAAAAGAAACATGACAATGAGTAGGGCAGTTGTTATTACACGATTTTACTTTTTAAGTATTTCCATTGACACATTTACATACTGAGCGAGTGTATTTTTAAAGTAAAAATTGACAGATCAAAAAGATGTCATTTTTGATGGTAAGTGGAAAACTATGGCCTATATACTGGGCAACACAACACAGAGCATGCGAATGTCATGCACTACATAGTCGTTGGGCCGCTCTGTGTCCATCAACCTTTAAGCATTAACCAAGGTGTTAAGCGCGTGGAACTATTACCTATTTCATACATTGTTTTTTTATGCAGCGTTTTCGATGAAATCTTATGAAAATCCGTTCAGTGAGTTTCAAGTTTATTGCGAACAAACATAAAGATTGATGCGGCGGAGGACTTTATTTTTAAACAGCAGACACCTGTGACTTCATACGCGTGTAGTCCCGCGGTTGCCATGCATTTTTTCGGGATAAAAAGAAGCCTTTATGCTCCATAACCTCTATCTTCCAGTGGAAGTCCTATTAAAATCGGTTCAGCCTTTCCAGAGATTAGCCCGTATAAACAAAAAAACGGGCAGACAAAATAAAAAAAATGATTGATTATGTTATAATATCGTGTCGAAAAAACATGGTTATTTTGAAACACAAACACTTCAATTTTATTTGAATGTATTGATATAAGTAAAATACACACTATAATAAAAACAAAAATACACATTTCCTTGAATTAAATTAAAAAAATACATTATAAACGCGACAGATACCCTTCCTCTTGACATGAAACAAGAACCACTCGTAAAATACCTACTGCGTATTTAAAATTCTTCACGCACATTTTTAAAAGGCATTTTTCCACAGTAAATAAAATATAAAGAAAACATACGGTATTTAAACGGTTTTATTTAGCTTGCCCAGTTTGTTGGGTCAAATTTAGTAATTTACTGTTGTTGAATTTTTTTAATTTTTTACAGTTTTCATGCTTTTTATGAAAAACTAAATTGAACTGTGAAATAAACAGTTCTGTATAGGTAGGTACGAAATCAAAATTTTAAGTTTAAGCGAGAATATCAGATTTATAGAATACTAGCGGACGCCTACGACTCTTTGCTAAAATTTCAGTTTCTTACAAATTTCGCGGGACCCGTGACTTTTTTCCGGATATAAAGTAGCCTATGTGTTAATCCAGGGTAAAACCTACCTCCATTTAAAATTTGATACTTAACGAAGCAACAAACATATTTTGTGGTCATTTGGGTTTGATACTTAACGAAGCAACAAACAGCTTTTGTGGTCATTTGGGTTTGGGGGACTTTTGGAGTCGGGGGGCCTCATAAGGTCGGGGGGCCTTTTCGAGTCAGGATGGGTCCTTTGGGGTCGGGGGCCTTTTAAGGACCCTGGAGCTCACCAGCTGTCTTCAGGCCACGGCATAAAACTATAGCAAAAACATTACCCTCCTTCTTACGCAGTCGGGTAAAAAGTGTCGTTACTTCGTTTCAATAATAACCCCCGGTAATTAATAAAGGATAACTAATAGGTACTGTTTTGATTATATTAATTGACTGTTACCTAAAGAGTCGTAGATTAACATCGCTGCAATGTTTGTAAAGTTGGAACTTCGGTTGGGTACTTATCCTTTGGTATAGTTTTACTAAAGCCTCAACTTAAAGATCCAAAAGCGTTTAGTGAAAACTCTCTGCGCTGTGGTGAACTAATGAAAACGAGAAAAGTTTGTTATTTTCACTTTACTTCTTTATTTTTGTAAATATCGAAAAAGAGTATTGAAAAGGTACTGTTGATAATTTATAAGGCTGCTGTGATATTAGAATATTGTTGTACCAAAATATAGTCACAATATAATATCAATTAAAACTTATTAAAATAAACAACCTAGCTAACATAAAATATACATTTAAAATGATTAAAAAAATACATTTTAACTAAAGTATAAAGTTCTAAATAGTAATATGATAAATAAGTTTTTAACATTATAATTATAGGTACCTATAGTAAAAGTACTTTGTAAATTTAATAAAAAAGCTCGTAGTAATCAAAGTACCACAACGCAGTTCCTTGAAAACATAATGTTTTGTTAAAATTTCTAAACGTGAAATATTAACAATCGCTTGACGTACAAAATTAAATTTGGCAGGGAGGTAGTTTAAAGTCAAAAGACGACTGCTGAGAAAGGATTTTGCGACATAGTCAGATTAAGAAGGTCTAAGGCCGGAAGAATTCGCGGGCGTCCGCTATTAAGTATTATTCACTTCAATTAAAAATGAATGTTCTGTACGCTATTTATTATTCTTTGTCTAAAGTGTACAAACAATATAACTTCTGTCGTGGAACGTCATATAAAGAGAACGCGTTTATTACATCGTACCGAAACCTACCTAACATAAAATATACGTTTAAAATCATTAAAAAAATACATTTTAACTAAACTATAAAGTTCTGAATAATAATATGATAAATAAGTTTTTAACATTGAAACTATTGAAATTTGGCAGGGAGGTAGTTAATTGTCAAAGACGTCCGCAGAGAAAAGTATTTTGCGACATAGTCAGATTAGGAAGATCTTAGGGCGGAAGAAGTCGCGGGCGTCCGCTAGTAAGTAAATATCACTTTAATTAAAAATGAATGTTCTGTACGCTATTTATTATTTTTTGTCTAAAGTGTACAAACAATATAACTTCTGTCGTGGAACGTCATATAAAGAGAACGCGTTTATAACATCGTACCGAAACCTAGCTAACATAAAATATACATTTAAAATTATTAAATAAATACATTTTAACTAAAGTATAAAGTTCTGAATAATAATATGATAAATAAGTTTTTAACATTAAAATTATAGGTACCTTTAGTAAAAGTACCTGTAAATTTAATAAAAAAGCTCGTAGTAATCAAAGTACGTCAATGCAATTCCTTAAAAACATAATATTATGTTAAAATTTCTAAACGTGAAATATTGAAAAGCGCTTGACGTACAAAATAAAATTTGGCAGGAAGGTAGTTTAAGAAAGGATTTAGCGACATACTCGGATTAAGGCGGCCTAAGAATAATAAATAGCGTACAGAACATTAATTAAAAATGAATGTTCTGTACGCTATTTATTATTCTTTGTCTAAAGTGTACAAACAATATAACTTCTGTCGCGGAACGTCATATAAAGAGAACGCGTTTATAACACCGTACCAAAACCCTCAGCTACAAACGTTAGCTCCAGAGCTAGTTGGAAATAATTCTCACAAACAATGAAAATTGTTACTAATTTATTTCCCTGCCGCAACAAAGCGAGATGTCACATGAAAAATACGTGAAAGCGGTTGGATGGGACATTCCTCGGATGAAACACGTAACATTTTATGTGTCACACCCCCAGTTTTACGTTTGCCATTACTACGTAGTTAAACAATCGTTTAAACATTGACGTCAATTTTGATTGTAATCGTGTGTGTGTTATTGACACCTTTCTTTAAGTTAGATTATATTATGTACTAGCGGACGCCTGCGACTTCGTCCGCGTGGAAATCAATGTAAAATTTCATCCCTATTTCACCACTTTTGGGGTTGGATTTTAAAAATTTTTGAATTACATTATATTTTGTATTTTTTTTTAAGATTTATGAACAAATTTTTAAAACTGTAACTCTAGAAATTAAGGACTTTCCATACAAACTTTCAACTCCTATTTCATCCCCTTCTCATTTTATTTTCGCAATAAAAAGTATTCTACAACCTTCTCCGTTTTTTTGCCTTAAGCCGTGCCAAGTTTCATTTGAATTCATTCAGTAGTTTCAGCGTGATGCCCGAATAACAAAAAAACACGGACAGACAGACAATGAATAGAAAAATAGTAGATTGTTATACAAGGGGCTAAAAAACCCATTTTAAACGAGGTATTTTTAGGCCGCCTAAATAGAAACCGAGCTTATAATGGGTTTAGCCCCGCGTGTTACACAATACTTTTCACTACGATTGCGAGAAAATAAAATAACTCGGTACAGTATTCAATGTTTTATTTTATTTGAAAATCAAAATGTAGGTACAAAATACTACAACTTCGGATGTTTCGGGGAGATGCTTTTACCCGGTAACTTAATTTCCGACTACAGTGAAGTTGAATAATGAGTATGAGGGGTAAACATGTTAGATAATTGTTTAAAAAACACCATACGTAAGTTGTAAGTAAGAATGCACTTGTTGTTCTTTTCTCCACTTATTAAATTTTTCGTAAGTAGGTGTTTAATTTGTAAGTTATGTAAGTTTAATTTGATCCATATCCAAATTAGGGTCACTATTCTCACTAGATGAAGCTTTTTAGCTTTAGTATCGATTATATAATAAATGCATATATTTTTAATAGGATTAATATTCCCATTTCCTTTCAATTAGTTCGAAAAAACTCCATGTAATAGGAGTGAGTGACAACAGTCTAGCGGGCGGGGTCGAACCCGTGAAGCTTTCAGGCAATGGGGATGATGACTAGGTTTGAATAATATTGATTTTTATGATGATTTGGGTAAATAAGGTCAATGTTAACTAATTTATACATAAAAAGCAAAGATTGTTTAGATATTTGTAAAATAAATAAGATTATAAAATTTCATAATGCACTAAAAATCTTTTAACGTAATTAGATGAAAATTCCTTGCATTGAAAGTGACATTTTTAATTATATGAACTATAAACGCACAAATATCAAAAATATTGGTAATTTTGTTTGAACGACCATACAAATCTAACGATCATTATGTACCTACGACGTCATTAATTCGTACCATTTTGTATGGGGTGTTTTTCAGGAATCCGCGACAGCGCCGCTTATCTAACCCTTTAAATCCATGTAGCGCCGATGATCGCAGATACCCTGTTACTTTTACAAAATTGCTTTACTATTAGCATACTCTTAATTTATATACAATTTAAAAAACTGTCATTATTTACTATTGTGTTAATTTCTAAGAAATCAAGTCCGCTCAAGTAACATTATGTTTCGACTTCTACACTGAACAATACAAACGATTTAAAACTTAGAGGAGCGTCGAGGAAATTGCTGGCAATTTATGACATTAATCTAGACATTAAATGAAATTTCACGCTCGTATGCAATCCCGGGGAGTGTTTTGTTTTCCCCTAGTCTGAATGTAATTGTGTTATTAGAGGCCTTTTCGTTAAATAAACACTTAGGGCTGGTTTCACCACTTACTCAGGACAGAATAGGATATATACCTACCTCCATCCATATCCATACTAATTCCATTCTATTCCATAATTTATAAATGTACAATGTAAAAGTAAATGCAAAAGTCTGTCTATTTATAACTGTATATATCTGTATATTTATATGAAATTTGATAAAAACATAAATTGGAGCCGTCGTTAACAACCCATATTTGGCTCACTGTTGAGCATGAGTCTCCTTTCAGAATGAGAGGGATTAAACCTTAGTCCACCACGCTGGCCCAATGCGGATTGGTAGACTTTACACACCTAGAGAATTAAGAAAATTCTCAGCTTTAACTTTAAGTATTAAAACTTTTTGAAAACTTTCTGTGCTCTATGAATCTTAATATACATGTAAATGCGAAAGGTAGGTACATCACAAAATTCTCGAAAATCGCTTGACGTACAAAGAAGAAATTTGATAGGGAGGTAGAACATATTTTGCGATAGGGCCGGATAGGTCTAAGGGTGGATGAAGTCGCGGGCGTTCGCTAGTAGTCGTATAAAGTCATTATTGAAGATCTTAATAATAACGTTATACGTATATAATTACTCGTATTTATACACAAAGCCCGTTCATAAAACTTGCAGAGTATTTGCAACGATGAATTAATAAAATTCCCGGGGTTTTATTTAAAAGCGGAACTAGAATTACAAAGGGAAAATGTATAATTGAAGGCACTCGGCAAGCTACTCACAAATAATGTTATCTGCTCCCGGTTGAAAAGAAAGACGACCTAATTTGATGGCTCCGTAGCAATCTATACGACTATAGTTTACTAATATTATAAAGCTGAAAAGTTTGTTTGTTTGCTTGAACGCGTTAATCTCAGGAACTACTGGTCCGATTTGAAAAATTATTTCAGTGTTAGGATAGTCCATTTATCGAGGAAGGCTATATTTATTTATTTTTATTTATTTATTATTCAACAAACAACACATTTAAATTAAGCCTAACCATAGTGCAACACAAACCACAGTTGGTTTTACTGTGCACTGGTTATATATTAACCCCGTATTTCTACGGGAACGGGAACCATGCAGGAGAAACCGCGCGACGTCAGCTAGTAATTCATAATACTATCGGGACTTAACTGTGATAATTATGTTCTAAGATTTTAACTTTAGAAGATTGAACATATTTTTTTTACTTAGTATTTAGTAGAAGATTCTTACAATTCGATATATTAGCAGTATTCAGTTTTCTATTTCCGTTATATTCTAGCTATCCACAAATAATATATTAAACATACCTATTCATGTACTTACCGCGGGGCGTCTGCTATTTTTTTACATTTTCACTATAAGACGCCCGGCGGTTTCAACGGCGTAGTTAATAAAACATTACCTGTGATACTCGCACATAACGTGGCTTTCTATCGGCAAATGAATTTTCCAAATCGGTTCAGCAGATATAGAGACCTAAAACCCCACAAACATCTCTTACATACAACTTCACAAACTTTACCTCTTTAAAATATAAAGTGGATATCACATAGTAGGTAAATGACATTTTGACAATTGATTTGATGTTTATTTTATTAGGTTGATAATAAAGACCAAAATAATGAATATACCAGCTGGATACTACATAGATACGCAGATACAACAAATAATCCTCTCTCCCTGTCTATTTTTTTTAAAATGTCGTAATTACTTTCGTTAAAACAAAATAATTGAAATGACATTTATTTTCAGGTTGCGTGGATAAAATCGGACTCCAAAGCGATACTTGCAATCCACACTAACATGATAGCACTAAACCCTCGGCTGTCAGTCACATACAATAACCACAACACTTGGAAGTTGCATGTCAGTAACGTCCAAGCAAACGACTCTGGCACTTACATGTGCCAAGTCAATACAGACCCTATGAAGAGTCAGGTAAGATACATAATCGTTTGAACTATTATTTAATGTAACTTTCTACATTTTCAGTTATTTGTATGTAGCTTGATAATTTTAGTATTTGGAGTCTAAATTTTACTTATTCGTTGGGGTAGGCTGACCACGTTTTTGCATTTTAGCATAATATTTTTGCTTCTTAAATTCTCAATAATCCTTTCGTATACCTCTATATTTCGTACCTTACCTTATCAGCTGATAGACGTCCACTGCTGGACATAGGCCTCTGGTATGGACCTCCAAGCACAACGATCTCGAGCCGCTAGCATCCAGCGGCTCCCTGCAACCCGCTTGATATCCTCGGTCCACCAACACTGCGCTTTCCGGTGCTGGGTCGCCATTCCAGCACCTTGGAACCCCAACGTCCATCGGCTCTTCGAACTATGTGGCCTGTCCATTGCCACTTCAGCTTTGCGACTCGCTGAGCTATGTCAGTGACTTTGGTTGAACGTCTGCGGATCTCCTCATTCCTGATTTCTTTCGTATAGGTTCGTCGTACTCTTGACCTAACCTTTAATTCTTGATCCTAGTGTTATCGACGCGTTGCAACGACTTGCAATATAAGGTGAACGTCGTATAAACGGCTTCAGTTCAGTGTGTTCGTGGCGTTCAAGCCGTTCACATCTCTTGTTGTGTAATTCTTTATGGGTTACTTGGGATAGACGGGGAGAGTGACTTGACTGGAGTGTAAATTGTACTGTAAAGGGTAGTGTTAGCAGTCAGAGTGAAGTCACGCACTTGAGAAGGTAAGATACTTTTAACCCTACACACAACGTTCTCAAGTGCGTGACTTCACTCAAGGTCATTCTCTACCATTCTAGGGTCTTAATTTGGTTACAGTGATTTGTTAATTAAGTTGCCCTGACAAATGTTGTGAATCATAACCTTTGTTCGACATTAGTTTTCTTATTTTTGTAATCACTTCTGAGTCTGCTAAAACTAGTCCAGGTAATTTCACCTTGACCTTTCACTTAACTCATACATTTTCGTTAGTCAATCTATTATACAAGGAACAAAAAAGTCAGGTACAAATTATATTGGAATTTTAAATCCTAGATATTCTTCCAATCCTGCTGAAGCAGTCGCAGGTACGAAAAGAAAACTGTTACGAGCATGTTTTCACATTTAACGAAATTGAAAAACCTGAAACCGACTCGAAACATTTCCACAAACTTCAGCAGTATTAAAAACTAAAACGAAGGCTTATAAGAAAAGCAATTTCGAGTGGAATATAACAAATTAATATTGTCGCCCTATATCAAACTAAATTGAGTTATGGGGGTATAAAATCGTGATTACTGCGGCTTTGTGGCCCCGCGCCATTTTGTGATCTGTTATTGACAGTTTATAGAATAACTCGTTTAATATTAACGATTGATGCCCACTGATCTTTGGGGACATTAATTTAATAGTCACTCGCCATAAGGTCACCATTAAATGTAATGGCTTCTAATGCAGATGGATGGTCAACATTATCTCATTAAATAGCTTTACGCTATCCTTCGCTAGTTCCGTTCTTTCAAGTTCTGATTCGTTATTCTTGCTTTTTAATATTATAGGATGGTGCACACACACTCACATACAGATAAGAATTTATTTAAAATTAATCTCGAATCAACCGCGTTAAGCCACTACTAAATTTCTAAGGTTAAAAATTAAAATTGAAGGTTTATGATAAAACGCAACATGACGTGTTTCAAGAATTTTAAAAATTGGGGTTAAATTTTCATTTTTAACAGACTTCAATAAGAAGGTTCTCATTTCGACGCGTATGTTTGTTTGTTTTAATGTTTGTTACCTCATAATTTCCTCATTTATTAACCAAACCGCCTTCATAGTGATCAGAAACGTACGATGGTATTTTTCGCTTTTTAGTTTGTTTTCTGATTTTGAAGTCGGTTAATTTGTTTTTATGTACTAATAATATCCTCATAGATTTCAATTTCTGTATGTACAGCAAAAAATTTTTTTATTTAATCTTCATATAATAGAGAACTTAAATTCATTACTAGGCAGAAAAAACTTATCTCATTGGACACCTATTCATTAATTTTCGTTTCCAAGAATAATATATAAAGGAAAGAAACTTGGCAAGAGAGCACCCGGTCATCAAAGGCGAAAATGGTTAGGTAAATGAAATCAACTACCCACTATAGAATAGAGTTGTTAAAGAAATTTTTCTGCGTACTAACCACCAAATCTCGTTCAGAGGAAGGTGACTATGATGTAGAAAGTGATGATGATAATCTTAATAACTATTTTTGTCAGGTTCTGTTTTTCTGAGTGTCATGGGTCAGAAGTACCGGGGACCGCATATGAAGTTTCGCTCTGCCACACGATGTTAATTATATTCCTGGTCGTTAGTACCCACCGCGGTATAGGTACCTATACCTACATTGTATCTATAGGGTTATTGATTTTTGCAGATGGGTCATCTATCAGTAGTGATCCCCCCAGACATCGTGGACAGTGTCACAGAGGGTAGCTCCGCGAGAGAAGGGGGTAGCGTTCGGTTGACTTGCAGCGCAACCGGAGTACCCCCTCCCACTGTTATGTGGCGAAGAGAACACAACAGACCAATCGTCTTCAGGCACGAAGGCGGCAGAGAGAGAAAAGGTCAGAATTTATATTATTTTCTAAGTTTAAGGTAGTTGTTATAAAATAATCCGCTTTAGAGTTTAAGCAAATGTTTCTTACATAAAGCTATATTTTGTTACTGCGAAAAAATATCTAAAAATATAGGGACTAACTCTTTTTCACTTTTGGGTAGGTTTCGAAACATAACGGCTTAGCAACTCATTGTACGATTTAAAAAAGTGAACTACTACATCCAGTGTGGTTTTAAATTTCTTTCATCATCTAATGTGGTTATTTTATTATAATAAACATTATTTCTTTGAAATAACTCAATAATGCTAAGCAAAGTTATTAACGGCATTACGTTGATTTAATCATTCGCAATTAAACGAAAAATGGCTGTCACTTGACGTAATGGTTCCTGTTTTGAACTGTGTGCCTAGTGTGAGTTTTCAATATTCTCATACTGTGTCTATCACGTTGATGTAAACGCGAAATTATATGGAATTGAAACAGTTGGCTTGACTGTTTCAATTTCTTAGAAATTCACGTTTACGTTAACGCGATCATCACAGTATCAAACTGCCAGTAGGCCCTCAGAGGGCCTTTCCAAATAAATTAATCAAATTCGCGTTTACCTCAACGCGATAGTAACAATATGAAAATATTGAAAACTCCTACTAAACACACTGTACACCGATTTACCCTCGCTCACTTTACTATAAATCTTTAGTTTATCATTACTTAAACATAAAAAGTAGCAAAAATAATAAGTCTTAAAATGAAAAACTTAAAAGGTTCCACGCAGTTCACGATGAAGAGCACAACAAACTAAGCCAGGTATTGTCATTTAACTAAGATGAGAAACTGTAAGCCGCAAATTCTCCTCACGCGTATTAAAAGAGAAATTTTTAATTAGCACTCCCTCCTTATCTCGCAAGTCGGACGAATATTAAAGTAATAAGTTAATTTAAAAATACGGTAACGACTATAGTTTCTGACGGCACTCGGCAAAAATCTGAAGTTATTCTAGTCGTTGATGCAGTCATGGTCTTATTAAAATATGAAAGTTTCAAGGATGGCTCATTTCATTATAGCGCTGGTTAGTTCGGAATAGTGCACGGCTATTACCGTTTGTTACAGCTTTGTTGTTATTACACGGTTGCCTGCGATTGGATTCATAAGTTTTTCTTTATAATCTTGCTTCTTATGGGCATTATGGTTGCAGTTAACATTTCATACTGGTTATTTTTACTGCAAGGCGTATTGCAAATTCATACGGACGGTGTATTTAATTTTTTTTTAATAATTAATTAATGGTCCACTATTGTACATAGGCCTCTTGCATAGACATCCAGCGGCTTCCAGCAACTCTCTTGATATCCTCGGTTCACCTAGTGGGGGGTCGACCAACATAGCTTTCGTTAATAATTAATTAAGTGGTAGATATTAATAACATAAATGGCCCAAAAAGCTGCTTTTCTTTGTTTGCCTGTTTATTTGTTCGAGTAGGAATAACACAAAAAGTAATGGATCGATTTTCATGCGGTTTTTGCCAGTAGATAAAATGATGCTTAAATCATGCTGTAGGGCTTTTTTCACAGAGTTCAGATAAAAAGAAAAAAAAAATTTGGTACTTACATCAAGACAATATTAAATATTATTTACATAAATTCCTGTATTGAAATATATTTAGTTTATCTTTCAAGAGCATTTTTACGTATTTGTTTAAAAAGACAAACAAGCTGGCGTATTCGATATTTTGGTCTTTTTTTATCAACAAATATAAGAAACATCAAATCAATTGAGAAATGTCAGCTACCTACTGTATGATATCCACCAGACACCAAATGATATTTGTTACATAAAATCTCACTTTCGTATAATGTCAACTGGCATACGTCAAACATAGTGAATTAGCCTGCAGGAGATGATAAGACTCATGATTAACATTTATACATTTAAGTACCTTACACATAAATGTTAATAAGCAAAAGCACTTAGCAAAGGTAAAGTAAATCTCTAGTAAAGAGAACAGAGACATTTTCAAGTCAAATCTTATTAATTGAATAATGTAATTAAAAGTAATGAATAAGATAAGATCATTAAAGTTTCTGTATATAATGAAACGGTATGAGATTGGTGACTTTAGCAATATTTCAAGGTACTCTTGTTAATAAAAGCTTAATTTACAAATAATAAATGAATGAATAATATAGAATGTGAGCTGTGATAGCCCAGTGGATATGACATCTGCCCCCGATTTCGGAGGGTGTGGGTTCGAATCCGGTCCGGGGCATGCACCTCAAACTTTTCAGTTGTGTGCATTTTAAGAAATTAAATATCACGCATCTCAATTGGTGAAGGAAAAACATCGTGAGGAAACCTGCATACCTGAGATTTTTCATAATTATCTGCGTGTGTGAAGTCTGCCAATCCGCATTGGGCCAGCGAGGTGGCCTAACCCCTCTCATTCTGAGAGGAGACTCGATCTCAGCAGTGAGCCGAATATGGGTTGATAATAATGATGATGATGATGAAATGAATGAATGAGATATACTTTATTATACGCCAAAAATAAAAAAAAAAATTAAAAGCAAGAAATTGGCGGCCTTATCGCTAATGAGCGATCTCTTCATGACAACCAATCAAAAAAGAGAAAATAATAACAAGGACTAATTACACAATATGAATACACATTAAGAATTTAACAAATACACATACATCTGTACATATTCATATCATTAACGTTAAACGAAGAGGCTAATAATTGAAATATCCGTATTAATAGATCGCTATAATAACGTGTATTGGAATGATATCCGCTGTTTCCGTTACGTGAAATATCCATTTGTAGTTTGCTGACCCCAATTATGAGTAAATTGTTTATTCGATTGTTGACAATCATTGCCGATGTGTGGTTTCACGAATAGACCGAGAGCCTGCAATAGTCAGATATCACTCATTTCTTTTATTTATTTACTAGCAGATGCTCGCGACTTCATCCGCGTGAAAATCGATGTACACGTTTGACCCCTTCTATTTATATCTTCGTATGTTTTATATATAAAAATCAGAAATCACCACCCTCCGGCCGAAGGCAGGCGGTGTACAATAAAGTGCGCGTTTTTTGTGCTTGGGTAAAATGTCCAGCCATAGCCAAGGTCGGCGGCCGTATCATAAGCCCCTGGCCAAAGGCCGGTGTATAATAAAGTGCGCTGCCGAAAGCCGCGCGTTTTTTGTGCTTCGGTAAAATGCCCAGCCATAGCCAAGGTCGGAGGCCCCATCATAAGCCCCCGGCCAAAGGCCGGTGTACAGTAAAGAGCGCGGCCGGAGGCCGCGCGTTTTTTGGCATAATCAATAATAATATATCATAATCAATAATAATAATAAAATTAAAGTATGACATAATCATGACCTTTCAAAAGTGCTTGTAAACTAAGCCTAATTGAAATAAATTAATTTAAAAGTATTAAGAAAAACATTTTAGAGTATACAGTACTTTAATGCATGTATGAAGTGCACGCCACTGGTAGTGGGCTGTTAAAATAGGCTGATAATGAAGAAGACGATTACATCGCAAATTTTGCATCCGTAATATAACCGTTTAAGTAAACATTTTAAATCTCAGTATTTAAAAGGAAAAATGTGGAAAAACGCGTCGACAACTTGACATAAATAGCTTTCTTTCCGCTTGGTGTTAGCAGACAATCATTTTTCTATTTCATTACAAAATGCTTTTTTCATTTCAAAGCTGAACATAGTGGATCCAATTTACTGTTAATAAAAACACTTTATATTTTTCCAGTTCAGACTTTATATTAGTGTGGGATATTTTATTTTAACTAGCGAGCAATTTGAAGCAATATATTTTGTACTAGCAGACGCCGTGCGGTTTCACCTGCGTGGTTCCCGTTCCCGTAGGAATACTATATAATAAAATAGCACTTGGACTTTTTTGCGACCTCCGTGGCGCAGTGGTATGCGCGGTGGATTTGCAAGATAAAGGGTCCTGGGGTCGATTCCTAGCTGAACCGATTGAGGTTTTCTTAATTTTTCCAGGTCTGGCTGGTACTACACTACCGGCAAAGGCGTACCGCTAAGCGCTTTAGCTTTCCGGTGTCAATAGCGCGATGTCGTGTAGAAACCGAAAGGGCTAACTTGTAAAGAATATATATTATTATTAAGAATGTATATATAGGAAAGAAGTATTTGGTCACCTTGTCTGCTACAATATATCTGATGGCGACTGTACACCACGAGCAGGTGAGGTTGGCAGTTGGGGAGACTGACTGGTACGGAGCCTCCCCCTTACCCTCCTCCAATACCGATAGCTCTTAGTCCATATTATTTTCGAATGTAATTTATCACATCTCGTAACTTAAATTGACTTCAACAAATAATATTTCGACACCGCGCCGGGCCGTTCACAAGATGGGAATAAAAATGGACAAGTGGGCCTTCCCTGCTGAATTTTTGAAATATTTGTTTATTTCTTTATACATTGAACACCGGCTATAGTCCTGCGGGCAACAGGAGTAATAGCAAAGTTTTGGTTCTGATTTTTAAAGGCAATACAGTTTACGGAAAGTTGTTAATAAATTTCCATTTTTACTTCAACCATCTTTTGTAGGAGTAAAAATTGCCCGTAGCCACTCTGGAGGAGTTTTAAAAATATTCGTTTTTATTACGTAACGATGACAGGAAAGTTTATGAAATAGTATTTAAGTATTTTTATCATCCTGCTTATATTATGAATGTGATTTTGTTGGTTTGGATGTTAAGATATTTTATATTTAAATATAAAATATTTATATAATTTAAATATAAAATAAATATAGATATTTAAATGCTGGCCGTATTAAAAACTAGGACAACCTCGTGGTTTTCAGTAGTACTTCCCGTCCCCGTAGGAATACTGGTATATAATATAGTCTATGTTACTATATGTCCGGATAATATACCCGGATAATTAATGAAAGTATTCTCCAAATCGGTCCAGTAAAGAGGATGTATAAAGAAGTAAAGTTTGTGAGGTTCTAAGGGGGTAATCTCTGGGTCTACTAAGCCGACTTTGAAATTCGTTTACCAAGAGAAAGCCAGGTTATTTGCGAGTGCCAGGGGCTATATTTTATCCCACGGGAACGGGAACTTAACAGACTTTATATAAGAATATTAAATTCAAAATCGATTCACTATAGAATACCCCCTACAACCTCATAAGCTCAAAAAGTCAAGTTTTGAGTTTGTGAGGTGATCTTTTTATAATAATTATTATACATATATTAGCGACCCGCCCCGACTTCACACGGCTCATACTAAATACACTACAGAAAAACTATGAACTCCCGCCGCCTCGGCCGGCCGGTACGCCGCAAACGCTACGTCCCGCAATTTTTAAATCTGTAATATCTTTGAAAATGTTCATTTAAATTATATGTGATTTAATTCGACGGCCTCCGTGGCGCAGTGGTATGCGCGGTGGATTTACAAAACGGGGGTCCTGGGTTAGATCCCCGGCTGGGCAGATTGAGATTTTCTTAATTTGTCCAGGTCTGGCTGGTGGGAGGCTTTGGCCGTGGCTAGTTACCACCCTACCGGCAAAGACGTATCGCCAAGCGATTTAGCGTTCCGGTGCGATGCCGTGTAGAAACCGAAAGGGGTGTGGATTTTCATCCTCCTCCTAACAAGTTAGCCCGCTTCCTTCTTAGACTGCATCATCACTTACCATCAGGTGAGACTGTAGTCAAGGGCTAACTTGTAAAGAATAAAAAAAAAATATGCTGTAAAAGGCCATATAGATCAATTAAATCAACAATATATTTAAGATATTTAATTGGATAAGGATTAATGCTATATGGGTTAAAATCGCTTCGAAAATTAGCCATTATTTGTCGTAAAAAGTAAAATAAGTACATTATTTTGATAAATCTTTTAGGGTTCAGCCTGCGTTTGCAATGTAAGCGGAAAAAATGTAATTATTTACGACATCACATTTGAAACATCAAAAGTAACAGTATTTCTCCACTATTTATTGGATGTTATTATACATAGAAAGCTTTCTCTTCAATCACTCTATCTATTAAAAAAAAGCGCTTCAAAATCCGTTGCGTAGTTTTAAAAAATTAAGCATACATAGGGATACAGAAAGCGACTTTGTTTTATATACTATGTAGTGATTTTTGTAGTGAGTTTTATACTATTTAGTGACTTTGTTTATACATTTTAAGAAATTAAATTTCACGTGTCTGAAACGGTGAAGGAAAAACATCGTGAGGAAACCTGCATACCAGAGATTTTTTCTTAATTCTCTGCGTGTGTGAAGTCCGCCAATCCGCATTGGGCCAGCGTGGTGGACTAAGGCCTAGCTCCCCTCGTTCTGATAGGAGACTCGAGCTCAGCATTGAGCCGAATATGGGTTGATAATGAATGTAGTGATTAGTACATTTAGTTATTGGTTTGTTTTACTAAAACTTGTCAAATCATAATTAAGTAAACACACTCATGGTATAACAATTACTGTACCTGGGCTTCTGTGGATGAGCCGCTAAACAAACAATTACCCGATATTTCGCTGCGCAAACAGGGCGGCCAGATGAAAATTTCACGTTACCATATCCAGCTGATATCATTTGCTGCCAAATGCTGCATGCCGAAATTGTTTGCACAACGTAATTGGCTTGTACTTACAAGTTAAAAGTTTGAATACCATTATGGTGTGGTGTTCAAAACAGTGGTTATCTTAGATATATTTTTGTTGTTTTAGAATTCACTTTTAGTAACGAGTAAGTAAAATCTCATAAACGTTTTTTTATGAACAGATATTTGCAAATTCAAACAGTATTTTATTATCAACTTAAATTAATTTTGTGTAGTTTAAGCATTTGCTTTGATAGCAATTAGGTAAAATCTATGATGCAATAAACACACACGTTTATTCATGAATTGCTTAATTCAATTGAAGTTTGATACTATATGAGTGTAATCGTAACTTAAGCCTCAATAGCTCAACGGTCGGAGCGGTCGAACTCATCACCGAGGGGTGGTGGTTCGATCCCCGCCCCGTTGGTCTATTGTCGTACCTACTCCTAGCACAGTATTTCCCAACTAGTTGGAGGGGAATGGGAATATTTGTCAATTTGGTCATATTATAAAATATATTATGGCAAATATTCTTTAAAAAAAAAACTAAAAGCAGTTATGGCCTCTACAGTCCACATGAAATTCAGTTTTCTTAATTCCAAAGAAATTATGAATTTTGGCTTTTTTTCTAGAAAAGGAAAAACATGCCGCTTGATATAAACTCCGGTTTCTCATACATCCATAAATATTTATTCATTACACTAATGAATATGTATGTATGGATTTTTAAAAGGTAGCCTGGAGGGAATCGGCCTGTATGGACTCTTCGCCGCTGATACTTAGGATTAATCCTATACTTAGTATTAGGTAACAAATGATAACAAATGTTGCTTTTGCTCTATGACCTATCTTTTTGTGAAAGTCCCATTAAAATAATTATTATAGTACAGAAAGAAACAGACAGACAGACAAATCTCAAAAAAGTATAATGTAAACTTGACTTTTCAGTTGTGTGCATTTTAAGAAATTAAATATCACGTGTTTCAAACGGTGAAAGAAAATATCGTGAGGAAATCTGTACACCAGAGAATTTTCTTAATTCTCTACGTATGTGAAGTCTGCCAATCCTCATTGGGCCAGTGTGGTGGACTATTGGCCTAACCCCTCTAACTCGAGCTCAGCAGTGAACCGAATATGGGTTGATAATGATGAAACTTGACTTGGGAAAACACTTAATTCAAACAAGTTATTTTATTTTGAAATCACAAACATACGCTTAAGTTTATTTATATTGTGTTTATATATTGATTATACGCCTGGTGATATCCGTGACTCATTCTTATTTTAAAAAAATATTTTTAGATTGAAATAGTACTTATAATACTCGTTCAACGAACCTCTTTGCTTGTACGCGTATTTCGTTTTCCTCCAAAAAAAAAACACACAGCACTGAATATATTAAAACGCTTCCATTCAGACATTGTTCCGCCAGTTACGAGTGCTTTCTTTTGAAACGGAAGAATTTTTCATTTCAACCCTTTATTAAAGGATATTTTGATAATAGTTTTTCCAGAAAAGCTAGACTTTTATGCTCGTGAATACCTAGTTAACACGGGAGGCGCAGTGGGCGTAAAAATAAAACTGTACAACTTAAGCCTTTGTACTTAGAGCGTGTCTGTTCGAAATAGCATTTCATAATAAGATATTCTAAGGTTATGGATATTTTATTTTACTTACAAATACTTACAAATGCAAATATGAGAGTAAGAACTTATCTGCTCAACTATCTTTGAGCCAGGAGACTCATTGGCACAGATTCACCGCTTTTGACAAAACTCCAAACCCTTGAGCATCGGCGGAAAGTTGCCAGTTTATCAGCGCCAGTTTATAGAATATATTTTGGAGAGGAGCTATTCGACGTCATACCACTTTCGCCTTTTTACCATCGCACCGCAAGACATCGGGTGGGTTTTCATCCCCATGTTGTAGATGTTCCTAGGACCCGTACAAAACGCTTTGCGTCTTCTTTTTTCATAAACACGGCTAAGGTTTGGAATACCCTTCCCAAGTCTGTGTTTCCTGAATCTTATAACTTGGGTATTTTCAAAACAAGAGTGAATAGGCACCTTCTAGGCAAGCGTGTCCCATCTTAGACTATATCTACACTTACCATCAAGTTAGATCATGGTCAAACGCGAGCCTATTTTCTTTAAAAAAAAATATTAGAAACAAAGATAAGGATATAAAATAAAACTTCCATCATCTGCACCAGAGGGCTTGGCTCCGACACAAGGGCCCAATCTTCGGAGCTCGCCGCTAGTGGCGTACGGCGCATGAGATGGACGTCGGATATTAATTTGAATGTCATGCGCGTGTACTACTGTGTTACTATCGCGTTAACGTAAACGCGAACTTCTAAGGAATTGAAACAGCGCCATCTAGTGGCAATACTGCACAACTGTTTCAATTCCATATGAATTCGCGTTTACGTCAACGCGATAGTAACAGTATGAAAATATTAAAAACTCCCACTAGGCACACTGGTGGAGAAACCGGATGGATTGGCTATATCCTGACAATGACAATACCCTGATATGGCAGAATTCGGAATTTTATATTTTCTATTTGCCTTTGGATCAGTCGGCCTGTAGTCTGAAATCAGGTTTAAGCTTTGCTATTTATTGCCTTATATAAGACGCACGGTCAAGCGATTTAGCGTTCCAGCCAGATCCTGAATTATCGAGTTATGAACATATTTTTTTTATATTAAATAATATGAAAAATCATGTCGCCAGTCGGCAGGCAGGCTAGTTTCACGGAAACCTTGAGACAATATTTAAGATCAAACTTTAAAGTATCATAGGTCACTAGCGAAGGGCTGCTACGAAGCAAACAGTCTGACGACCAGAGACATGATTCTTAGAGACATTTTTCCTTTGTTCAGTAGAAAATATCAAAAAAAAAATTGTCCAGTATGAAATTTAATTTTTTTTTTATCTAGTAGAAAAAACAAAAATATTTTCTATCCAGTAGAAAATATCAATTTTTTTTTATCCACTACAAAATATAAAAAAAAAAAACTTGAAACCTGCTGCTACGTTTACCACACAATCTATACTCCAAAACTGGCTATCGGAATTACCTTACGACTTTTAGCTCTCATGATGAATCATCATCATCATCATCATCAACCCATTACCGGCTCACTGCTGAGCTCGAGTCTCCTCTCAGAATAACTTGATACGACCTCTGGAATCGGAGGTAGAGGTCGTATCCATTGGGCTATCACGGTACCTATGATAAGTATGTCTTGCTATTACTGGCTCTCGTTCCATTATAGAGAAGTCGACAATTCGCCAAAACAAGGAGCAACAATTGTACTGGTAACAATTCGTTCCCTCACCTCGCGGCGGCTTTACTTGCTTGCAATATACACTAGATTGTTTTGTTTCGTATTTACAGTTAGAAGAGTTGCTGGGAGCTTTGAAATTACAATCCCACGTGAACTAGAGTGCGATATCTGGTATATTTTATTTACAGTTGTGAATGTGTTGTGTGGAGTTTTAGAAAGTCCTTCAATTACATTAAATTATATTAATATTTTATTTACGATTAACTGGTCCCACATACGTTGTTTTTACAGTTTTTTTTTCTAATTTTTTTGAGATACCCACAAAAGTTTTGTCGCAATCTGTAGAATGGTTAAACGGAATGATTTGAGGATAAATATACTATGATTTAAGTTTTACAGTTTGTACGAGTAGAAAACATAACTTAATTAAATAATTATAAACTTGAACTTGAAATAATTTAAAAGTTTATACATAGATACAAAATTCACTATTAAAAACGGGGAGTGGTGTAAGGAGACAATATGACCTATTCTCATACTTATCAAATATCAAAAAAAAAAATCTTCAAGCTGTATGTATCGCAAGAGTGCGACTAACATACAAACACGAGAATTAATATAAGATTTTCATAAACACGTCTCTATATTTCACGAGCAGCTGAACAAATTCAACAAAATAGTAATAATCTTAGTTTATTTTTCCTTTGAACATACCACTTTTATTTCAACGTAGATTGAATCTTTAATTAAAAACGAGCAAATAAACTTCCTTCCTCGTTGATTTTATAACGCAATTGCTGCATTTTCAATGCCCAACTCGGTTTTATCTTCCGACTCTGTAAAATGAGTGCTTTTATTTGTTACCAATGAACGTTCGCTTTTAGCGTATTCTTCGGATCATCAATCGAGCAAAGATTAACGTAATAGTACGAGTTCTTGCTTAACATTATTGATAGGTATCACAATTCACTATATTATCGTTTTGTTTATATATTTAAGTCTTGATTAGCCCGCCAACTACCGTGGTGGGTCTAACTTTTATATCCCCTTTCCTATAAGGACGAAGGCCAGCAGGCTGATTCACTATCTTTGACATAACTAGTTGACATATACGAAATTAAGATGGAAATGTCATCCAGTGCCTAATGATATCATACATACAATGACATTTCACAATTGATTTGATGCTTATTTTAATAGGTAAAGACCAAAATAGTGAATAGGCCAGCTGGCCCTTTAGTGGGATGTTACTTAATAGGCTGATAATGACTGTGCTATCATCTACTTTAATTCTGATAATAATGACTCTTGATTCATATCGAAAAACGTTATTTTACCAGGAACATTGAGTTGATGGCATGCAATTAAAGTTTTCAAAATATGTACAACCAAACAAAGAAATGATTTTTTGTGATCCTTATTAATAAGAGCAGATTGATAGTATTTGGGATTTGAGACTAAATAAAAGTAATAAGTAGCCTATTTTTTACGCTATACATGCTTCTGTATATTGTGTATATATGCTAATACTATCTGATGGCCAAGGCGTCTACCGCGTCGATCCCACTAATCCTTATGATTCAAATAACTCTGACACTTCCAATAATTCTCATATTAATATTTGAAACAATTTACACAAATCCTTCACTAATTTTAAACCTATACCTTCCTCAAGGATCACTCTATCTATTGGCGAAAACCATTTAGTTTTTGAGTTTTGTGATTGAGGTATGCGGAGGCGGAGGACTTTGTTTTAAAATGCTTGTAAATGTTAATGATTATACAAATGATAAAAAATCTTGGTGTTAACCTGCATTATACGACTGTGTGCTTAGTTTTAAAGAAGTTTGTAAAATGGTGGTAAACAAAAAAATATATATACATTGGCTGAGTTTGTTGTAGGCTCTTGTGGACCAAGGCGCGTTTGGAACCCTCGTTGCTCGTTTAAATTATCACCGTTAGATTAAATAAAATTATGACATAATCCTGACTGAATAACCTGACTAAATCCTGACAAATAAATGAATTTTGATTTTTACTTTTGAAGTCAAACTTCTGAAATTGAACCTACAAGCAATTGTCTCTCATAAAAACACCCATTTATAAAGTTCTCAAGAGTTCATGAAATCCTTTATCAAGGTAGACGTGCAGGAAAAGTATCACCAAACAGAGCACATTTTATACACTTTCCCACTAAAATCCTACAAATGGAATACAAAAGTCCCATCTAGTACGAATCTGTTTGAAGTCGGTTTTTTGTCGAACGCTTTTATCGCTGGTTTTAGAGGACTTTCCCGTAAATATTTATATCACTCAGCGGAACGAGCAGCGGAATAGAGTGAACGCCTGCGGGTTTGCAGTTTCGTAAAAAAATATAATGGCGTTTTTAATTCGTAATATCTACGAGTAGGTGCTTTACGCTTCATAATACGAAAATCCTACAATTTACATTCTTATTTAAATGAAATATTACTATTACAATTTCTTATTTACTTGGGTGTTATTGAGTATAAAAGAAAAACCAACTATGCTCGGACTCGTACATCAAGGTTTCCATTCTAGACATTCCTGCTAGCATATTTACTATTTTGGTCTTTAATAACAACCTTTTAAAATAAACATTAAATCAATTGACTAAACTTCATCTACATACCTTATGATATCCACCAGTAAGCACCTGATCACATTTGTTACTCATGTACGTATATGTCAACTAGCTTATTTCAAAGATAGTGAATTAGCCTGCTGTTTGCCAAGGTTCGTTGTCAACGAGACCCTATTGATTTTCATTTTCATACGACAAGTATTTTTTTTAATTTTCCTAAAGAATATTTGCCGTATTTTTATATATGACAAATATATAAAAATACGGCAAAATAATCTATTAAAACATGGCCTCTCAGTGTAAATCTGGTTTCTTTCCCGTTCATTGAGGCTTTAATGCAACGTAAATGCAACTGAATTCGTTTACTTACAATTAGAAGTCTAATTTCTCACAGTTCTGCCTTCAGAACTAGAACAAATTAGACTTTTATATTACAGCCCTACTCGATATGTACTATAATACCAACAAACAAATTAAAAATGAGGATATAAATCGCTAGTCATTTCACACCTAGGAGTAATTATAATTAACTTGTTCTTAAATTAATGAAAATAAATTTGATTACTAAGCTTAGAACAATTAAATGTTAATTACATTTAATTGTTCTAAGCTAAATATATCGTATATTTTTTTAATAATATTTTTTAAAAAATAAAACTAATTTAAAAAACATAAGTTGAAATGACATGCGTTTTCTACCTTAATTTCTAATGTTTTTGTTGATAAACAGTACACATCGAGTATAACCCGTACGCATTAACTTGACACCTGGCTACCAAACACATCCATACAAACACAGTACTAACATCATTCGACCCAGGAGTCAAGTTAACGAATGCAGTTGCATTTAAATTAATCAAAATTCACGTAAATACTTATTTACGTGAATGTTGTTATTAATTTCAACATCAAATAGATAACAAAGTGTTCCAATAAGGGTTCCGTGTTTTCCTCATGAAACGTGAAACCCTACCAATGATCGTTTTACAAACAAGGAGAATGTAAGACGTATTGTCGTCCCTACAGATTGAAATTTCCTTTTTCCCAAAGTGTCGATGGCTCGAGCGTCTTTTTTCAATTCAATCTATTTTGCATCGTCCCCAACATCGCATGAAGTATTACACCTAGACCCGTCGCCCACCTCCCTTGCACTTATTCCCAAGCACCTCTTTTCCCAATCGATTTTATTTACGCAAGAGAAAGCAAGCTTAATACATATATCGTCGGAGACAATAGGGCGGCTTTAAACGGGGTATAAAAGCTTTGAGTTACTCTTCGTTCCTTTTAGTAGGATTCCTTTGAAATGAATCGAATAATTTACGGAGTTTATGCTCATCGTTAGGATTTTATTTGCGAAATACTCTGTTAAGAGTGTAAATAATGATCGCCGCAATTCGATCGTTCGCTCTCAGATCTTTTCCGTTTCGTAATAATAAAACAAAATACCCTTACATGTCGGTTTTGGTGGAAAATAAAAGTAGGAATTCGTTGTAGAGTTTACGTCAGTACTGATAATATAAAGTTTGTGAGGTTGTAGAGGGTAATCTCTGGATCCACTGAACCGATTTTGAAAATTCTTTTACTAATGGAAAATCTACGTTATTAGCGAGTATCAATGGTTTTATTTCATCCGCGTATTGCCACGAAAACGGGAACTACGCTGTTGAAAGCGCAGGGCGTCTGCTAGTAGCAAATAATAATCACAGCTTTGCACGCTCGCTACGTGAAAGGTACAACATTCCACGCTTCGGCTACTTTTTATAATAAATAGCTCTTTGTAAATAATCTCGTACATTATGATTATAATTAGTTCATTATCGTTCTACCGTTTTATTACATGCAAACGTGATTTATAATTTCAAAGCTACAGGTTTAATGACATCTCATTTATTTGCAAATTCGTTGAACTTTACCTGTGTTTAATAATGTAATTATGTTAAAATATATTATTAGCCTTCCGATACACTTATTCCATCTCCCGTACAACATTTTAAACTAGCAGATTCCTGCGATTTCGTTCACGCAAAATTCAGTTTCACAAATCCCCCTGGATCCATGATTTTTTTCGGGATTAAAAGTAGCCTATAAGTTGTTCAATAACCTACTCTATCTTCTAATAAAAGCAGAAATCGATTTACCCGTTTCAGAGATTAAACCGGTCAAACAGACAGACAGAAAACACAGTAATTTAAAATCACAGACATAGACTTCAATTTAATTTATATGAGTTGATGTTTGGATTTCTTATATCTGTTACATTATTAAGTTTTTTTTGATAAAATAAAACCTCACTGCCGTGGTTGTTCAAAGTTTTTTTTTATTAAATTTTAAGTTTGACTGCAATCTGCAAATGACGACGGTAATCATAGCAGGCTAAATAACTATCTTTGACTTATGCTAGTTACCATATTCGAAATTAAGATTCTATGTAACAAATGTCATACTGTGGATGTCAGACCTACAGTGGGTAGATGACATTTTTTAATTGATTTGATGTTTATTTTTAATAGGTAGATATTAAAGACCAAAAATAGTCAATAGGCCAGCAGGTGAACCGACAGAAGGTTCATATACATTTTTAGCATTTAAAAAATTGTGCTGACTTTTTCTAATATATTCCTTTACTAAATCAAAAAAGCTTTTGTTATTTCTCGGTTGAGTGTTACAGACAAGAGCTCGCGAAGGTATTTTAGTTTCAAAGTGAAACGTGAATAATGGTGTACTTCAATATACGAAGTTATTATAAACTATAAACATTTATATTATATTTAAGTATCTTGTAAAATAAAAGTAATTTTTAGTTGCTTAAAATATTTTTTTTGCAAAATAATGTCTGCATCTATGCAAGGAGGAGCATTGTTTCTCGAAAGATGACTTGCTAAGGTGGTCACAATCCTCACTCGATACTACTGTAGTTTCTTAGACAAGAAGCTAGAAGGTTTTGATGAGTAGCTTATATAAGAAACTCATCATCTCTTACTTCTTTAGAATAACCGTCTCGTTAATCCAGTGGTTAACCTCTATGGCTCCTGAAAGTTTTCTTTCAGTAAAAATTTACAGCCCGATGTTGGGAACATAATGACATCCTTTGAATAATGAGAACTTAGCCCCACTAGGCTGCTCCAATGATGGTTGGTGGGTTTGGAATAATATATATTTTTTAATTATTATGCTTTGAAAAATTACACACACCTAACAAGTTAGCCTGCTCCTATCTTAGATTGCATCATCACTTAACATCAGTCGAGATTGTGGTCAGTGGCTACCTTTTAAAGAATAAAAAAAAAGGTACTCAAATCCAAAACCATGATCGCAGGCCACATATGCTTACCACTGGATCAACGCTCAGACCAATTACAGAAGGACCTGTATCGCACTCATAGTCACGAACAAAATTGTCTGTCATTTTCTGAGGAAAACGAGCTTAGATTTGGTATAAATCTTATACTAAACTAGAAGTTTTTGCCCGTTTTTTACACAATTCAATTACACAAAAAGGTATTTTTACGGAGCTTTTTAACCGACGAACACGATTACAACTATTTCACATCGATTCTATAGAGACAGTTTTTATAATCGCATTAGATCGTTGATCATATACTTTGACAGAAAAGTAACGTCTAGCGAGGCAGGTCCTGTACAATAATTGGTCTGAGGGATCAACGGGACAATTTTTGATACAGTAGAAAAACAAAAATTAACATCGCTTATTCCAAACCTTTACTAAGAAATTAAAAAAAAATGTACGTGGATTTTACTCTGTGAATAGAGTCGGCATTTTCAGTAGGAAGTCGCAATTACCATTATTGCGGTAATTTGGCGATGCTCGTCTTGCAACTCGGCGGCTTTCTTACGATGAATTTAATTCGCTACCTACTTAAATATAATTTAAATTTTTTACTCTACTATTTTAAAGTTGGAATAGAGCTTTATTTGTACAACTAGCTGACGCCGCGCGGTTTCACCCGCGTGGTTCTCGTTCCCTTGGAGTACGGGGATTAAATATAGTCTTTAGTCTTCCTCGATAAATGGGTTATCTTACACTGAAATAATTTTTCAAATCGGACCAATAGTTCCTGAGATTAGCGCGTTCAATCAAACAAACAAACTCTTTATTTTTATATATTAGTATAGATAGTTTATATATTAGTATAGATAGACTTTATATATTAGTAGATAAGTAAACTAAGAACAAGAATATTAGTTTTTATTAGATCCTTAACCGTGCTTCTTAGTTTTACAGGTTTTTGTTATGTTCCTGTGGGAATATCGGGATAAGGCTATATATATACATGTATATATATATATATATATATTGCAACTAAAAATAACCTATATTTTGTGCTGTTTTTTCATCTAGAAATGCTGAATCGTTCTGGAGTTTATGCGTAATAGGACTGTATTTTATATATTGATACAATGATTGTGATTATTATAACTAGAGATGCTCGCGACTTTGCTCGTTTGATTTACTTTATTTAGTAGAAAAGTGTTTGGTAATTTATTTATATCTATCTGGGCAGTAAATACTCAATTTTTACTCCTAATGATGTGCACCTTTCACCGTGATCAATTCACTTTTCAGGCGTGAGTATTGAGATGTACATAATGTATGCTGCAGGGCAACAAAAAACTATTTAGACAGTCGATCTGAAAAATTTAACTTTCATTAGGTAGTTAAAACAACTGCTTATTCAAAAATAATTAGCTAAAGTATTTTTTCAGCACATGGTATAACTAAACTGCACTGAACATAGGGAGTTTTGCATTTTGTACAAAAATTAATATAACTTAAAAACCGTAAAATTTCGGCTAACACATTGTGTAACACCTTGTAAAGTATGTCGTAATATTTATGGAACATCCCGTATATAGATTTGGATATGGAATAGACACAATTATAGAACAATTAGGGTACCACCTTTAGAACGATACGATGGCACAAAGCAAACGTTTTGCAGCAGGAACTCGCAATTACCATTATTGTGGTAATTTGGTGCTCGCATTGAAGCTTGGAGACTTGAACATACGTTGTAGTTTCGCTGGTTTTCAAAGAAATTAGAACGTCTGAAGACTTTCTAATAATAAATGACTCGGTATTTAAATTAAATCTATAATTTAATATACGAAATATATTTTACTAGCAATTGATAGCCCAGTGGGTATGACTGCCTCCGATTCCGAAGGGTGTTGGTTCGAATCCGGTCCGGGCATGCATCTCCAACTGTTCAGTTGTGTGCATTTTAAGAAATTAAATATCACGTTTCTCAAATGAAGGATAACATCGCGAGGAAACCTACATACAAGATAATTTTCTCAATTCTCTGCGTGTTGAAGTCTGCCAATCCGCAGTGGGCCAGCGTGGTGGGTGGGCCTAACCCTTCTCATTCTGAGAAGAGACTCGACCTCAGCAGTGAGCCGATTATGGGTTGATAACGTAACGTGAATGGCCCGCGATTTCAACCGTGCTTCCGTGAAAATATGGGGATAAAAGATATTCCATTCCATTCACAAATAATGTGGATTTCCATTGATAAAAGAATTTTCAAAATCAGTTCTGTAGATTCAGAGATTACACTTACAACTTTACTTCTTTATGGTATAAATAAAATAATAATTTTGTTTAAAATTTGATACTAAATGAACACAGACAATTTTGTGGAAATTATACCACCAGAGTAATTGTTTGTTTTCATTGCGAGCTTTAATCTAATTTATTTTATTGTTATATCAGGTTTATATACCATTTTACACCTCTAGCATCGTATTAAAATGGAGCACAGTATCATGTGTTGTTTTATATACCTAGAATAGTGTTAGTTCTTGATTTAAATTAAGTGTTTTAGTAAAACAAAATAATGTCTCAAACATTCCAGATTTATGCAATGTGTGCTTTGTTTTTCTTTTTCTTATAATTTTTTTTATATATATTTGAATATAATTAGTTAGTAAGTTAGTTACTTTTTTTTTATTCTTTACAAGTTAGCCCTTGATTACAATCTACCTGATTGTAATCAAGGGCTAACTTGGTGATGCAATCTAAGATGGAAGCGGGCTAACTTGTTAGGAGGAGGATGAAAATCCACACCCCTTTCGGTTTCTGCACGACATCGTACCGAAACGCTAAATCGCTTGGCGGTACGTCTTTGTCACTAGGGTGGTAACTAGCCACGGCCGAAGCCTCCCACCAGCTAGACCTGGACCAGTTAAGGAAACCTCAATCGGCCCAGCTGGGGATCGAACCCAGAACCTCCGTCTTCCAAATCCACCGCGCATACCACTGCGCCACGGAGGCCGTCAACGTCAATGATAATATAGTTAGTTTTGTTTTAAACATAAATTTAATTTCTGTAGTGTCAAATATGTCAATTATTTTACTTCAACTCGGTATCGACTAATAAAAATCAATGGTTTGAAAAGAGATTAATTTATTAGTTTTAATCCGCATTCATTATGTTTTAATCTGCATAATCTATGTTAATAAGATATTATTTTGTTTTTCAAACGAGTCATAAATACGCAGAGGTAGGCTAATTTCCACCGTTTAATTAAAGGTACAAATTAAATCCACGTACAAATAAAGGCGTGGAATCTAAACATAGAGTAAACAAGCAATTTACAATTTGCATTTACATTAAGGCAACCAATAATATCTGCTACATTTAGATACGTGGGTGAAATTTCCATTTGGTATGTGGCAGTTTACAAAGCGGAATTATTAGTCAATTGTTTGCTCAGCGGTTTGGATGTAGCTTACACATTGTTGTGTATCTGAATATGCACATTATGTTCTACTGGTTCTACATTCTTGGAACCTACAAGACTCTAACTATTCTAATTAATAACATAAATGCGTAGGTATTTTATTAGCCTTAGCCTATTTTAAATTAAAAAACCAAGTTAAAAATGTATTGCATCAAACAAAAATTCCTTTACCTACCTACCTACTACCCCTACTACGTGAGTTGACTTCACCTCCTTTGAATGTAAGTGCAAATACCGGGACGTTTATAATTGTTTGCGTTGTACATTTACTCGCTAGCGGGGCATGTTGGTATGCAAATTCAATCTTTGTGTTATAACAATTAATAAGGAATCCAGAGCCGGTCCGGTCATATCAAATATAGTCCTTAATAACTGTAAATATTTTGAATGTAAAGTGCTTATAGAAAGCAATATGTCGTAAAATACATATTTCTTTGAACTTCAATCTGTGTGCCTAGTGGGAGTTTTCAATATTTTCATACTGTTACTATCGCGTTGACGTAAACGCGAATTTATATGGAATTGAAACAGTTGTGCAGTAGTGCCACTAGATGGCGCTGTTTTAATTCCCTAAAAATTCGCGTTTACGTTGACGCGATAGTAACAGTATCAAACTGCCACTAAGCCCTCTGCGGGCCTAGTGGGAGTTTATAATATTATGGCCCTCATTCAGTTGATTACGCTTACTATATTCAAAGCATGATGTTTAAAGAAAGTACCTATCATGCATTCTGAGGCAAACACCCATTTATCGGTTAGAGCTTCTTTAAACGTCTTTATAGTGCAAGTGTTAGTGTTTGCTTTATACATTTATTTGCCGGCGTGTTGTTAAGCAAATCTAGATCTTGTACGACAATGGAGAAGGAACTTTAAAGTGTTCCATTTCCGTGAATGTGTTTGAGAAATAAGAATACAACGCATATGAAAATAGGTAAGCAAATTTTTAGACTGCGATCTTGCCTGATATTAAGTGACAGTGATACAGTCTAAATAATATGGAAGAGCTTACTTAGAGAAAGTATATAAAGCGAGCTTACTTATTGACGGCGTTCGTGGCGCAGTGATGTGCGCGGTGGATTTACAAGACGCGGAGGTCCTTTGTTTGATCCCAGGCTGGACCAGTTGAGGTTTTCTTAATTGGTTCAGGTCTGGCTGGTGGGAGGCTTCGGCCGTGGCTAGTTACCACCCTACCGACAAAGACGTACTGCCAAGCGATTTAACGTTTTCGTGCGATATCGTGTAGAAACCAAAAGGGGTGTGGATTTTCATCCTCCTAACAAGTTAACCCGCTTCTATCTTAGATTGCATCATCACTTACCATCAGGTGAGATTGTAGTCAAGGGCTAACTTGTAATGAAAAAAAAAAACTTTTTTACCTGACTCCACAAACGCAAATGCAAGTGACAATTACAACTTGCGTTTATTCATAGACACACAAGGAAAAATGTGAATAGGTTGTATTGTTTAAACAAATTAAGATGTCATTACAAAAAACACTCTAATCGTCATTACAAATAACTTTGACTTATAAAAAAATGTTTACTTATACTAGAGGGTAAAACAGTGTTTTCTCTTGCAGCATCTGTAAATGACTACTTTAAAGTGCAAGCGTCAAGGAGCTAAGTGTTTGCTTTGTGCATTTACTTACCAGCGCGTTGTTATGCAAATCCAAAATCCTTGGGTGACAATGAAGAAAGATTTTAAAGAATTTTCGCGTCTCTATTTTAAGCATTGGATTACGGCATATTTAAAGAAAACTGAGTTAATATTAAATCCTTAATTCTGCGATTTTATTACAAGCTCTTATTTCATTTATTAAGCTCTGGTTTGGTAGTATTTGTGTGTGGTAATTTCTTTTTGGGATATAAATTTTAACCACCTGGTTACATACATACTAGCGGACGCAGCGACTTCGTCCAGCATGGAATTCAGTTTTCCTGCGGGAACCATGGATTTTTCCGGGATGGAGCCTGTGTTTCACACGCGTGGTTCCCTATCCCGTACAAATATGGATATAATATATAACCTATAGCCTTCCACGTTATTCCACGCATAAATGGGCTATCTAGCACTGAAAGAATTTTCCAAATCGGACCTGTAGTTCTTGAGATTAGCGTGTTCAATCAATCTAACAAACAAACTCTTCAGCTTTATAATTATAATATTAGTATAGATATTATTTTATGATAAATGCTGTTTAATCTTGGTGTTACCGGAATATAGGAATAAAAGGGCCTAAGTCATTCGCCGATAATTTAGCTTTCCATTATTTTTTTTTTATTTACAAAAAAATCAATTAAATTGGCTAAGAGACATTAATTTTTTCATTTTCATTTTCAATATCTATATGAATACTTTATTTATCCCATGTTAGTGATACAATATTTAAAATTTTATTTACAAATCTTTATAAAATGTCAGCTCAGGCAGTAAGATGTTCTCGGATAGAGCAAGAGAGACCATTCCGAAGAAAAGCTAATTTTATAAGTTAGGTAACGTGCGAACGTCACCACAGTAACAATAACCTTTTATTGGCCGTTTACTCCTCGTTTGAACACTCCGCATTTTTAATAAAAACGAGATATAGTTTTCCCGAGACCAGCAATGGGAGCATCTTGGTATTTTCAATTTTAGAAAATTAAATAGCTTTAAACAATTGCTGACGAAGGCTCGTAAAAGGTTTATGTTTCAAATTATTTCTCGAGAAAAAGGTCGCCCGTCCATTTTCGGGATGAAACTAATTGTTCGTTTTTTTTTGGTAGTAACTTACGAACCTTTCTGCTCACCCCAAAAAATATATAAACTCTAACTCTTCTGTATACCTGACGGTAAAATTCTCCGTCTCAAAATAGATCTTGAGTTTTCATCATCATCATTATCAACCCATATTCGGATCACTGCTGAGCTCGAGTCTCCTCTCAGAATGCGGATTGGCAGATTTCACACACGCAGAGAATTAAGAAAATTCTCTGGTATGTAGGTTTCCTCACGATGTTTTTTCATTTCCTTCACCGTTTGAGACACGTGATATTTAATTTCTTAAAATGCACACAACTGAAAAGTTGGAGGTGGATTCGAACCCACACCCTCCGGGATCGGAGGCAGAGATCGAGGGAGGGAGGCGGAGGGAAGTATAATAAACATTTTTCTTAAATTATACAAATCAAGTTGGGGTGGGGTCCCAAGGTGTTGGAATGGTCGACCCACCACTAGGTGGACTGAGGACATCAAGCAGAAGTGGAACCGCTGGATGCTGGTAGCTCGAGACCGTTTGGAAGTCCATGCAAGAGGCCTATGTCCAACAGTGGACGTCCATCAGCTGTTAATGATTATGATGATGATGATATAAGTCATTTAAGCAATATTTTCCTTTTCCTTCCAACTAAGCAAGCTTAATTAAAGCAAGCAAGCTTATTAGCTTAAGCAAGCTTATAAGCTTAATTGATTTTGAAACACGGCTAAAACTCACGTGATATTAAGTCGGAGTATGCCCGACTAGTTTCGAACCCATACGGGGCCCTTAATCATGAGCTGGTTCTTGCATAGCGGCACGATCCAAACTGTGACGCGGCTGCGCGACGATAAATTCTAAAATAAGCAGAGCTTGTGTTCTGAAAGGTACGGCATAATTAGTGTATTTACTAGAAACGTGTATATAGTAAATATACTCAATAGGAAAGTAGTCAACAGGCACGACAATAGTGTGTATCAGAAACGGGCGGAGATCGAATTCTGGTCCTCTCAATCTCTATCTAGATTTATGTGGGACTGTGATCCGAAGCCACTTTCATTATTAATAAATAATGTTTTGATTTATGGGCCATACAGTAAATTTCATAGCCGTACAGTTTTAAAGTATCGTCACATGAACATAATATTACCGACCGAAGTTTTCTCTCATAGAATAAAACCATTTGAGCAAATAAGAAAAAATAATTTTTAACAGCAAGTCTAGAAATTCTTGGCGTTTTAAAGTTGAAACCTAAATATGCCATGCAGTTTTGTAACAAGGTTTGGTCTTGTCGCCTTTAGATTAAAATGTGTAAGAAATGGGATGGTCAGGTCCACTCTTGTAGTCCGTATCATTAAATTTTAAAAAATACAGGGTATTTGTTGAAATCTAAATAAGTGAATAAATCTAACTAAATAAAAAGAAATAAATAAAATTAAGTTATATTAAGATGGCGCCCACAAAGCAATTATGACATGACAATTGACAGCAAACGTCAAAACGACTACTGCGTTGAAAACGTCATCAATCCGCCATTGTTACCCATAATAGTGTTGCATTTCTTGGGAGACAATGAATATTATTTCGAAAGAATTAAAGTAAATTCCTAGATTTGTGTAATCGAAAATAGTTGAAAATTTTATTTTTTTTATTTCCGCCAGGGTACAATGACTGATCCTGGGCTCCATACAATTTTAGACCTCCTCCTCTCTCCTTTTCTAAATTTTATAGGTTGAATTTAAAATTACGTTACGAATCTTATTTCTCTATGCGCTGCTCAACTTTGTGGTATCTTATTATATAAATGCGGAAGGTCATGCATCACGAAATCTTGAAAACCGCATGACGTACGAAGACTAAATTGGGCAGGGTGTTAGGTTACAGATAGTAGACGACCACTAAGAACGGATTTTACGACAAAGCCGGTTTAAGCAGGTCTAAGGGCGGAAGAAGTCGCGAGCGTCAGCTAGTTTTATTATATAGGGCCAAGTCTTTTTGAAGGCACAGATTTCTGGACTTCACAAACTCCAGGTTGAGTAATTTTACTGAAAAAACGTGGCGGTTATGTACTCTATCTACTTGAACGTTCTCGGGACCGAATCATCCCGTTTTATATTGACCGACATAAGTCCGCGGGACCAATACTTCAAAAAAAAAAATGTTTTTGCTAAACTTTAACCTGTAACATATTAATAGATAAGTTTTTTTCCTGTACTTTCAAGTACACGACGATATTTTTTGATTTCAAATGTATGCAATACTATAATAATAGTATTAAGTTATTAATAGTATTAGGTAAGAATTTTTATTCGACGTGGAGCGCGGCAAAAATTCTAAAATTCTTAATAAACATTTGCCAGGACGGTATCTGTAAGAAGGATTAACTTAATCGTTATATAAAACGACAAACATGCCATATTCTGTGCTCCATTGTAATCCACTGCAGAGGGTGTAAAACAGACCATAAACTTCATATAACAATAAAAATAAATTAGATAAAAGCTCGCAATGAAACTTTGCCCGTTACTCTGCTGGCGTAAAACACGAAATTTCATGAGATTGTCCGATTTAATTAATACAAATACCCGTAGAAATCGTCTGAGCTCATTACCTTAAAACTACTTGCTTGTACAACGCAGCGCAGTTGCTTCGTGGCTAATCCTTTTAGTCTGTATGAGGATAAATAATCTTAACGCAAATCCTAATTAAACACGTTACATTTACTTATTTGCTTATCATAAATCCTTTATCACCATTGCCTTGAAATATAAACTTAAAAGGTATTTTTTAATTCAATCAAATTAGTTTATTTCATGTAAGCTGTGATTTTGAGCCTTATTTTCGAAAGTACGTAGTAATTTATATAAAGGCCTCAGTTAGCGACCAAAAATTAAACTTCTCAAAGTCATGTTAAACTACTTGTAACTTTGCTCCGGCTTGCATAGACTTTAATAGAACCGGAAAGCATAAGCACCATAAAATTTTAATGAGTAGAGCTGGCAAGTATCATATAATAATAATAATAATCGATTGTTAATGATGGTGTTGGTGATATGAAAAAGTAGGATACAAAAGACTTTTAAAGGCTTCTAAAAGATTTTTAGTTTAGTTGGCATTCTTGATTTTTCTTGACTTTATTCATTCCATGGTAGTTCAGAACCGTTTATCTGTTAAAAGCAGTTTAATACGAGGTCTCTGTTGGTAGAGGCGATATTTTCAATTCTAGCGTTGTAACAAAACGGAAATGACAATTTTTCTTTTGGAAATAGCATTTTTATTTTGTTCACCTATCTCTGCTAGAACCTAGTTTGTGTTCCCACAACACGTACGATTGTTATTATTCTAGCTTGAGAAAAGCTTATTTTATAATTCAGTCTTAAATCAAATATTATTATCTTATTTTCTTTAACGTAATACCGGTATACCTAACTTATAATATTTATTACGGTGATGTTTATCAAATAATTCGGTATTTAAGTTTAATGAAATGCTTCGATATCAACCCATATTCAGCTCACTGCTGAGCTCGAGTCTCCTCTCGAAATGAGAGGGGTTAGGCCAATAGTCCACCACGCTAGCCCAATTGGGATTGGCAGACCTCACACACGCAGAGAATTAAGAAAATTCTCTGCAAATTAGTTGAGAGGTAGCTTAGAACCAGGAGACTGACATAGGTTACTTAGGGTAGGGGTAGGGTAGGGTAGGGTTTCACGCGGACGAAGACGTGGGCGTCCGCTTGTTTATTAATAAAACCAATAAAAGAAATAGAAGAGTGAAATACAAAGTCTAAGCAAATAGTCTGCCATAATACGTTTAATGTGATGGGGCTGTTTTGATCTTTGATTGAGCCATTAAGCTGATTGCCGTACTTTAAGAAATTCAGTACTAAAAGTTGGCAAAGTGTTTTAATTAACGTCTTAACTCGTTGCCGGCAAGGGAAATAGTATGAAGTTTACGAATTAACTAAAATATCCGCCTCGAAGCCGGCAATAATTTATGCGTCTTGTAATGTAAAGTTAGGAGAGTTTGTAGCGTAAATATTTACTTTAAGATTTCATTTTATTTGACATTATATGAATTTATTTTTTAATTGAATTGTATTATTTTTGTTATAAATAAGTCTTGAAAACAATACTGAATACTTTCAGTAAATTATTTCAGTGACTTATTAATTTTTCATCCAACAAAATAATGTATGATTCTATGTGATTAATCACACCGTTTATAATTATGTTTCGCAGCTTCATTCTTTGCGATTTACAGGTTTACATAGTGTAGTAGTGCCCCCACGCATTAGCCTTGCACGGATGTTTAAATTTGACTTCTTTTTAAAACTTTTTTACGTTACCCCCACCGTCGATACCCCCACCGTCGATACCCCCGCCGCCATTGCTGTCGGCCGGCTCGTGACTTCATTCTGTGTTTCCGTGCTCAAGCCTTCGCACGTACTTGAAAAATGGAGAGAAAAAGACGTCGTGTAATTTATTCTTCATCGGAGGATCGGAGGAAGACGAAATCGAGTCATCGCGCAGTATGGTGTCATCAGGATCAAGAAATAATTTAACACGTATTGCGTGCACACGTAATACGTCTTCGTCGCGAGTGCGACAAAAATCTCCACCTGCCATCACACATGGCAAAGGTGAGTCGCGTGTGCGACATAAATCTTTACCTGCCAACACACGTGGCAAAGGTGAGTCGCGTGTGCGACAAAAGTCTCCACCTGCCAACATACGTGGCCAAGGTGAGTCGCGTGTGCGACAAAAATCTCCACCTGCCAACATACGTGGCAAAGGTGAGTCGCGTGTGCGACACAAATCTCCACCAGCTAACACACGTGGCCAAGGTGCATCGCGTGTGCGTTCAGATTCACCAGACAGTGGCGCATCACCGCCTAGGAGGATTTTAAGACCATGCAATAAAGTGTTATCGCCGACCATCATTGTTTGACGAGGACCCTCGCCGACAACAGCGGTACCGTCGTCGCCAGCGCGTCTTTCGCCAACATGTTTGTCACCAGAGCGTTCGGCGCAAGGACCTGAAATGCCTGACCAGGAAATAGATGGGCCCGCTGATGAAAAATGTCTACAGCTTCTAATATGGTAGACACCTCTCTTGGACCAGCTATACGTAAAGACATAGCTAGCCAATGACAACATATTATGAGTAAAGGTTTACCAAAAACCAAAAAGATAAACATTTTGAAGAGTATTTGGTAACAACTGCGATCTTTTGCAAGCTCCAGCTCTCAACCAGGTAGCAAGAGTAGTAAGTACCCTTAAATGAATCAATGATACGTCGTGACGTGTCTCTAATGCAAAAACAAATTGAAATTGCGTTGGCCGCTTTAGCTGTCACGATGGATATGATTGTTTGAAATTAAACCTCTAAGAAAAAATTGCTTAAATTATTATGCGTGCCGCATTTTGTGCGAAACAAAAACACGAAGAAACTTAGTGTTATCTTCCATTAGCGGAAGCTCCACGAGATGCCAAATTTCGATTCGGTGAAGTTTTAAGACAACAAATTGAACAGTGCAAGCGTCGCCGACTCGAGCACAGCACGAGCGCCGCCAGCACGCCAGACGTACAGCGGTGCGCGGAAGTGGAGCTACCAGGGGCGCACGCCGCCACCGCCACCTCCACGCAGGACGACTTACCGGAGATAAATACACAGGTACCACCTTACGCTGGCAGACTCAAATATTTTTACTCTAACTGGACAAGCATAACAAATAACACAACTATCTTGTTTTGAATCACTGGTTATACCAATGGTTAATTCCATTTGCTGAGACTCCATACCGCACAGATAGTCCATACTATGTTTATCAACAATCAATTTAAGAGAATATTAAGTTTTAAAAATCAATCAAAACTTTGTTTAATATAAATGCAATTTCACAATGTATCTACTATATTTACCTATCTAAACCGAATAGTGAGAAACGGTTTATTCTAAATTTAAAATGTTTAAATAAATTTATAGATACGAAACATTTCAATAAGCAAGACTACCGAACGGCATTAAAAATGATCACTAGAAATTGATACATGGCATCTATAGACCTAAAAGACGCTTATTATTATTTTTTTAGTATACCCATTCACAATTCTCACAAAAAGTACTTACGATTTAAATACATTAATGTACTTTATGTAAACCAGCAATGAAGTCATTGAGATCACCACAACATTTTGTCTCAGTTATACTTAGATAATTTTTTTTGTGTAGGTAGGAGTTTCTCAGAATGTAGTGGTAATGTTAACACAACTAAAGTTTCTTTTTTTTTTTTTTATAAAAATCTAGGATTTATAATCAACATACGTAAACTTTACATTTACATTACATTTACGTTACATTTACATCAAGTAAAAGCTCTTTGGCTCCAAAAACAAAATATAAGTTTCTATGTTTCGAATTTGATTCCAAAAACATGACAAATGATAAACGTCGAAAATTAAAGAAATTTTCTAACCTCCTTCCTTTGTTTACGTAAATATAAATTAACTGAATTCGCAAGGGTCTTTAGGTCATCTGGTATCAGCTTGTCCAGCTATACAACACTCTTGTTTATATACTAAAGAGTTCGAAAACTATTAAATACCAAAGTTTATTAAAAAGTGCCAGTTACGACCACATTATAAAACTACCCGCAATTTTGAGAAGTGATATGTTTTAGTGGCTAAGAAATATTGAACATGGATTTACTTCATTCGGTTCAATTCGTTATGATATAGTGTTTTTTTTGCGATTCCTCTTTAACTGGTTGGGGTGCATATTGTAATTCTAAACAAAGTTGCACATAAATGAGCTTGAATTAAAAGCAGCGTTTTTTCAGCCTTTAAATGTTATACAAATCTAGTAACCAGTGTAATAAGGTTTTGTTAAGATCGGATAATATAACTAATATGTCTTGCATTAATATAAACGGTAGCATACAATACAGACATCTGAATAAAACATCAAACGAGATTTGGAAATGGTATTAAAGTCATAGTTTTATTTTATTTGCATCCGACATAAATACAATGTCCAGTTATGAAGCCGATTCACTTACGCGAAAGAAATTTCGTGATACAAAATGGAAGCTAAATAATATCGTATTTAATAAATGCAATGCCAGATGTCCCGTTTATGTTACAGGGAAAAACGATCCAGATGCATTTGCAGTGGATGCGTTTACAATTTCATGAAAAGAAAAATACCTTATCATTTCCCACCGTTTATTTCTTAACATGTTAAGACTATGCAAAAGTAGTTAGCGACAAGGCTGAGGGCATTATTGTTGTTGTTCCATATTGGCCCACACAATACTGGTTCCTTATATTCAAAGAGTTGATAGTTTCAGATTTATTGTTTTTTGAACCTGTTATCAACTTGACTTTAAGAATCCATTACAATCTTCACAAGACTCTAAAGTTGGTAGTCGCAATGCTTTCCGGAAAGTTCTATTAAATAAGTCCCTAGCACCAAGATCTATTGAAATCATATTGACATCATTATAAAACTCAACATACAAGCAATATGATAATTGTATAAAAAATTGGATGATTCTTTTGTAATAAACACCGTTACAATTATACATCTGCGCCAGAATCAGTTATCATTGATTTTCTTACTGAAACATTTGATAAAGGGGCTAAATATGGTACTATTAACTCGTACAAGTCTGCATTGTCACTTTTATTGGACAATAAACTCAATAATAATGAAATCAAACGCTTTATGAAAGGAGTTTTCAAATTGAGACCCACAAACCCTAACTATAACATAACATGGAACCCTAATATTGTTCTGTCTCATTTAACAAGTAAATGGCCTAATACAGGTCTCAATGTAAAAACGGTTTAAAAAAAAAAAAAAAAAAAACCATTTCTTGGCTTTGGTTACGGCGCATCGTGTTTAAAATTTTTTCGCTTATAAAAAGTTTCAATATTACTATACAACCCGGTCATCAAATATTTATAAAAATCCCCGCTTTAAATAAAAACTTCTAATATAAATAGATCACAACTACTTTTGAGACCACCTTAATTTGTATTTGCCATGCAAGCTATTTAGAAACATACATAAATAAAACAGAAACACTTCGTAATAGTTATTATTTATTTGTAAGCACAAAGCAACCGTATTGAAAAGTATCGGCACAAACGCTTAGTCACTGGATTAAAGACGCACTAAGTGAAAGCGGAATAGACACATCGATATTCAGTGCACATAGCACGCGACACGCAGCACCTTCCACAGCCAACAGACTTGGAGTCAACATTGATCTGATCCGCAAAACAGCTGGCTGGACTGATTACTCCTCTGTTTTTGCAAGATTTTACAATAAAGATGTTGTTATTGATGCTATTCGCAAAAAGTATTCTTTCTTCCAAATAATACACATTTGTATACACACACACACTAGTCTTATCAAGCATGTCTTCATGTATGCTATACTTACTTGTTTTATTTTGGAAGAATCCTTTGCACATTTTATTTCTGCTCTAAACATCCTACACTATGTAAACCTGTAAATCGCAAAGAATGAAGCTGCGAAACATAATTAAAAATCAAACGAACTTACCAAAGTGAAGTTCGATGATAATTATGTGAGCAGCTTCATTCGACGCGATTTACATACACCCTCCCTATACAATGAATTACCCTCCCTACCTAAAATAAAAAAAAAAAAATGTGCAGTGTTTCCAAAATAAATAAATAAATTAAATTTTAACGAAATGAAGTCACGAGCCGGCCGACAGCAATGGCGGCGGGGGTATCGACGGTGGGGGTATCGACGGTGGGGGTAACGTAAAAAAGTTTTAAAAAGAAGTCAAATTTAAACATCCGTGCAAGGCTAATGCGTGGGGGCACTACTACACTATGTAAACCTGTAAATCGCGTCGAATGAAGCTGCTCACATAATTATCATCGAACTTCACTTTGGTAAGTTCGTTTGATTTTTAAATATCAATCAATGTTATTGTCAGAATTCTTATGTTGACAAAGTTATGACAAAGTCGAAGTTATTTATGGTTGATTATATACCTTGTGAGATTTTATCTTATCGTATTTGGAAGAAACTTTCTTCATAGGAGAGATGGATTAAAGTTTTATGTATAAGGATTTGTTGTTATATTAAATAAAAATCATCATTATTATTTAGGTAAATTGCTCATACGGAAGAAGCTATCGACAGTAGCTAGTAAAATAATAATGCAAAAGGCTTATTTCCCCAATTATTCCTAATTCAAATAAACTAAACAGTGTGATAATACAAAAAGGGGTAGTAAATTACGTAATATCAAACCATTGTTTCTCAAATTTCACCTCAAATCCCTGACAGGGGTAAATTGTACACATTTTATGACATTAAGCTACACATTATGATAAGCCTGTATACATTCGACGTGACAGGAATGTAATATTGTATAATATTACCGGCGTACGATCAAATTTAATACCACACCGTATAATAATATCGTATGTCGTGAATGTGATGTCTGTCAGGATAACATCACGAATATCCCATGGTGAAACTCGAGAGATATTGAGATTGTCTATTCCATAAAGACTAATAGCGAATCCGGCCTTTACAATCGGAAATTGCAAATGGATGGAGTATTTTAACCCTAAAGGCTACAATTATTTTATATATAATATAAAATACTTTATATATGGTCAATACCCCACTATGACTACATGGGTGGGTGTTAATGATTATGTAAACGACAAAATTGCTTGGAAATGAAATGTATTACATGACAGGCTACAAATACACCTATTGTTAAATGGTGATAAATTAAAAAGGAAAAACCTGGCTGAGTTTGTTGTGGGCTCTGATCAAGGCGCGTTTGGAACCCGTTTGGAACTAATTATTATCACCATTATTTTAAGTATAATATTATTACATGACGTTTCGAAAGAGCTTGTAAACTAAGCCTATTTGAACTAAATGAATATTGATATTGGTATTGGTGTTTGGTGTAAAAACACCGGGTTACTAGTATACCTATCTGGAAACATCGCTCAAAACTTCTTGCCCCTCGTGTTCTAGGGCCACTGTAGACTTAGGAGAATACACAAAATCTCAAGGCGCTGCGTTAAAAACAAAAAAAAATTTTAGATACAAAACTGAGTCATCTGGGTGTAAAAACGCCGTAGTAGCTTTAAGGGTTAAGTACTGTTTTAAGACTCCATTTATATTGACGCGGAATGGAATGAAAGCGAATTTTTTGTACCAAGTATACCGAACTGTTTATGTATTGTAATATACAAACTAAATCAAGCCAAAAAAGTCACTTGTCTTCAGCAGAAATATCGCGCATTTCTCCAAATGGAATTTATATTGCAACCTAAGGAGGAAACAGGTTTAAATGGTCCAATACCAAATTTAGACAGAATTTATAATTTATCTATTTGCTCGTGTAAAATTAGAAGGGTTAGAATACTGAAGGGACATTTTCTAAAGCTTTACATTTCGGTTTATAAGCGTCAGCATAGGAATGATAGAATAAAGAACTCGGTGTAATTAAGAGTTGAGATTCAAAAGCGGACGTTAATGAACTGAGTGACATCATAGAACATAGAAAACGCAAAAGCAAAATGTGTGATATATTCAACGGTACTGCAGTCGGACTTTATAAATTAGTTGTAAATGAAGAGGATGAGGATGAAGCTTATTGAGGTTCTAAGCACAACATAACTTTTTATTTAAAATGCTTGCAATTACATGCGACTAGCAGACATTCACAACTTTGTTCGCGTAAAATTCTAATTTTACGATTCTGGTAGATTGATACGTGCGTTTGAAATCCTTTCATCTTTGTTTTTAAGTTTTCGACTTTTCTTATCACTTGTAATATTAACATAACCTGACGTAACAAAAGTACTTGAAATAAATTAATTTTGAATTTTCATTTTGATAAAATGATGCATCCTTACCGGTGGTATAACAGGTATTTTACTGCTTTACTAAAATCTCACCTGATAGTAAGTGATGATGCAGTCTAAGATGGAAGCAGTCTAACTTGTTAGGAAGAGGATGAAAATCCACACCCCTTTGGGTTTCTACACGACAACGTACCGGAACGCTATATCGCTTGGCGGTACGTCTTTGCCGGTAGGGTGATAATTAGCCACGGTCGTAGCCTCACACCTGGAAAAATTAAGAAAACTTGAGGTTTTCTTAATTTTTCAAGGTCTGGCTGGTGTGAGGCTACGACCGTGGCTAATTGCCCATTCCTAATGGCCCAGCCGGGGATCGAACCCAAGACCTCCGTCTTGTAAATCCACCGCGCATACCACTGCGCCACGGAGGCCGTCAACAGGTCAAAACAAAGTTATCCTTGTGCAAAAATAAGCATTTTGATAGAACTTTAAATGAAGAGAAGAGAATTGATAGAGAAGTCTAATATGTTACTAAGTTGGTTAGACCAATGTTGGTTAAATGAAACTTTGTTTGTACTATGATATTTTGTTCCACATAATTCTCTACCTACTAGCGGACGCCCGCGACTTCGTCCGCATGACCTTGTGAAACTCTATGTAACTTTTCAACCCCTATTTTACCCACTCCTGTTAATGTTTTTGCAAGATACAAACAAAGAGCCTTTTCTAACGGCGGCATTTTCATTATTTTTTAAATAAAAGAACACTTATTGTGTCATGACTATAATAGTTAAGCATATGCTGTCGCGACACTTTTTGTAAAAAAATATGTGTTCTGCAAAATTGTAGTAGGTACATTATTTTATTCTAACATTTCGGACATCAATAGTTTTTGCAGGATGTAAACAATATGTTAGGTAATTTTTTTACAACTTGGTTGCATAATTGGAGTTCCAGGAAATATCCCTATTTTTTTGAAAATATAATATAGCCTACATACAGCCTTCCTCGATAAATGGGCTATCTAACACTGAAAGATTTTTTTCAAATCGAACCAGTTCAGACCAGAAAATTGACTATATCTAATTGTTCTAAGCATACTAATGAAGTTTATTTTCATTAATATAAGAACAAGTTAATTATAATTATTATGAGGTGTGAAATTACTAGTGATTTATTCCCTCATTTTTAATTTCTTTGTTGGTAAACAGAACATCAAGAAAGGCTGTAGTAGTAGTACTCTAAACGTGTAAGCAAAGTCTTAGCTTAATCTGTCTGGTATAACTAGGCGGTTTTAAAATATAATTAAATATTACAAGTAGACCACTTAAACCTGACTTGAAGAAGTAGAAACAAAACAAGACAATACTAAAACGTAACAACAAATAAAAAAAACAATTCCAAATTTAACGACAATATCAACTTGAAACTTCCAATTTGCTATTTATGAGTCTTTTAGATTCCATTCAGGTTTACAAGAAAAAAGTAATTAACGATGTTTCCTGCCGCGGCATTAAATGAATCCAATTGTTGGGAAGAACATCCTTTATAAATTGCGATGTTCAAGTTAAAGGTAAATTTTATTAAGGAATTACAAAGAACAATTTTAAAGAAATTGCATTTAATTTACCTTGTTTAAAATATTGTGGTACTTGAGCTACATTTTTATTTGTTACGTTATTTGTTTTCTGTTTAATTACTTAATCGAGGCGAATCGTTATTAAAATATGGCAATTTCTTGAACCCATATACGTAGTATGTTTTAAAAGGCATTTTTTTTAAATTTATTTTGTACCAATATTAGTAACACACAAAAGTAAAAAGAAAAACAGTGGACAAGGAAACACTTATCTCTATAAGAGATCTCTGCCAGTGACCCTTGGCAGTGGCTCGGAGAGATTTAAAAAAAAAGAAATGGATAGGTACAACAGAAAAAAGTGAGGAAATATATTATACTTAATACATAAATAATAAAAGTAAATAATATTAAATACATCAAAAATAACACTAATAAATAAATAAAAATAAATATATAAATTATAACAGTACATATCAATACTATATATAAATAATAACTAAATAAATACATATATACATACATACATATAATATAACGATCTATGATGATAAAGAAGGATAGTGTTCATGAAGTCGATGTTTAAAGGTATCAACTGATGGGTATTTTTTAATGCAGTCTGAAAATAAACTGCCTAAGTCTCATACTAAACATAAATAGCGACATATTAAAAACAACATAAAATATGTATGAAAAGCTGAAGAAATAATTTGAGTATATACTCAAATTTTCTTCTTGGTAAACATATACGTGTTTACCCAGAAATCTGTTGTTACCCATACAGCTCTTGTGCAAAATTAAACAGGGTAAAATCAAATGAGAAACAAGAAAGGATAAGGTAATTTATATTTCAAAAATATAATATACGTTAGGTTACGTCAGGTTAATTTAAAAAAATATTATATAGAGGTAAACTTTGTGAGGTTGTAGGGGATAATCTCTGAGTACAATATTTAATTATTTTCCTAATATAAAGCTACGTTATGTGTGAGTGTCACAGCTGTATTTTATCCCCTACGTATGACTGTATTTAATACCACGGCAACGAGAACTACGCGAGTAAAACCGTAAGACGTCTGTTAAAATTTTAAAAACTTAGTTGTTTGAAATTGAAAATAACAATATATTGATGACTAGCTTAACTCGTGATCAATTCAAAATACAAAATATGAATTTGTAACACGCCTAAGTAGGTTAAAACAGACCCGGTCCGTTTTTGCACTACTTTTTGCTTTCGGCCATCCGTCCATCATTCTGTCATCGAGGCAGAACTTTCACACATTTGATGCGCACTGGAAAAACAGACGCAAAGTTTTCCGGCCCGCGCCCGCGGTACCAACGATGTTTTAATTACATCCCCCGAAAATTACACTGTAGCGTTTTTTGAGGCTTTAACGAAAAATAGTTTTGGTTTAATAATAAAATGTGTTTGTAAGTAACTAGCGGACGCCTGCGACATTGTGCGCTCGACGACCGTTCTAATAAACTACCTCTCTGCCAAATTTCAACCTTGTACGTCAAGCGGATTTCAAAATTTCGTGATGAGTGAATTTCCGCTTTTATCGCCTAGTCGATAAATTTCAATATTTTTCTATTATTCTATTAGAACGAGTATACGAGCAACCGGTTTATTCACAAAATTGAGGATAAGGAATACAAGTAGTAATGTTAATATGATATTTTCTTCTAGACACGGATTTCGTCTACGTTTACGGTCTTCTGCGGATTTCCTCGTTCCGGATTTTGTTCTTCAGACTCCTAGCATAGCTCCCTCCTTAACTCGCTGAGCGACTTTAAAGTTCTGGATAAGACCAATCGTCAGTGTCCACATTTCCGCTCCATACGTCATCACAGGCAAGACACACCCATCAGATCATCATCTTCAAGACATCAAGCTTCTAGTCGTCTTCTAGTCTTCAAGCGTTGAGGTATTGACAATTTGAAGACCCGACGTAATTTTCCAAACGCTGCCCAACCAAGCTGAATTTTTCTGTCAGCCTCCTTGTCGAATCTTTATATATTATGTCGTTATTACATATTTGATGTATCAAATAATATTCTACAAACTAGAGTTAATTCTTCCTTTGAAGCGGTATAGTATAAAATGTCAGGTCCAACTGGACTCCTAAATTATTTTTTCATTCCTTTTTTGTCAACCCGTCCAACTTTTTGTGGTGGATGCAAAATTTTTACACATATGTACAGGAAAACATACAATGTTGAGCTTGAATATAAAAACGTTAGTCGGTGGATGCCAAATATGAATGTGCGGCTTTTTGCTTTCGTCAATCATTTTGTCATTGAGGTCAGTAGGAATTCGATACTTTTTGGAAAAAACCGATGAGCGGAGTTGGACTCGCAATTCTCGCAAAAGGTTCGTACAAATCTGAAAATAATTGAGTAGCTGAAGTTAATTTTTTATCATCTGCAACCGATCCGAAAAGTTACAAAACTATTGGTTTTCAGATTTCTCATAGTTTTTATGTTTCTATGAGACATTATTCCTTGGCAAATTTTATGGTTTTATTTAAATGGGAAACAGCCTTATCTTTTGAAAATGTCGATTTGGTAATCTGATTTTTTAATTGCACACTTCACCAACAGATTTTGTAAAATTGATTAAAATTAAAAGCTCTACGTGTTCCTGAGAAGTGTCTTTACTATTGAATTAAAATCTCTATGGTCTTGACAGATCTACGAACAACAAGGTGTAGAGTCTTAACTTTTTAGATATGAAACTTTCGACTACTTGACGTGAAAACGTATAACGTCGCCTTTCCATATACATAATAAAAGCATTCGTGCAATATAGACCTCAAGCGCAAACGGCAATATTATATTACAGCTAAGAGGCAAGTGAAGTTTACGCCGCGTTATCACGGCCTGGCATCGCGGTTATGGCATTATTAAAGTAGACCGTACGTATCCACCGACGCTGAAAAATACGTGACCGATTTACACAATTTTTTGCCGCTGAAGAATAGCTTTCCACAAATTTAAGGTCGGCACTGAAGGTCGTGAATAAATTATGTTAATGAGCGGTTTGGCAGCGCATCCAAAAGTTGATTTGGGTTTGAATTGTGCCACTTTTTTGACAACTTTAGTATAGGGTAATCGTCCATATTAAAAAAGAAAATCAACTTCACAAACAGAGAAGAATCTAATCTACATAATATATCTGTTTAATAACTGAAAATGAAACTAAAGTCGAGAAACCTTTGATGGATTTGAATCATGCTTTTTATTTCTTCATAGAGAACTAGAGTAAACCTTAGCAATAAAATCGAAAAAATCGATATCGGTTATTTTGAATGAGCTTTGAATTAAAATAAGGACGACATTTGTAACCCTCCTCTTGCTCGATAGTTGCATGGCAATGGCCATGACATAATATATGACATGCATATTTTTTTATGTAAAATGCGGCATAATATGCAGAAAATGGTATTTGGCAGGATTTGGTTTATTGACGTGACGTCTTATAATTCGATGGGGCCGGCTGCATACCGATGACGTCATGCGTCGTTACCTCGCTCTAGGTTTGCCAACTTTTTTTATTAGGGTATTATTTCTTAAATAATTGCGATGTGTGGCATAATGTAGTAATAAATATATTTTCTTTCTTTCTTCTTTCTTTTACAAGAAATAAAGTATATTCTGGTCTATGAAGATACATAAATAGTATTTTTTTTAAAAAAAGGAAGTTTTCTTTTGAAAAATGCAACCATTCCATCAGTATTTTCTTTTGACGTTGTCACGTGCTGTCAGTAAACCGACTTTACAGACAACCGATTGTTTTTTTTACTTCAATGTCTACCTATATTTGTTTTGATTTTAACATTTTATACTAGTTAGCGAGGCCCTTACCGTAAATTACATGACCATTTTACCATTTAAAAATAGCTTTCAACAAAATTTAGGGTCCGTTCTGGCGGCCACGAATAAATTATGTTAATGAACAGTTTGGAAGCGCATCCATTCATTTCCACAATCGCGTGGAGGTATTCCGCAATTTACATGCCTAATAACCCAATATTTTCAGTCGTTAAAGTGCCCGTATTATTTTGTTTTGAGATATAGGCAGCATTATAATTGCTGCTCATAATATCTTCTCTATGTAAATGTTTTTTCTGTAAATAAATCTACACGAGTATTACAAAGAGGAATGATTTGTATATTTATACTTGATCACTTTGAAAATTCTTGCACTAATACAAAGCTATGTTATCAGGGAGTAACATAGCCTATATTTTGTCCCCATATTTTCACGGGGGTGGGAAGGAAATGGCGTCTGCTAGTAAACGTATATTTTTACTAGTAGACGCCATTAGTCGAACCTCGAGATTTTACCCACGTCGCTCATTTCCCTAGGTGAACACTGAGACAATATAGCTTTTTTTATTTCCTGATATAGATTTCCATTGGTGAAGAATTTTTTTTAATTAGTTTAGTGGCTTAGGCGTGAAAGCCTAACAAACAAATAATCTCAGTTTCCCATTTAGTAATAAAGAGCCTACTCATAAGTATGGATATAAAAAAATTGCCATGTATTTTAACCATGACTAATGTTGTATTTACTCAACTAAGCAAAAGTCCTGTGCTATAAATATGGGTACGACAAATAAGACTCGGGTAAGAATCGAATCCTAGGCCTCCGTTTTAAGTCCGACTAAACTATATACTAAAATCCTGAAATATATTCGTTTAGTAACATAAATCCATCTAAATAGTGTCTAGAATTTTTTAAATTCCGGACAAAATCAGTACTAAATCGAACATATTTAATTTTAATGTCATACAAAATATTAAACACCAACCCTAATATTTATACATAATACGTAAATATTTGCAGTCGAAAACAATAAATTTATTTTCGAATGTAAACATTATCTACCTATTTATTTGAACATAAATAATTTAACGAAAATGTTGACAGAATAACTGAAACAGAAAGACAAATAAGTTAAGTAATTATTGTATGAGTTTGGTTTTCGGAGACAAAATAAATTACCAAATTAATTTGCAGTGTTTTTTTATTTATCATTATTCTCTTATTGTTTTAGTCGGTTAGGCTTGCAATCACAAGGACCTGGGTTCGTTTTAGTAAAGAACGAAGTACGTTATGACGGCCTCCGTGGTGCAGTGGTATGCGCGGTGAATTTACAAGACGGAGGTCCTGGGTTCGATCCCGGCTGGGCAGATTAAGATTTTCTTAATTTGTTCAGGTCTGGCTGGTGGGAGGCTTCGGCCGTAGCTAGTTACCACCCTACAGGCAAAGACGTACCGCCAAGCGATTTAGCGTTCCGGAACGATGCCGTGTAGAAACCGAAAGGGGTATGGATTTTCATCCTCCTCCTAAGAAGTTAGCCCGCTTCCATCTTAGACTGCATCATCACTTACCATCAGGTGAGATTGGTAACAGGTAACTTTCATCTGCATAAAATAGGGTAGATGACTCATATAAAATTTAATAAGTATAAACAATAATAATTTCGTATAGTACCTACATGGAATAAGGATACGAAATATATTGATAATAAAAATTAATACATGTTAAGGTTTCCGTAAAATACTTAATTTAAAAATCATGTTTTTTAAAATTTTCTAAACGTCAAAAACGCTGTCGTCCACTTTGTGACGTCACAATGTTACATGATGTATTAAACGTCAAACTAATTGTTAACTAATATTGCTCCGTCCGTCAATTGCTCCGTTTGGTAAAGGATTTGTTAACGTGACGTCATGAAACAGTTTAAATATAGACCATCATAGCCGACAGAGTTTTGGCTCGTCAAAAAAATTTTTAAAAATTAAAAGTTTTATATCATCACGTTTCAGATTTTTTTTTTAATCTAGTAGAACAATGAACATAGAGTTAATAATGAACAATTTAAGACCGTTTAAATCAAAGTTTCAACTAGCCTATGGAAAAGCTTGTAAAAACAATTCTTTTTTTTTATTTTTTTAAAAGCGGACCCGGTCAAGTTTCGCTTTGACTTATGTGCACTTCTTCCCTATCCCTACACTACCCTACTCCTACCCCTACCCTACCCCTACTCAACCCTCACCCTACCCCTACCCTACTCTACCCTACCCTACCCCTACCCTACCCCTACTCTACCCCCACCCAACCCATGAACGCATTAAATCATCATCAATCAATACATAAACAGTATTTGACAGGATGGACAACAAATGTATGACAGGTACTACACAATGTAACATTTATGGAAAATTATTCATCTCATAATTTCATAATTGTTTATTCGTCGAGTTTTCATTGTTTTTAAGATGTATTCTGCTATTCTCGACGGAGACAAATCCAACGAATCAAAAACCATGAAAAACTGTCCAGCAGATATCGAGTTATAAGTGTTAAAAACAACCCCGACTTTCTTTTATATATATAGACGACAGTTAATACAATAATACCTATGGGCTATGTTATTCGGTTACTCAGTATGTAGCAAGGTAACGGTTTGTTAAGCCAAACGTGACGTGGGAGCCTATCGTGCAATGGGCCCTCGGGGAGCGACCCGAGACTTTTGTCTATGACTATTATCATCTTAACCCACATAAAACTAAACGAGTTAAGTGTATCATTTTGACGATCGCCCAACATATGACCTTGAACTCGGAACGTTTAATTTCTGTTTGAATCTGGATGGAAAAAAAATCCAAAATTCTGATCACTTTGAAGGCGGTGCCAAGCCAGTGACGTATTAATTAAAGCCGTTTCTGAAAGAACCACGGGGAAGATCTGACTTTAAATCCTAAAAGTTTATGATTTAATCGGCTTTAGTTAATGCATCACTGTGTCGGCACCGCCTTGAAAGTGGTCAGAAGGTAGTAAATTATACGATGTTATTTCTCGCTTTTTAATTTGTTTTTGTGATTTTGAAGTCGGTTCAATTTTATTGTTAAAAAGATTTTATTATTCTATTTTTAGTGTGTCCTACAATTTAATATTCATAAAAATCGGTTCATTATTTTTGTGTAACGGCACGTGGCGCTTTCGTTAGTGAACACAAAATTATTGAACTGATTTTCATGAAAATTAAATGGGACCAATCTTGAAGTATATTCTTACAACAAAAAAAAGATTTTTTTAAATTGGTTAATGAATAACGAAATTATGCGGTAACAAACATTAATGAGAACCTCCTCCTTTTTTAGTCGGTTAAAAATGAAGGACTTTCCAGCTTTCTAAAACTAAGCTTTCACCCCATTTTATTTTTATTTTCGAGTCAAATAGTACTTACTATGTTTTGCTCCAAGGTCCCATTTACCATTATACCAAAATTCATCTTGATCAGTTCATTCATTTAGTCGTGAAAAGATAACAGACAGACAGACAGTCTTACCTTCGCATTTATAATATTAGTATAGATTAGAATGCCAACCATTACTTCCCGGGAAGCGAAGTATTTTCCATAAACAAATTGATGTACTTCAGCATTCACGCGCGAACATGACTATACACTTATGAACATAATCCTAAATGGACTTACCGTGTAAAATGCATTTAGATTATTCACTACGCAAATAACTTCGCGTTGCATCTACTTTGTTACTGGAACAAACTAAAAAAGGAAGGTTTTCCTTCCCAAAAATATTACTTGCGCAAAGATAAAAGATTTTCATGCAAACTTTCACACTTTAGAGCTTCATTTTAATCCTTGATTGCTAATCTAGTGTGTGAAAAGAACGTGTCGTTATTAAAAATTTCATAAAAGTAAAATAGTTAATCATATTGTGAGCTGTGATAGCCCAGTGGATATGACCTCTGCCCCGAATTCGGAGGGTGTGGGTTCGAATCCGGTCCGGTCATGCACCTCCAACTTTTTAATTGTGTGCATTTTAAGAAATATCACGTGGGTCAAACGGTGAAGGAAAAACATCGTGAGGAAACCTGCATACCAGAGAATTTTCTTAATTCTCTGCGTGCGTGAAGTCTGCCAATCCGCATTGGGCCAGCGTGGAGGACAGTTGGCCTAAGCCCTCTCATTCTGAGAGGAGACTCGAGCTCAGCAGCCGAATATGGGTTGATAATGATGATGATGATGATGATGATTATGTATTGTACAAATTCCACACAATTTAGTAGACGTGTAATTCTAGAAGAAGTTTCTACATACGTAAATACTTCTAGAAGATAAAGATTTTCCACCTCAAATTCAAAATACATTTATTTTAGGAGGTAAGCTTCATTTACAGGTTTTGTACCTGTACCTCTTTAACCTCTGAAACGTCAGGTGATAAGTGATAAGTAAAGTCGAAAGTTAAAGTTACGAGGGGATTACCAGTCAATAACTAAATATCTCTTAAAATACAATCTTTTATATTCCGAGCGACAGTCAGCGAGAGCGTAGAAAGATTGTAAATACAAATACTTTGCAAAAATAATAATGCTAAGCTTTATGAATATAAATAACGAATAATGTTTAAAAACAATTGTAGTCGTCCATAGTAACATTTTTATATTTACTCGTAAGAAACTTAAATGTCTATGTAAGAGTAAACTACGGACCTTTTATCTTGTAAACCTACCGTTATATAAATGGCTATTGTGCTCCACAAAAATATAATGTAACAGTTAATGTGGGTTGATTTATATATCAACTGACACGTGACACGAAGACGAAATTCGAATACTGTTACATACGAGTAAAATGGTCAATAAATGCGACAACAGAACACCATTTCGACCACAACTCTGTGGTCGGACTGTGGTAAATACGTACGCTTGAGTCACGCTTTAACTTTATAGTAGTCAACGTTCAGGAGGGAAAGGTCATGTAAGGCCCCTTTCACACGGCAGTACCTACAGTTTTTTGCAGGATCCCGTTTTTTGAAGGATCCCGTTTTCTGCAGGATCCCGTTTTCTGCAGGATCCCATTTGATGGCGAATGTGTTTATATGCTAGCGTTCACACGAGCATCCCGCATGCGGGATACTGCAAAAAATCGATGCGGTCGAATTGTGCCATTCGGTTTTGTCACTAGAAACTGGATCCTTAGTCCAGTAAAAAGCAGGATCCCGGTTAATCACACATATATTTCAATAGCAGTGTTCACTCGGCTTCTTGCGCGCGGTGTTCAGTATTTACCTGATAACCGGTGTATGAATGGTAGCTTTTTAACACGTTCGCTGCGGTAAGAGATCAATTGACCTCGTACGTCTAGCGTCTTCAAGGGTTACGAGGTTGATGGACCTCATAATGCACCACAAAGTTCTAGTATGAGGTCAAAAAATCTCGTACCGCACCAGAGGTGCCGCAGCGAACGTTTTTATTGGATCCTGCAAAACTTAACTGCCATGTGAACGTAGCGTCTAGTTTTGCAGGAAATGCCGGTCCCGCAAAACTGGACTGCAGTGTGAAAGGGGCGTAATACTGCCACGTATTTTTTATGATAGTTGAATAGGTACGGTCTGCTTTAATAATGTCATAACCGCGATGCCACCCCTCGATAACGCAGCATAAACCCTAGTGAACTCGAACGTGTGGAGTTATTCTAATTTCCGCATTACACATTTTTCGCGTCAATATTAAATATAACTGAAAAAGTGCGTATTTTCTGTAAGTTAAAGATTCAAAATTAAAATTAGTTTTTTCATGTAGACTATAATGTTTACAGGCACTTTTATAACGAATATTTGACATAATAATATTATGTCTGTGAATCTTTCCTTTCCTACTCTAGCATGAGACTTTGACTTTTGAAACGTAAGTTTGATTACTCTGTTAAGACTCTACCACCGGTTTGAAAGACATGTTCTATTAGAGGTTTTTTTAAATCATTATCATTTTTTTACATTGAATATTGTCATACCATAGAATATTTAATTGTACTTCTTGTGTTATTTTTTCTCAGATCTCACCTCCTTTTAGAGAGAGGCCTAGCCCTGGGCCTGTAGCCATGTGGCATGTCGATTCTTTTTCTATAAACGCTAACGATCCGAAAATTAAAAAAGTATGGGAATCACATTTGCTATCGAGAGGTTACCAAGTTGTCGATTGGATGTGTCATTCGCATAGATTTTGTTAGTTTTCGAAGCGTTAGCGTTTGTAGAAAGAGAATCGACGTGCTACATGGCTGGCTACAGACTCTGGGCCGTTAAAGTAGTCTGATATTGATGATGGATTATAAAGTAAATATAGATTAGATACTTCTATCACAAAAATAATTGTACGAAGATTTTGTAATAATTTGTCCTTTAGTACCTAACTCCAGTACGTGAACCATGCCAATATTCGCTTCTGCACTTGAAACCTTTAATTATTATTAACTGGCCGGCTAAATAACTACCCCCAATTTCGCACTCGCTTTTCCCATTAACATCGAATGCATACATCATACTAATTACACTGCTTCGAATATACTGCTTTGAACCTATGCCAAGCTAACGCTTAATTTCTCTGGAGACAATAAAGTAAATAAAAAATTAATAAAGCATTCAAAACAACAAGGGAATAATTAACATTTTATTAGATGTTTACTGTGTGCTATCTTTTCATTTTTATTCCACAAATTATATCAGCTTAGCAATCTACTTAGTACTTGAATATATAATTAAGTAACGATTATAGATACGAAAATGGAATAATGTAGAAGAATGTGTAGTCAATATTATTGATCAAACAATTTATTTAACTAGTATGAGTTGCGTAAGTAACAATCTAAAAGTCAAGTCAAAGCCACTACGATCCAAACTCCATAACTGGCTACTGTACTTTATCATCATTCATCATCATTAACAACCCATATTCGGCTCACTGTTGAGCACGAGTCTCCTCACAGAATGAGAGGAATAGGCCAATAATCCACCAGGCTAGCCCAATGCGGATTGGCAGACTTCACACATGTAGAGTATAAAGAAAATTCTTAGATATGCAGGTTTCCTCACTATGTTTGTCCTTCACCGTTTGAGACACGTGATAGTTAATTTCTTGAAATGCACATAACTAAAAAAGTTGGAGGTGCATGACCCGGCCGTATTCGAACCTACGCCCTCAGAATCGTCATTGGCAGAGGCCTTCAGTCTTCATAAAATTAGGTAGGTCTCAGCGGCGAAGAGTTCATAAAAGCCGATTCTCGCAATCCGATCACGGAATTTTATACATTATTATATAGATGTTTGAGAATCCGTGTACGTATTAAGCGGTATGAATATCCTTTTCTTTGGGACGGATTACCTTCGTCAAAATTTCATCCTTCGCCACTGGTAAGGTCTGGCTATAGCAGGCTCTAGATAAACATGTTTATCATATATTAATAGTCCTGTGCTTCTACATAAAGCATAGAGCATACGGGACAGCCGGGATATGTGGGTGCGGCAGTGAATCATATTGCAAACGCAAAGATCTTAAATATTATATTTTGCAAACCAACGTCGCACAGCGTTCAGCTGTGGTGCATTTTACATTTTCATGCAATACCATTTTATGAACCCCTAGCAGACACCCCGCGGTTTTACCCCGCGTAATTTCCTTCCCTTGAAAATACCGACGACTGCCGTGGCGCAGTGGTATGATAGTGGATTTACTAGATGGAGGTCCTGGGTTCGAACCCCGGCTGGGCCAATTGAATTTTTTTTTAACTAGTCCAGGCCTAGTGAAGGCTGCTTCAACTGCTGTGGCTAGTTACCACCCCACCGGCAAAGACGTATTACGTCTAGCGTTCCGGTACGATGTCGTGTAAAACCGAAATTGGGTGTGGATTTTTATCCTACTCCTAGCAAGTTTTCCCGCTTCTATCTTAGATTGCATCATAACTTACCATCAGGTGAGATTGTGGACAAGGGCTAATAAAGAAAGCTGGTAAAGAATAAAAAATACGGGAATAAAATAGAAAGATTACTTACTTGATTTTTGGATTTGGAATTTTTAAAAAAGGTCAAATAGTTTATTGTTTAAATCGTAACAAACAAACAATCAAATCTTACATCTTTATAATAGTTTGGACTCAAATAATTGAACTTTTAAAAGTTTCAAGAAACGTGTTTAAAAAAATTACATTTATATAAGATACAAAAGTACATTTTAATACATAATGATAGGCTATCAAATAGCGTAATATAAATTTCAATTCCAAAACATAAATTAAGCAAGCAATGTCTCGACATTTGAAATGATTTAATACACTTACGGCTAAGAAATATTGCTTATTGTTATCTTAAATTAAATTTCAGTAATGATAAAGGATAAGTCATCCTGCACTTGTGCGCATCTTCTAATGTTGTGTCTTACTGTTAATAATTATAAATTATTAAACAAATAAACAGATTAAACAGAAATTTATTAACGAAACGACGTGCGTAACATTAACATTAGGTTCATTAGGATCTAGTAACCCTGTGTTTATTTTAACAAACTTATGGCACATTTTCTTCTTATTCAACTAGCGGACGCACGCTACTCCGTTCGCGTAAAAGTCTGTTTATCACAAATCCCACGGGAATCGTGATTTTTCCGGAATAAAAAGTAGCCTATGTGGTAATCCAGAGTAAAATCTATTTCTGTTCCAAATTTCGGCCAAAACGGTTTGCAAGCCACAGCGTAATGAAGGAAGGAAGTTTGTGTGCTTCTAAGCATACTTCCACACTTACAAGCACACGAACTTTCGTCTTTATAGTATAAGTGAGATGTAAATGTGCAGACTTGTCAATATAGGTTAAATTTGGACTGATTTGTTAACAATCAAGCCTACAGTGCCACCAAGAGACCAGTCAGAGGATTGATTTTTAAAAACTTGCCCATCGACAACTGACGATTACCCTAAAATTAATATTGCTATAAACTTCAGGCGCTCTGTAAATTTATGAACTGTCGTCTTATTCTGTCCGCGGTTCTATTAATATTAAAAGAAAATTTCAACACTCAACCAACCGGCGCTGCGAGATCGTAATTTTCGTTCCTTCGTTTTATCGAAGCACTTTTACCCGTTCATTTTTAAAATACGATGTTCGACAAATTCACTTAATGCCGCGTTAAATGAACCGTGTTAGCATAACAAAAGATTTATACTTGAAAAGCGATTTCAAAAACGGACTACATTCCTATTGAATGAGAAAAGCCGCATTCGACGTCACTACTTTATCTTCCGTCTCCAAATACGAGCATTCTTTCACGCCCTAGCGATGGCTTCAAAATTTTACGAGAATAATTAAAAAAAAATTAAACTGTCTTCGTACTCTATATCCTAAAACTGACTAAACCAGTTTCGATGAAATGAGCACTTTTCCCTAAGATCAAGTAAGTATCTTTTTTTAGTTCAACAATTCTTTTTTGTAATTTGCTTTGATGTTATGATAGTCTTTTCGATATGCGCAGATTTACATACAATCGACGACATTTTTAATGTTGATATTTCAACCCAGTTGCATGGATCGTGGTCACGACGGGACTGAAGTTTGTGAGATGCGAAGTTGGCAGCAGCTGTTAGGGGCAGAACCGATCTGCCCTCTTTCTTGTTATTTTTTCTCTTTTTTCAACAACCTCACATTTTTGTCTATTTAGGCGAACCACACTCTCGACATCGCTTTTGTTATTAGGTTTTTTGCGGCGCCCTCTTGGTTTGCACAATTCTAAACCTAAACAGACAAGAACGTGAGGTTGTTGACAAAAGAAAAAAAAAAGAGGGTAGATCGGTTCTGCTCCTAACAGCTGCTGTCAACTTCGCATCTCACAAACTTCAGTCCCGTGACCACGGTCCATGCAACTGGATCGAAATATCGACATTAAAATTTCTTCGTTTTATCGTGGTATGTACCCGTTTAAATAATATTCATGATATTACATACAGTCGCATTGATAACCTTCTTTTTTGAAGACAGTGAAAAATAAAGTTAGGAAGGCACTATACATATAAACAAAATGTCGATTGTTTAATACAGCTCGGTTTAAATGAACAGAGGGATCTTCCGTCGAGTTTGTACGTTACTTTCGTCATTAAGAGAAGCGTTTTCATTTTCCACTAAATTTCTCCTTTGAATTCCCGCAATAATTAGGAATAAGGAGTAAACGTACTGTAAATTAAACTGGAAATTCGCTTTCTCGGCGTATATTCTGAACATTAAGTATCTTTTAGTTAATATTTTTTTTTATTTTGTTTATGTCAACGTAGTTATTTAACATCGAAAATTTACAATGAAAATAAAAGCACCATGAGTGTATTCTCTTGTATCAATAAATGAGTCAGAATAATAAAGGTTTCATTTGCGACGTTAAATATTTAGTTCTTTATTTTTGTACCGCGATTTAAGCAGACATTTTTTGTAAAGCAGATATTTCTGAAATGTTTTATATAAATCGTCATTCTTAACCGTTAATCATGTTTCTACGGATATCTATGTAATTAACAATTCTCCTGTGTTACCTCCTTTGACAAAATAATATGTACGAGTACTAAATACTCGAAATGTATGTTTTTATTCCTAATGAATATAAGTATATTTAAGTAAGACGATCCCAAAACGCAGAAAATATACAAAAAACTAAAAAATAGTTCGGTAAGTTACTCTCCACTCTCCTTCAAAGTTGATCAGACAAAAGAATAAACTCGTAGATTTCGGGAAATTTCTATCGACAATTAAACGTTCATATTGCACCCATGATTTTATTATTGTTTTGAGAAATTTCGTTACGTCAAACACTGTAATATCAACATCCCTAGGCTGCTCCGGTTTCTTAGAAACGTTCGTAATAGTACAATGTGAAAATTACAGCCGAGGTGATATTGCAGCTCGAGCCAATGGCGAGAGCTATAGTAAGGAAGCAGAGGCTGTATCAAAGCGCACGTATGTCATAACACGTTTTATAACACATTTGCGAGGAAACACACTTCAAACACACTTTCTGAAAATAAATTTCCATCTTTGTTTTCCGTATGATGACATTATTCCATCTATCCAAAAATTATAAAATTGTGAGCACTTTTCTGACATGAAAACTTTGTTTTTTTATTTTAAAAAGAACCGTTCGTTTTTAGAAGAATGATAAAGGGTTTATATTACATTACGGCACATGTGCGTAATGAGATACATTTCGATATTGAAATTGGTGAAATAAGTACATAATACTTTACGAGCAAATGTGTTTTAAAAGATATTTTGGTTTTCTACCACATATGATATTTTGTACATTGAAGATATTTTGTAAATTTTAGTCAGTATCAATATTTAAGCTGAAGCCAATTTTTTTTTCGTCTGTATGTCGGTCTGTCTGACCGCCTTTTTGTTGACTGGGCATCATACTGAAACTACTGAGTGAATTCAAATGAAACTCGGCACGATTTGAGAACATAATACTTTTAATAGCTAAAATAAAATTGAAAGTAGGTGAAAATTGTGGTTGATAGTTTGTATGGAAAGTCCATTGTTTTTAAGTTACCTTTGTACTGTTACTACTAGAATTTTTAAAAAATGTAATTTAAGATTTTCAAAAAGTCTATCCCTAAAGGGTTAAAAAGGGGTTGAAGTTTTTTTTAATATAAATCTTTCACTTTCATCATATATTTTTGTAAAATGATTAGTTAAATCATTATTATAAATCATGCAATAATAGAAATGAAAGAGGTTTAGGGATTGAAAGATTACGTCGATTATCACCCGAACGAAGTCGCGGGCATCCGCTAGTAACAAAATAAACGAATTATTGTGATTACTAACATTAGCTTCCTTTGTTCCAGTGGTGGAAAGTCACAAAGGCGAGGGCCTCGAGTTGTTCCACGTACAAAGGAATGACATGGGCGCGTACTACTGCATCGCTAGCAACGGCATTCCCCCCACCGTGAGCCGACGATATCACGTGCAAGTGCATTGTAAGTCTGCCTTAACAAACTGATAGTAGTCGATTTATTCATGCTATCCATGCAAGCCATGACAAATACTTATAGTACATAAATTATTACTTGTTGCAACTCGTAATAATAATTGTCTTAGTAAATATTTTGTTTGCTTAAAGTTATTACCGTTTTACTTGATTAATACTATACAAGACAATTTTACATTTCAAAATTTTTATGATGTGATATTTTATACTGTCTTGTTCGCTTCGAAGAGCCGATGGACGTTGGGGTCCCAAAGTGCTGGAATGGCGACCCCGCACTAGTAAGCGCAGTGTTGGCCGACCCCCCACCAGGTGGACTGACTACATCAAGCGAGTCGCAGGGATTCGCTGGATGCAGGTGGCTCAGTATCGTGATGTTTGGAAGTCCTTACAAAAGGCCTATGTCCTGCAGTGGACGTCCATTGGCTGATATGATGATGATGATGATGATGTTCGCTTAGTGGTTAGCCTATATAGATACGGAAAGAGTCCAAGATTGATATACGAAATATTGAGCTTTAATTTTTTTAAGAGATTCTTAGAAGAAAACTAATATTTTTAACTTTAAGTAGCAGCATAGAGTAAAAAACTTAGTGGAGTCACATCTCCGTTCTTCTTCAGAGAGCACGTTATAACGTCATTCCCAGTCAATATAATTAACAACGATAGTGATCGTTACAGAAAATCAACCCGGTGTTTTGTTTCTTTAAAAAAATTGGTAGTAAGGTAAAAAAAAAGTAGTAAGACTTGATTAAGTATTTTATGATTAAATCCAAAAAAAAAAATTCGCTAAATGCTATCGATGTTGGGGTTATAATCATTTAGCAGCAAAAGGCGAGGACAGAAGCCAAAATGCCATTATTGTGCCCAAGATGGTCATATTGCCAACAGCTGCACAAATGAAGCTTTTTGTGACAAATGGCAGGGTTCATCAGCGTTCTGAAGGTAGGAGAGGTTTTAGCCGGTAGGAGTCCGAAGCTCCTACCCCAAACGGGTATCCATAAGGAGTTTTCCCCCTACAGAAAAAAAAGGCTGGACTTGGGAAGTTAGTAGAGGTACAATCCAGTGCCTCGAATAGCAGGTTAATCGCTTGGTGTCTTAACGATAATCAAATTTGGCATATCCACACCTTTGTAAAAACAGACAGGAAAGACTGTTATAAAGGTTGATGATGATGATGACTAGCTCTTAAGATATGTTAGGGAAACATAAGAAAAGAAAATGCTTGTTTACAGTTATCCCTCAAGTAAAAGTAACGAATCAACTCGTTGGGGCTCCTATTGGCAGTGATGTGGAACTGCAGTGCTACATAGAAGCCTCTCCTAAAGCCATGAACTCCTGGTCACGTGAGGACTGTACGTATAACTCATGTCTGTATGTGTAACTTATTAGTTCAAACAATCATAAAAATATTCTAAAAGAAATAAATTAGTATCTACTTAATAAGTGAAAATCTTCGATGCGTATTTGCTGGTTGAGCTTGAACTAAAAATAGATACCTACTCAATAAAAAGGAACACACTCATATAAACTACTAACAGATGTCCGCGAGTTCGTCCGCCCTTAGACCTCCTTAATCCGGCCCTATCGCAAAATTCGTTTTTAGCGGATACTTATTAACTATCCGGAACCGGATCCGTGCTCAAATTTGCGTTTCTGTCTCACCTGCATTCGACTTATATGTAACCGAGGTTACCTAAGCGATACCAAATCTCCATACAATTTGATAGATTCTGTCAACACTTCTTGAAAATTTAAAGTCGGCGTTGGTCCTTAATTGTTAATTCGCAGTCCGGGTGACGTTTTCAGGCCTCCTGCGTCTCCCTGTAACATAAAAAACATCTACATCCCTGCCTAATTTCATCTTTGTACATCTATTAGACTTCGAGATTTCGTTCGATTTTTTTTTGAAAATCCTTTTGAAAGAAATTCGTTGAAACAGTAAACTAAATACGACAAACACAATACAAGAAAATACGTTTAATATTATCAATACAAAGTGTTAATCATACCGCACGAGTATAGAATGTAATGTAACTTTACGACTAAGTATTGTGTACCCACCAAAGATTTATTAACATGAACCGGGAAGAAATCAGATAAACGAGAATAGATGGCTTCTACTATACAAGGGCACAAGATAATATGAGAGTCAAGCGATTAATCACGAAACAAAGCAAAATCTATGTAATTAATGATACCTTCCTCAAGCAACACATGGAGCACGGAATAGCATTATTAAATATTCGCTCAGTGAACTTGGAACATCGCCAGATAATGAGCGGAGTTACACACCCACTGCATTGGAGTTCTTGCTCTTTGTCCACGAAATCTGGAGGGAAGCATCGCTGTGCAATTTCATAACACAGCAAATGACATGACAAACAAACAAACTGAAAAATGATTTCTTTATTTTGATGCAAATCGTTATTTTTTTAGGATTTTTTTATTGCCACATTGGTGATTAGTGATCGATACTGATGCCAAAAATGCAATCACTAAAATGTTTGTCTGTCTGTCTGTTCGTTATAGAAACAAAAAGGTAATTTTTGATTGACACATTGGTGATTAGTGATCGATACTGATGCCAAAAATGCAATCAGTAAAATTTTCGTTTGTCTGTTTGTTATAGAAACAAAAACTACTCGTCGGATTTTAACGAAACTTACAATTGTTCTTCATACTCCTGGGCAGGTTAAAGTATACTTTTTATCACGCTGCGATCAATAGGAGCCGAGCAGTGAAGGGAAATGTTGGGAAAACGGGAGAATTTTTACAGCGATACTACTGTAAGGGCTGGATTAAAGAGGTGTAAGGGCAGACGAAATCGCGGGTGTCAGCTAGTCACAGTTCACACTATCACACTAATATTATAAAGGCGAAAGTTTGTGTGTAAGTGTGTAAGTATGTTTGTTCCTCTTTTACGCTGCGGCTACTGAAGCGATTTGACTAAAATTTGGAATGTAAATAGATTTTACTCTGGATTAACACATAGGCTACTTTTCATCCCGTAAAAATCCATGGTTCCCGCGGGATTTGTGAAAAACTAAATTCCACGCGGACGAAGTCGCGGGCGTCCGCTAGTAAAGTAATAAACTTTCTATTCAAGTCTATTTTTAAAATTGGAAAAGGGTTTCTCTTGGTGATGAAGTCGCGGGCGTGTACAAGTTTCTTGCGTACACTAAACGATTTAATTTTTTCCATAGTATCAATCATAGTTCTTTTTACAGCTTTTGACGACCTCCGTGGCGCTGTGGTATGCGCGGTGGATTTACAAAACGGAGGTCTTGGGTTCGATCCCCAGCTGGGCCGGTTAAGGTTTTCTTAATTGGTCCAGGTCTGGCTGGTGGGAGGCTTTGGCCGTAGCTAGTTACCACCCTACCTACCTTACCCTACAAAGACGTGCCAAGCGATTTAGCGTTCCGGTACGATATCGTGTAGAAACCGAAACGAATTTCCCATCCTCCTCCTAACAAGATAGCCCGCTTCCATCTTAGATTGCATTATCACTTACCATCAGGTTATTATTGAAGTCAAGGGCTAACTTGTAAAGAATAAAAAAAAAAAGCTGAACAAACATTTTAATAAACAGTATTAAATTTCCTCAGCGCTAGTGAGCGACAAATTGCTGGAAAATCCAAAATTCCGCATCACGGAAACGGCGGTGAACGAGTATTCTTTATGGATGAACCTCACGATAAAGTCGCTTGCACCGGGCGATTATGGTACCTACGTGTGCGCCTCTGTCAATGCACTGGGGAAGATGGAGAGCCAAGTCAGCTTACACAGTGAGTACATATTTGATAAAATACGGTACACATTTTGTACTGTATCGGTTAACTTTTTTTTTTTTTTTAAAAAAAAGAATATTTGCCATATCTATACTAATATTATAAAGCTGAAGAGTTTGTTTGTTTGTTTGATTGAACGCGCTAATCTCAGGAACTACTGGTCCGATTTGAAAAATACTTTCAGTGATAGATAGCCCATTTATCGAGGAAGGCTATAAGCTATATATTATCTCGGTATTCCTACGGGAACGGGAACCACGCGGGTGAAACCGCGCGACGTCAGCTAGTATTTGATAAAATACGGTACACATTTTGTACTGTGTCGGTTTAACTTAGTATAAACCTAACTACAAATCAACGAATATAAATAAAACTGATGTATCTGTTTGTGTTTCCAAAATAACTGATTTCTCAAAACAAAAACAAGCTTTACTTAATTTTAGATTTTTTTTTTTTTTTAAAAAGAATATTTGCCATATCTTTTATAATATGACCAATATTCCCATTGCCCTCCAACTAGTCGGGAAAGACTGTGCTAGGAGTGGGTACGACAATAGACCAACGGGGCGAGGATCGAACCACCACCCTTCGGTGATGAGTCCGACTGCTCTTACCGTTGAGCTATTGAGGCTGCTTAGTATAAACCTAACTACAAATCAACAAATATAAATAAAACTGATGTATCTGTTTGTGATTCCAAAATAACTGATTTCTCAAAACACAAACAAGCTTTTACAAATTGTTGTATCTATCTGTTTGTCCAGGCTAATTTTTAGAACGACTGAATTGATTATAATAGGGCTTTCACTAGACAGAGGTTAGTGACACTTTTTATCCAGGAAAAATCCATAGTTCCCGCAGGATTTGTGAAAAACTGAATTTCTCGCGTACTAAGTTACCACTTAGTGAGCTAGTGGAAGAAATTACTTTCTTTTTTCACCACATGACGAGGTTTTCATTTTTCTGGTCAGGCTATGTCATATTTTTGTGTGTTTACAATTCAAACAATAGACTAGGAGGCTGGACAAAGGGCAGCACCTTGCATGCCCTGCAAAATATTACTTTGTTGCCATGGTTTTCAACTTATCTTTTTTTGGAGTTAAAATGTATTCTTTTTAGTATGAATTAGAACTTATTTACTTGAATTACCTTGAATAAAACTACAAAAAAATACCAGTAAGGATAATAAATAAAGTTAAAAATACAAATTTTACAAATTCTTTTCCTTAACGCTGAATTTCAAAATTACTCAGCAGTTTTCCATTTACTACATTACAAGCTTTATACCTTAAACTTAGTCTTGACTAACTTATAAATGCTAACAACGACATGTTTCTCTAGGACTAGAGCTTAGTATGAACGGCTTCGCGGACGAGCCCATGGTGTCAGGCGCAGCGTGGCAGCGAGCGAGGAACCTCCCAACACGCAGTCGCCCCATCGCCTCACACGCCCACCAGTACCTCACGCAACACCTCCCACCACAACTCTACGCGTTGTTGTTAACAACACTGCAGTATGTGCACACTTTTTAATTTGTCAGGACTATTTTCATTATCCAACCATACATGTTAAGGTCATAGCTCAATAGAGCCACTTGGCACCAACCCTCATAGTCTAATTTTGTAACATCTTGCGAGCGAGGCCTACTTGCAACCCTACGACATTGATGTAGTTTGCCCAGTATTTTTCCCGGGCATAAAACAGTGGGGTGTTATAATTTTTACACGACTTTCCTTTTATGTACACAAAATTCATTAACAAAGAATTTAACAAAACTTAAAATTTTAATTGTAGACACCGTCATTTTACATCAGGTAATAGTTGTCAAGGGCACAGCTGCCATATTCACCAATTTTAGTACATAAAATCAATAACAACTGCATTAATTGTGTTCCTTATAGCCCATTGTTAACGAAAATCACAACGTCATACACACTAGTTAGTAATTTTGATCAGTTAGCTTAGCTTAGCTTAGCTATAAATTTATATTGAATACGAAATCACGTGACTCAATAACTAGTTGATAAATTACGTGTGTACCTATCCATTAAAGTTACTCAAAGTTAGTGAATAGCCAGCTAGGGCTTATGACTTAGTATTTTCAATCGTTGCAATAAAGATGTGATGCAGGTAAGTAGCGGATACATATGTTCCTAAAAATATAAAGAAAACTAAACGCAAGAGGCGGTGTTGGTTGGGTGCTAAGTTGCTCTAATACGTTATGACCCTTATTACACGATTATTGCGTAAACATAATGGAATTGTATAGCAAAATTCATCCTTTGTTATTCATTATAAACTAAAATGTCATTCAAAGATAATAATTATGATGTACCCAATATGTTAGAATTATGCGATCTCATTAAATATTGTCTCTGTTGTCATCAAAATCATTATCAATATGTTTAATCATAAGTAAATTATTATTTACTTATGATTAAACATATTGATAATGATTGTTGAACTGTTTATAATAAATGAAATAATTGTTATGTAAATACTAAATAATCCTCATTACTGCCAGATAAGTTTACGAGAACAGTTATACAGTTTTTCAATTCGTTATTATTTTTGAAAATTTTAAATTTATACTATTACTACTAGTTATTACCAAAGATTTACTTGATATGTTATTCATACGTTACTCATGCTTTGACATCTACGAGTAGGCGATAACCTCACATTTTTTGATACTTTCTAAGAGATATCATGTGGAATACTGTCTTCAGTTCTCAGATACTTAATTTCATGGCAATTTGCTAGAATCCGTAAGTTTGATCTTTACCAAAGTTTTTTAAGTGTTGGCAATAAGTAATTTGACGGCCTCCGTGGCGCAGTGGTATGCGCGGTGGAATTTACAACACGGAGGTTCTGGGTTCGATCCCCGGTTGGGCAGATTGAGATTTTCTTAATTTGTCCAGGTCTGGCTGGTGGGAGGCTTCGGCCGTGGCTAGTTACCTCCCTACCGGCAAAGACGTACCGCCAAGCGATTTAGCGTTCCGGTACGATGCCGTGTAGAAACCGAAAGGGGTGTGGATTTTCATCCTCCTCCTAACAAGTTAGCCCGCTTCCATCTTAGACTGCATCATCACTTACCATCAGGTGAGATTGTAGTCAAGGACTAACTTGTAAAGAATAAAAAAAAAAGTGGCTGTCGACTAGGGACATGAGTAAAATAAAGAAAATACGCATTATGCGTGGATGGTCAAGGATCCAAAGTCCATAATTGGCTACCGTACTTACCTATATTGGGTAACTTATGGCAACTTTCAGCATTCATAAAATCATACATAAATGATATCAGGCTATCATAGGCTCCTTATCCATATCCATGGTCCATCAATGAGTCATCAGAGATGCATGAGTAACTGTAGCTATTTCATTCGCAAAAGAGCATTGGCTCAATAAGAAAACTTTGAGAATTCTCAGTTCCTTTAAACTAATTAATTGATGTGCAATATTAATTATATTTGTTGTTTGTGCCTCCTTCTGTTTGTAACAATATTTAATGTAAATATTTACTTATAGTTATAATAAATGGTCTAACGTATAACCTAAAATATAGATTTTCCATCCAACATACATAAAGTACGAGTTTTTACGTGTTAAGTGTAACTTTCTAGTGAGATGTATATTCACTTTAAACTATTAAAATAGTGTTTTAACGAAGTATTCAATACAGATTAGTATACTCTTAAGTCCACTTAGACACTGTAAAATTCAACTTCAATATATAAAGACGGACACATGCGATATACAAGACAGTACAAGCTCCTTATTCATGCTTCCTTTATTCGCGTTTTAACGGATTGTTATAGAAGTTATTCGCGGATTAAAAAATTGCAACTCAGTTTTTATATTCGCGGACCTGATTGCTAAAAATGACGTTAAATCTACATATTCAATCTTAAAGTTTTAATTTTAAAGTTGCAAATATTGCTGGAATTACGAATGGAATAAGTCGTCGCATATTGTAATAACGTGAAGGTTTAATGGAATGGCAAACGATTGTTGTGAGTTCTTTAGGATCCATCTGTGTGACGAACTTTATTTCTTTTAAGGGGGAAAAAGAGATACTAACCACTGTCAAACAAAAAGATGATACAAATTCTTAAGCCAGAATAAATAACTAATTTAATATTGCAAGAAATTAAATTTTTGTTTTGCCGTTTAAGTATCCCCTGTAATTCCATATTCCATTCCATAATCGCAGCACATTTACTTACCCCACGAATGAAGAGCTTTTACTCTATACGGAAAAACTAATTCAGAGCTATCTAAGCTATACGGTTCTTGGGAAGTTCTCTGAAACTCCTCTCGGAGTGTGACAGTTTTATCGTAATGATATCTTGATGTAGTGTGTGCTCGCCGTCAGAACTTTCTGGTTGTTTCAGAACTTGACTCGAAATCTTGTGCTAATAAATATGTTACGTTGACTTTGACAATAAATGTGTAATTTACAAACTGGTGTAAAGTTAAAAAATAAAATTTTAAAATGTGACTGTGTTTCTTTTATAACCTTTTTCCTGTGTGAGGGGGAGGGGGGGGGGGATTGTTTACTGTCACTTTAAAGTCTCGCTATAATTTAAATAATAGAATAATATTTTTTTTTTTTTAAAAAGGAGGTGCCACTTACGATAGAATATTCCCAATAACTCTGGCGTCCTATGAAACGTAATACATCTGGCATGACTTGTGTATTATCCGTACTTTATAAACATTAAAAAAAATACCAATCAAGTTGAGAACCTCCTCCTTTTTGAAGTCGGTTAAAAACTAAACGCAAACGCAGCGCTTAAACAGACAGTATTCTTTAAAATTCAGCAACATTCCGTAACGTGATATATAAGTAAATAGCACGTATCATTTACAGATAAGAAGCTAAAAATTATCACACTAATGTAATAAAAGCGAAAGTTTGTGTGTAAGTGTGTAACATACACACTCTTCTTTTGCGCTGTGGCTACTGAAGCGTTTTGGCTAAAATTTGGAATTGAAATAGTACTTTGTAATTACTATTTCAATTCCTGTACTTTGTAATTGAAATAGTAGGTACTTTGTATCCTGAAAAAATGCAGGTTCCCGCGGGATTTATGAAAAACTGAATTCCACGCGGATGCGAAGTCGCGGGCGTCCGCTAGTATATCAATATATAGGATGCTGGGGAGTATTTACTATAACTGTGGGGTTATATTCTTTACCGAAAATTAATTAAAATATTCGAGGAACATGTGTTCTAAAATTAATATTTTCGGGATAAATAATATTTCTTTTGTAAATAGATCTTATGTATATGTATGTATATAATGTAGCCAAGTTTTACGTATTTCAAAATGTAACGTTAGATAAAGGCATGGATAGTCGGAATTTTTAGAATTACTTTGTATAAAAACATGAAAAGTTTTCATTTTTTAGTTGAAAAAAAATACTAGTTATGAAGATCGGCTCCTATAAGTGGTCTCGTCAACAACTTGATGTTATGGGAAATACTCCCGAGCATCCTGTATATTTCAAAAATAATGTACCTAGTCTAGTTTCTACTTAGGTGGGTAATCAAGTAATCTTTATAAGTTTCATAACCTTTCTAGCTGATACTCACATCATCGTCCGCGTGAATTTGGAACTTTTCTGTCGCTATAGAACAACCATTATGGTGTTTTAGCGTATTATATCTTTATGCTAAATTTCATCATAGCCCTCCAGTAGTTTTGGCGTGATTGAGAAACTGATTTTCTGTAATAGTTGAATAGTTTACAAATCTCCTAGTTTTTACTATTCTACGACTATTAATTCCAGTCAGTAAAATGACAAGTGCAACTGTCACTGACATGACAGTTTACTAGTAAAATGACATTTCAGTGACAGTTGCACTTGTCATTTTACTGACTGGCATTAATAATCGTAGAATACGAGTTTATTCAATCAGTACAGCTGCTTGTTTCACGTCACGGTCACCACTGTTACGATTGGTCTTCGGGCAGACCAACCTTACGTGTTTTGGTATAAGTGAAACCACGGAGTGTACACTGTTGTATATTATACTATAATGGCATAAATATTTACAAAACTTAGGATCTTATATACTAAATGATTCTATACCATTAATAAGATTAATTTACGTCATATTAGAATGTGCTTACTAGTATTGGACGTGTTATTCTCTAGGCCGTAACCGCGGAACATAAAATGATGTATAAACATTTATTCTATACATGTATTATTATATTGGTTTGCTTAATTATCTAATTATATTCATTATTTATAACCTTATGTTTATCTTGACTGTGGCCACATTTAGTAATTACGTAAAACATAGTTAAATATTTATCACTATTTCAGTTTTATTGCCCGCCATTGGGAAAAATTGGCAACATTTGGCCGAAATGGGATTTTAATGTCCCGGCCAATATTCCCGTAGGTTAAGCGTTGTCCAAAAGAAAGCTGGGACAATGACGAATGGCCGGCGGCCGCTAATGCATTTTTCGTGTTGCACTTGAATTAATGCGTCGACGTTTTATTCCAAAGGCCCTCTTTATGAGGAAGTAACTAAAGAGTGGTCCAGAAAATAAATTGGACGTTATTCCTACCATCTAACTGAGCTGAATTTTTAAATATACTTCTGAAATCAGCATATAATGTGACGGAAGGACAACAGGTGGTCTACAGAAATTAATGCTTGGTGCCCAATATAACAAGAGAAGAAATCACGCGAGTCCCTTCGTCAAATGTTTAAAGAAATAGGCATTTTAACAGTAGCCTGTCAGTATATATATAACAGTATAGTTTATGTAAGACAAAATATTAATTTGTACAAACGAATAGGAGATTTAAACCCACGTCTTACTAGACACGGGCATAAGTTAATTATTTCTGCATATCGTCTCCAAAGAGTTAAAAAATCTTTTATGGGTTTGGGTGTACTCTTCTATAACAAGATCCCCAAGACTGTGATGGACTTGCCAATGTACAACTTTAAGCAATGTGTTAAAAAACATTTACTTAGTCGAGGTTACTACACTATTGATGAGTTCCTTAACGACAAAGGTGCTTGGAGGACATTGGATCAGCTTCCACCTCACACAGGAAATAAAACTATAAGAAATTGTAATTTAATTGTTATCAAATGTAAATTGTAATACTGTATAACTTTTTCAAAAGAGCAACTTTTGAGTTTCTTGTCGGTATCTTCTCAGCAGAACCTGCCTTCCGAACCGGTGGTAGAATCTTTACAAATAGTCAACTGACGTGTCAAAAGTGCTTTTAAACTGAGCCTACTTGAAATAAATTAATTTTGAATTTTGAAGAAGAGGAAGACCATTATATAGATGGAGAGACGACCTAGTAGAGTATATGGACCCTACATGGCACCAAAAGACAAATCAAAATCTGTGGAAGAGTTTGGGGGAGGCCTTTGCCCGGAAATGGGATGGGTTCTAAATAAAAAAATAGAAATATACATATATAATAATAAATAAATAACCAGGGTAAAATAAATATGAAATCGGGGCGATACAATTTATTTTACTACAAAAATCTTTTACACGCTATTACTAACTTAAAATTTACTTCCATTTCTAGATAAATTCAGTGTCATTCAACTTTAAAGGTTTGGTAATTCTATTTACGAGAAGACATAGTCGTATATTAGATAAGTGCGAAAACCAAAGAAATAATTGTTTTTCAGATGAAAGATACATTATGAAACATTTTTACAAAAAGAAAAACAATTTTCAGTATAGCTGTATTGCCTAATTGCTCATTGCTTTATTTAAATAAATGACATTTAACAAATGAATTTACCAGAAATCGAAGTTATATAGGAACATTTAGCGTTGTTTTACCTTCCTATTCCGGTTTCCTATTACTGGACAAGCTGGTCGAAGCAGGTAAGCCGATAGAAACAATTTCACCGATATGCTTTAGAATGTGAAATAGGTATCAAATATTTTATTGTGAACTAGCTAGTTTAATGTTCACACCAAAGAAAATAGTGTTTAATGTCAAATATTTTAGTTGGTTTTTATAAAATAGCTATACCTACTTGTACCCAAATATTAGTAGCAAATTAATATAATATTTTTTATTCATATTGATTGACAAACAAACATTATCAGCCAGTAAACAGTTGGGCTAACAACGGTCTGTCTTGGGATATTGGACTAAGATAAAAGCAATGTTTATAACTTCTAAAAATAAATGTATCTATAACTTATCAAAATAAATGTATTTCAATCCCTTTGTATGAAGCCAAGCCATATTCACTATCTACTTTTTACATGCTTATTATTATTGCATGCAAACATGAATATCATGCGATGATATGTAGATGTGTGTACTCATACAAATCCCAGGTGCAATAACAGTGAAAAATATATGGAGCTTTTAAAGATTTTAGCATAAACAGGTCGCGCATACGGTAAAAGCCTATTTAAAGCTATATATATGTGAACCCTATCGTTTTAGATATCGTACGCACGATAATAAAACTCAAAGTAGAGTATTATCCACGTAATTTATGCAGGATACTCAGTAAATGTCCCGGTCGGACGTTGCCGTAATTTTTTCAGTATTCACTCGGTATCCGGGGCGAATTTCGGACTAGATGATTTTTCAGAGGGAAACATCGATTGTGCAACGCGGTCACGTAGTTTTTTAGCGTCACTCCGGACAGAGATGCGCTGAAGTTTAATAATGTCATAGCCTACCGACCTCCCTTAAAGGTTGTAGCACACATATCGACTCGAAAAGGGACCGTAACTGTATCGCCTCGTCGTCAATTAGGCTACGCCGAGCTCACAGCTCGCAGTCTGGCACGCTGACGTCTCTCCGTATGGTCCGAGAGCTGGTGGATAATTTTGAGTAAGTATTTGAGGATATGAGACCTCTGCGTCCTATTCCGGTGGGTGAGGGTTCGAATCCGTTTTGTGGCATGCACCTCCAACTTTTCAATTGTGTGCATTTTAAGAAATCTGCCAATCCGCATTGGGCCAGCGTGGTGGACTATTGGTCTAACCCTTCTCATTCTGAAAGGAGACTCGATTTCAGCAGTGAGCCGAATATGGATTGATAATGATGATGATAATGATTTGAGGTGACTTGACGGATTTCGAGCCGTAGCTGTATGTAGATGCGGCGAGGCGTAAGCTTGCCCCAAGGCGAGGCGTATATTACGTTTCCGATTAGTGTGCGTTGCAGTCAGGTTTCATGGAAAGAATGAATCGCTCGAGTTTATTCGTTATCGATCCCTTTTTGATATGTGTGGAATTACCTTTATACAGCAGACCTACGCCTCAATTTCCACTATTTTGACTCTACATTGTGTATAACTTCCCTTTTTTTACCACACAAAAAATTATAGAATTTTGTTGTATGGAAAAACTGAGAAAAAATCTGTGAAAAATTCTATTGTCGTAAAATTGTATGACCGACGTTAGTTAGGTGTGTATAAAGGTGTACAATAAATAAAATATTTTTGAAAGCATATTGTCTATCAAAGCGCTTTAGCAAAACATTTTTATGAACTTTTCAGGTGCACAATATTTTTTTATTTGAAGGTTTGTCCCAATTTATTTTGAAAAATAAAATTAATTGGAACAATTGTAGATAACAGTGTATGTATGCAGGTACACAGTAAATAGTGAAACTCTAGTTAAGATCTTACGTACAACAGACTCGTTTCTTTACACCGTCTTTCTATAATACTAAAAAGTCTCTTGTGTGCCATAATAAAATGAACAAGATATTCGTTAAATTTCGTCATCAACCCATATTCGGCCCACTGCTGAGCTCGAGTCTCCTCTCAGAAAGGAAGGGGTAAGGCCAATAGTCCACCATGCTGGCCCAATGCGAATTGGCAGACTTCACACACGCAGAGAATTAAGATAATTCTCTGGTATGCAGGTTTCCTCACGATGTTTTCCTTCACCGATTGAGACACGTGATATTTCTTATTTTAATTTCTTAAAATGCACACAACTGAAAAGTTCAAGGTGCATGCCTCGACCGGATTCGAACCCACAAACTTCGGAATCGGAAGCAGAGGTCATATCCACTGGGCTATCACAGCTCGTTAAATTTATTAAATCTTAACTTAGAAAAATAAGTTAAAATTAAGATCTCAAATTAATACCAAGAAGACGTCTCAAAACTTACGAAGACATTTCTTGTGATGTTTTACTTTAATATTAATGTTTGATTTTTTTATTTTATTAGGCACATTAATTACTTTTTTGCCTTAGGGATCATGCTCTAATTACGTTACGCAAATTTCATCCTGCCCTGGTGCCTCCAGGCCTGTGTCAAAGGTCAATGTATCTCATCCCTCTTTACCATCCCTCTCAGTAAACAGTGATAAATATTTTTTGTGTAGACAGTCAATTATCTACAATATACACGTCAATCTTTTTTACAACAAAGATCTATATACAGGATGCTGGGGAGTATTCCCCATAACTTTAAGATGTTGACAAGTCCACTTACAGGAGCCGAATCTCTTTTTGACGGCCTCCGTGGCGCAGTGGTTTGCGCGGTGGATTTACAAGACGGAGGTCCTGGGTTCGATCCCCGGCTGGGCCGATTGAGGTTTTCTTAATTGGTCCAAGTCTGGCTGGTGGCAAGGAGGCTTCGGCGCTGGCTAGTTACTACCCTACCGGCAAAGACGTTCCGCCAAGCGATTTAGCGTTCCGGTACGATGCCGTGCAGAAACCGAAAGGAGTGTGGATTTTCATCCTCCTCCTAACAAGTTAGCCCGCTTCCATCTTAGATTTCATCATCACTTACCATCAGGTGAGATTGTAGTAAAGGGTTAACTTGTAAAAAACAAAAAAAAAACTACATAATTATTATTTTTTTAACTAAAAACAAAACTTTTTATATTTTCATACAAAGTCATTCAAATAATTCCGACTATCCATATAACACACATCTTTATCTATCCTTGCATTTTAAAATACGTAAAACTTGGCTACGTCATAATTATAAGGATGCGTATAAGGGACAAAATTTAAGATCTTTTTACAAAAGAAATATTATTTACATCGAAAATATTCGTTTTAAAACACATGTTCCTCAGACATTTTTAGTTTATTTTCCCTGAAGAATATAACACTAGAGTAATGGAAAATACTCCCGAGCAGCCTATATAATTATATCCATCTTTATATATTTATTTTAGACACTATAATACTAATATTGGGTACATAAGTACTCGTCATTATCAGCCTATTTTAACGGACCATAATGGTCAGGCCTTCCTAGGCCTTCTTTCCCTTTTTTTATAGGCGAGAAGATATGTAGATCCACCACGCCGCTGCAGTGCGGGTTGGCAGGTTTAGGTTGATAATGTTACATTTATTTACGACCGCTATCAAATGTTAATGATAATGACAAGAACCGACGGTTGGCTGAGGTGACATTTTCTAAGCAGCGTAGTGAGTCTAAGCTCCATATTCCCTATATATGGCTTTCTTCTATAGTGAAGAAGAAGAAGTGGGGGAGAGGTTTATAATAGACTGAAAATTAAACAAAAAATAAATTATAACTTACCCTTATAAACTGTACTGAGTTCTAGAAATCGGACTCAGAGCGGAATGAAATAAGGAATTTGCGAATACAAACCCATTTCACGTAGGAATTCAATAAACTGCGCGGTAGAGAGCCGGCGGTCGCGGCTGGATGTGTGACGCTATAGAAGGCGAAGTGCCGTTTGACACTAAACATACGTGACTGGTTTGTTATCCCTTCATTAGCCCTTCATCATCATCATTATCAGCCGATGGACGTCCACAGTTATAAGCCTCTGGTGTAGACTTCGAAACACCACGGTATTAGGCCGCCGGCATCCAGCGACTCGTCCTCGGTCCATCTTACCATTTACTAAGGGGGTCAACAAAACAGCGCTTTCCGGTGCAGGGTTGCCATTCCAGCACTTTGGGAGAAATCATCTTATATCAAGCATAGAAACTAATTACTATTTACAAATAAAAAAATTTAGTAAATGTATAAACAATGCCATCATTCGCATTTACCCCCAACTAAATTTTTTCTGCAAGTAGATGTGGTAATACTTCAAATTCGAAGCCAAATCCTACTCTCGGGTAGCAGCTAACAATAATATTGTCTCGATAAGAAAAGGCGATTTTTAAAAACCAAAACTACGTTTTGAAACTACATAATCCATTTCCTCTAACAATAGTAACTAATAAATCATAAAATAAAAATCATGTAATACTTTGGGACCGTAGTAGGTACCTACCTGTAATAAAATAATAACTAGAATTCCAATTTTAAATTGGCTTCCTAGGTTTTTACTAAAGTCTTCAATAAGAATAATAGACGACCCGACAATCGGCTCAAAACATAATGGCTTTAAGGCAAAAAACCAGCCATTTTATATTGGACGAAAACAGTCCCTTCAATTATCCCCGGTGGCTTGAGAACGCGACCAGAATTTAATGGCCCTGTCAGCCAACAGAACATCTTTTGAAACGGTAACATGGAGACGTTTAACACTAATTTGACGTTCACCTTTAGACAATGTATAAAACAAAGGAAAGCAGCTGATAGCACTAGCAAACGCCCCGCAATTTGACCCGCGTAGTTCCTGTGGGAATATATATATATATATATATTTTAATCTTTACAAGTTAGATCTTACCTGATGGTAAGTGATGATGCAATGCGGGCTACCTTGTTAGGAGGAGGATGAAAATCCACACCCCTTTCGGTTTCTACGCGACATCGTACCGGAATGTAACAGTAATCGCTTGGTGGTAGGGTGGTAACGGCCGAAGTCGTCTACCAGCCAGATCTGTACCAATTAAGAAAACCTCAATCGGCCCAGCCGGGGATCGAATCCAGGACCTCCGTCTTGTAAATCTGCCGCGCATACCGCGACACCACGGAGGCGCAGTGGTATGCGCTGGTCCTGTGATAAGCCTATGTGGCTTTAGATCACGATGTCGTGAGCTCGAGTCCTGAGTCGGGCTATGACTTTACTCATGTTATGGCTACTGAGCTTGTCTTTCTTCAAAGGAATTTTCAGTAACAATTCTCAGCCCGGTGTTGGGATGTCTCAGTAGCCCCCGTGTCTCGGTGGGTATGAGAAGTTGTCGGTTGCAGTCGTTATCATTAATAGCCGATAGTGTTACAGTTTAACATGCCACCCTAATGGCACCAACCCGCTTCAAAGCAGCATTGTGGATATAAGCTTCGTATCCCCTATGCAGAAATGCATAGCTTGGAGGAGTAGGACTGTAGTGGGTTGTAAAAAAAAATATAGGTAAACGTAACTGCGAGTCAACGACGTACAATAATATATCTCCAAACAACATGAATATCCAATACATTATAGATAACCTCTTTAGTCTACTCATAATTATAATGCCGTCGATTAATTGAAAACTTAAGACACTATTAAAGATGTTCAAATAAGAAGATTGTCGCAAAGTTGTCGCAAGCTACCTGGATGGACAATAAGGTGTTTAAAAATCACGGACACAGTCAAAGAATAATGGTGTTCTAGTCATAAATTCAAAGAACCAATTCAACGTTTCAGGTTATAAAACATTATTTTCCTTCTCAGACGACATAAAACCAGAGCGACATACATTATTCTGGTTTATTGACTTGGCGACATTTGGGCAGGTGTCGAGTGTATTGTCAAATACAACTCGTATCACAGTTTATGATTCCTTCAACACTCTTACATTTCCTACAAATGTAGTAAAAGAGAATTGAGATTATAATTTCAACCGTCATATAAATTGATGAAATAAAAATCATCATTATTATCAGCCTATTTTTTACAGCACACAGAGCCAGCCCCTGTATCCGACGTAGAGAATTGACGTGCCACTTGGGTACAGGGGTATACTATCCCCTCTCCTATAAGAAGGGAGTCCTTCTTATAGGAGAGGGGAGCTTGGACTAACTACACTGCCATATAATATGGGTAGGCGGGCTTAAGTTGATAATGTTAAATTAATTAACAATCACAATCAGACCGGGCTGAAGGCATTTTGTGATTTCTGAGACATGGGGTTTTAACACAGCAACTTTCCAACTCTGCTGGCTGAGAATTGTAACTGAAAATTTTGTAAAACAAATAAAACTCAGTAATTTATAGCCAGATCCAAGTTTTGAACTCAGAACCGCGTGATCCAAAATTAAACAGTTAAAAATATAAATGACATAAACTTAATTTTTCAAACCAAGCACAATAATTTATTGTGCTAGTCTTTTTAAAAAGAACATGATTTTTCATCAGAGCTAAACCAAATGCGATTATTCTCCTATAAAAGTAACAAAATAATGTTGAGGCTACCTAACATTAAAATATTTGTTCTGTTATTTATTTACTCAAAGTATTTAATGTGCATACGTTTATAACCATTGTTATAATCGTATGTACATCAATAACATGATCGAATACATGAGAAGATCTAAAGCAAGCAAGAAAAATAAATAACTCTTTGTTCATGTTTCTGATTTTTTAATAATATCAACATTGTCTTTGGTTGAACATATTATTTACGTATTTCGACCAATAAAACTTATCTAACTATATCACGTTTATCTGGATAGTATAATACTCCAAAGAATAACGATGTGAGTTGTAAGCTTTGAAAATTTAAAACATATAATAGCCGTTAGATATAGATATAGATTCTCCTCTTTTTTTAGACTTCGGAAAAGAATATTCGAAAAAGCAATAACCTGAAAGTATGCGTCTTGAGTGATATTTTTAGATATTAATACCGTTTTAGCCTTAGGAGCTACATGAATTTTGAACGACGTGCATTATTGTGGTTTATTGACGGTCGGGGGTCGATATAAATTCATAAGAAAGCATACTCTGTTAGTATCAGAATGACCGCCAGACACGTCATTTTCGGTTGTAAAGGCTACGCGGGAAGGTCACATATTGCTTCCCAGATAAAGCCGAATAGCCGACATTATTGCGGACTCAGGTCGACAGGTGTCGCCAATATTGTCGAATGTATAAAAATGCAAGATAGACTGTTTTTTTATTTAACGTCAGGTTGGTCTGCTTACATTCCAGATATATCTTATAGATTACAAGCCCTTGAACAAAAATTACATGTGAAATGAACCAACATGACTAACTCTTAGGAGGCATAACTCTGAGCACTATGCCGATATTTCTGAGCGGTACAGGTGAGTACGCGAGTGAAGAGAAAGGCTTGTGACCCTTATCTTTCGACACCTGCGCTGGAAATATGTGCGGCGTTTACGGGTAAAGTATATGTGTACAAAAGGAATAACACAAATGCCGTACAGTAATAAATGACCTATATTGCTTCTGCAGTTGTCGACGAATTAACATTTGTTCTGACTTCCGGCACCACCATTTTAGTACAGCACGAGGATTTTCGACATTTATTTTTAATCATCTTTAACACTATAACAAATACGTACATTAATAATTAGTCGTAATCCATCATTTGTACCTGAGAAAATCCATTCACTCGCGTACTCACCTCTGTACTGCTCAGAAATGACGGCATAGTGCTTAGAGTTATTTTCTGATATAGTAAAAGCCTTCTAAACGTTATTCACGTTGGTTCATTTCACAGGTAATTTTTGTTCAAGGGCTTGTAGTCTATTAGAGGGCTTTCCGATGATGTTTTAGGGTTTTGTATACTAGGATTGTGTTTGAAATAGCCGCCGATTTGTTAATAGTAATTTACATGAAGAGTGGTGAAACTATCTCTGTCTTCGTTTCGGAGCGAGTAGGTTTAAATTTCGTCCGGGGCTCCAACTTCTTACTTTTCAGTTAAGTGTATTTTTAGAAATTAAATATCACGTGTCTCAAACGGTGAAGGAAAATCATCGTGAGGTAACCTGCATACCTGAGAACGTTATTAATTCTCTACGTGTGTGAAATCTGCCAATTCGCATTGGACACGCGTAGTGGACTATTATCCTAACCCTCATTATGAGAGAAGTCTCGTGCTCGACAGAGAGCCGAATGCCCTATTCGGCTTTCTCGGAATATTGTTAATGATGATGATGAATTTACATGTACTTATCGAGTAAACTGTCAAACTTTTAGCATCTCTCATTAAATGAGGGATGTATGGCTATAGCAGACTATTTGTTCAAATAGAATCATATACAAAATAATCGCCTATTTTTAGTTTCGGTTGTCAACGCTTTTTCGTTTTAACAAGATCGTAACTAACCCCTAAAGCGATTGAGTCTATTTCGATTTCGGTAATGTATCTTATTGAATTTTGTCGTAGCAAGAAATGGAACTCTACTTCAGATAAAGGCACTACCGAATTTTATTTTGCTGTTACATTTTTGATTCGAAAAAACGTCGCAGTAATTTTATCACAGAAGTGCTCGTTACAAAAATGTATTACAGAAACTATTGAATTCCCTCGGTATTAAATAGGCAATTTTAAGTAGTGTTAGGTCGTTAGGCACTTAAATTATTATTTGTAGACGGCAAAATTTGAAGAAGTTTACGACCAAGAGAATTAGTAATAAATATCGTGTAGGAAAATGTTTACAACTGTCCATTATAACTTATTTATACATTTAGAACCTCGATTTAATTTTTATTACCAAAAAATAAAATAATACTGAATAAATATTTATTTTCCGTTATAAATTGATATATTTTTTTAATTTGAAACAATACAATACTATTCGTACCGAAGTGAAAATTGAAAAGAGTCAACCTAAGTTATGTTTTTAGAGCTATTTCTGAGCATAGGTGAAAAGATTATTCCTAGTTCGAGCTATATATATCGAATATTATTCCGAAACTTTTACACAGGAACGTATGATCCGGTAAAGTGGGCTTATTTAAATCTCTTTATATAGGAAAGCGCTTTTCCTCCTTGAGATAGGATCGTATAAAATAGTCACGTATTTTTAGTGTCGGTGGCTTCGTCGCCTCCCGGTTTAACGATATCATAACCGGCCTACTGGAGCGATTGCGTTCTCTTCGGAGTTCGGTAATGTGGCTTATTGAATTTGATCTTATACATTTTTTTATTTTAACCCCTTACTGCATGAATTATGAAGGAAATAAAATGATTTTTTGATGAGAATGTATGTATTTTATGTACATTAAACATAATTTAAAAAAAATATATAATATATTATGTATGGCGTCGTATACTATCTATACTCGTATACTATCCTCTGAAAAAAATTCAGATTTTAACTAACCGTTTTAATGTATTTTTTTTCAATAACAAAATTCACAATTATTGACTTGCCACTTGCCACAACTTTTGACCACGCAGTAAAAATACTGAAATAAATTGACAACTAACTTTGACGTAGATTAACAAAAATACATACCATTACACGAAGAAATGAATATTTAGGATGAGAAGATAGATTAATAAAAATCTGATTTTAATATACAGAAAAAAAATCCTAAAGTATCGAAGCCAAGTGTAGCTTCATATGCGGTAAGGGGTTAAACCTAGAATGAGCATCTAAAATTGGTTACAGTTCCCCCTTTTATTTTCTTTTTCGTAATAATTTTATCGCACGAAGTTTGACCGACTTATTAAAACTATTTGCAAAATGACCAGCAAATTCTAGTTTAATCTACATAAGAACGATAGCCTGCAATAGCCAGACATACCTCGTTTTATGAAGGCTGAAAGATTGTCATGCCTATGCTCATAACATTGGTAAGTACATTTGATAGTAACAGTAGTTGTAAATGACTTATATTAAATTTAATTTAGACAATAATCATTTAGTATATAACTATACTAAATGATTATTGTCTAAATTAAATTAAATTACGAAACGTATCAATATTAGTTAATAAAAGTTAAGGATTTCTTATAAAACTTGTGGGTTTGTTTCATTTTTCCAAACGTCAAAAACGCTGTCGTCCGTTTTATGACGTCACGTTCTTACTAAAGGAATAAACGTCCTTTCGTCATCAAACGTCAAAGTAAGGCTTGTAAATTTTTCCCTTAAATCATATGGTTAAGGTTTAGTGTTAATGGGTTTACGTGACGTAATGACACAGAAAAAATATAATCCATCACCATAGCGTTTTGGCTCGCATTGTCAAAAAAAAATATATAAAATTAAAATTACAATGTATTACATAATTTTTGTTATTTGTTTATTATAATTCTACTAACTATTTGAGACCTTTTAAAAAAGTGTCAAGTAGCCTATTACGTAGATTAGTCTGTGGTACCATTGACACCAAGGTCTCAAAGGTATTCAGACGATGTATGCATGTCTACCCTAGTTTCTTAGCCCACTATTGGCAGTAGTATCAACTACTGCCAATAAGACTTTTTTTATTATTCTTTACAAGTTAGCCCTTGACTGCAATCTCACCTGATGGTAAGTGATGATGCAATCTAAGATGAAAACGGGTTAGGAGAAGGATGAAAATCCACACTCCTTTCAGTTTCTACACGACATCGTACCGGAACGTTAAATTGCTTGGCGGTACGTCTTTGTCGGTAGGGTGGTAACTAGCCACGGCCTAAGTCTCCCACCAGCCAGACCTGGATCAATTAAGAAATCCTCAATCGGCCCAGCCGGGGATCGAACCCAGGACCTCCGTCTTGTAAATCCACCGCGCATACCACTGCGCCACGGAGGTCGTCAACAATGAAAATTAACTGTCAATTAGCTCTATCATTGTTTTGTTTATCATTGGCGACGAAGGTTTCATTTAAACCTTCGTCACCTTTCATGGATAAGCCAATGAACTTCCAAGGTTTAAATCACAAAAAAAAATTAACATAACATGAATAACCTATTAAATTAACAATGCAAATTAAAATAATTTAACGATATCAACACAACTTCGAAACAACTAGTTATTATATTAGAAAGTATAGCAATTTCCGTTTTCAAAAAGCATCAACAAGTTAGCAATAGACTGCAGTTGGCTTGTGTGCCGTCATAAAATATTCCCGCTGGTGACATAGTAAATCCTCTCAGCGCTGACATCCTGACAGTGCAGCTGTCGGGACGTTTTTAAAGAATTATGGCCACGTGACAGTGCCGCCTCTGTGACCTGTACTCTATAGGCAAAATGTGTCGGTAGCATATACATTAGACACTTACATAGATATATTAATAACAACGCAATATAAATGGCTTGTATTCACCAAACTCACAAACTACACTACACTCTAGATCCAAGAACCATCAGCGACAAAGTGTCGCTGATGGTTCTTGGATCTTGAGTGTAGAGTATAAAATACCATTTATTTGTTTTTTTACAGCGATACATTAGATATTATTAATTGTATGAGACAGTAGTAGATCGTTACAATACAGTGCATTACGTTTTTCTTGAATTTTTGAGGTACCTCTGCGGCGACAATTTCATACATACACGCCATTTCTTGCCTTATTGCTAGCGATTTCTATTAGTAGATTTCTATGGTTGGTGGAAATAAATAATAATAATAAGCTTCGCAAATAGCCGCACACTACATAATAGTGTTTTTCAGATAGCATGAGTACGGTGACAGTTCGTTTCACTCTTGAAAGTTTGCCGCGATTCACGATAATAGTACGTATTATGAACGTCATTAGGCAATTGTCACCGTACCCATGCTATCTTAAAAACACTTTAGCTAGTAATCCTGTGTAACCCAAAGTTTACTGGAAAAATATTTATATTCAACGCAGATACTGAGTTACTTCTTTAGCCCATTTTCCTCCCTCTTTCTTTAGCCCAACTAAGTATTAGTCTAAGCTCCAAATCTACTTCTCTTCCCGTGGTGTTGTTGATTTTTTTCCCGATTATAATAAACATTTGATAGTCGTTACTACACTTAGTATAAAACTTACCAAAATCTGCCAATGGGATTTAAAGTTTCAAGCTTTAAATCCGCTCCCTTATGAAGAGGGAATCTTGGCTCTGCATAAGACTAATAAAAAGAACCTGGTGGTGATGATTATGATGAAACAATGTGATATGAAATGCAAGATCTTCAATAAGTTATGGCACTTCTACATCCAAAGGCAAGCTACCTACCAGGGAATAGAAAAACCTAACCTGTAATAATTGTGGTTTGAATAATTCAAACTATAACTACATAAACAAACTTCATCTTTGCTCTACAAAAGTCAAGAACTCGTAAGCCGAATGCCTGCATTGCATTTCTGTGGTTTATCAAAGTTGAGCAGGTGTCGCCTCCAATTTCAAATAGTGAATACCTTGCCGAACGATCGCCACTTATCGCGACTACTTTAACTAATTTATCGCCGTTTCGTTTGACCCAACAGGGTACTGCGGTTTTATATTTCTTAAATGGGTCGTGTCGTAAATGCAGTACTATTTTTTAAGTGGATCGTAAAAAGTGGAAGAGTGTAGGTGAAACTTTCTGAACTGTGTTTTATAGATCGTTATTTTTACTAAATTCAAAATCATTAGAAATTGATTTATTTTTTCTCCGCGATTTCACCCGCGTGGATCCCGGTTCCGTAATCTGATTTTATTATATTCAAAGATAAAACCTGATTTACACAGAAGAAAAGAATCCGGAAGAGAGGAGCTATATTTTATCCCTTTACCAACTTTCATTCAGATTCATTTAGATTTTCTAGAGACATAAAAATAATTATGTGATGTTATGGTGTACTCGTAACTAACCCAATTTAAGCATTTTTTTAAAAGCACGATATCTTTATAAGTTTTCGTAATTTTGAAACTATTATAGAAGAAAAATCCGAAAACGTTTGAAATGTTATCCTAGAATAACAAATACTCAATAAATTTAAAAAGAACGTTTTTTTTATATAATTTTTTAAAATACCTAATGAATATCGAAAAAATATAGTTTTCCATAATAAGTCAACAATATTCGTAATAATATAACTATCTAAGTGTACTCATATCATAAAGACTTGTTACTCAAAGTTAAAACCACTGTATGATATGAGTATCTTTTTCATTAACATCAGAGATTTTAATTAGGTTTTGTTTACCAACGAAGTCCTTAACGGAGACAGGAGTGTTGCGAGCTTTTTGCACTCTCCGCTTTCATTAAAAATTGTTTTTTTTTAATATTTTTGCTAGGAAATAAAATGGTAAGCTTAACTTGACTGAAATAATATCTCTCCTGGAAGATGTGCCTGAGTTTTAACGCTATATGTGTGGAACTAAATATACTAACTCTAATTATTGAGCTTCATTCGACATGGCTATGACTGACTTCTGACTAAGTCAGTCATAGCCATGTCAAAATTCAACGTCATTGAAACAATTTAGAATTAGCTGTATTTGCAAACATTCATATTATAAAAGCTACCAATTATCACCATTAATTTTTAATAAATTAATTCCGTCGTAAGAACTTGTTAAAAGTCATAGATCTGCATTTGAAGTAAAAAATATATTTTGATTGTTTATAACTGTCAACAAACATAACATTACCATCATGAACAGCCAATGGACGTCCACTGCTGGGCATAGGCCTTTTGAATGGACTTCCAAACGGTCTCGGCCGCTAGTATCCAACGGCTTCCTGCTATCCACCTAAAGGGTGGTCGACCGCGCGCTTTCCGATGCAGTGTCACCATTCCAATACCTTGTCCTTCGTTCAACGTCCAACAAACGTAATTATAGGATTTAACTACTAAAATAATCATGCAGTGTGTGCTACAGAATCGACGATTTCCGATTCCGACAAATCAACGATTTACACAAAAGCAATGTTGAAGTATTCGCCATATTATCGCTCCGATTATCCCGCCCTAGCAAAGAGAAACGTACTCGACGTCGCACTTATATTGTATGTTATTAAATTCTTTTCAGCTGATAGCAATCGTCCTTTTCAATTACGCGTCAAAAGGGCATAGGAATGGCTCACAATGAGTTGTAAGAGGAGAAAATGTCGCTATTGAAAATGCGAATTTATTTTATTAAAGCTCTCCGTACGGCGAGGAATGTGCGCGTGTCATTTGATGCATTTCTCGATAATGCGATGTTGTTTAGTCTCAGTCTTCAGACAATATTGCCAGTAAATAATAAGGTAACAACTTTATATTATGGTAACTGCTTCCTTGCTAGTCAGCATATGTGGTTTAGGATCACAAGGTCCTGGAATTGAAATCATGTGAGACGTAATATGACGTCGCTCGATCTCGTGTTGACTCGTGCCTACGCTAGGTGGCGCGACTTGTTTCCGTAACGAGTGGGAGTTAGAGAGGGGGAGTGATCGGGTGGGAGTTACTGGCGATGGCGCTCACCGTACGGTCGGCTTCAGTCTCGTGGCGTTCGACCCGTTCATAACTCTTGTTGTGTAATTCTTCATGGATTACTTTGGAATATGGAAAAACATACATATACAGGGAAAATAACTTGAGCAGTGAAGGTGAGTGTTGTCTAGTTTTAAGGGTACCCTTGGACCTGCACTCGCAGTGGTAAGTAGTGGTGGCTATATTGGTTACATTTTGAAGTATTAATTAAGTTGTCCTGACAGAGTTGACTTTTGTTCAACAGTGGTTTTCTTATTTTTTTTTATCCACTTCTGAGTTTGCTAACTAATGATATTATAAGTTTCCCTTCTTTATAATCACAGACGGTGCGAACCATACCTGAAGTAAGTGGAATAAACAAATGAAATGAAATGTACTTGTACTTGTACTTGTAATGAAGTAAAGCATCGGTAGCGGGAAGGAAGGCCGGTGAATGTAGGAGGTTTTAGTCCGTAGGGCACCGTTATCGGTGATTTTGGGCTTCGTCATCTAGGCTACCTGGATGTCATCCACGAGGATTTCCTTCTACAATAAAAAAAGGTGCCCAATAAAATATAATCAGCATGAGTTTAATAATTTGAATCATTTGATACATATATCACTGCAAGAAGTTGTTACTTATATTATAAGTACTCGTAGATTTTAATGCAAACTAATTCAGAAGCTTCAATATACATGAGTGTACATTTTAAATTGGTACATAATCTCAGAATCTCATTATATTGAAATTTATTCCGTGAAAACATTTTTGTTTTTAATTCATTTCTCTTTTACGTTTATGTTACAAAATTCATTAATCATTCACATTTGACCTCACTTAGGGCTTTTGAAATGAATCTGATTATAGGTTCCATGAAATATAAAAGTTATAGAATTGCCATTTCATTTCTAAATATTCCAGCAAGATAAGTACTATTCAATCTTATCTCTGTAGGCAGAAAAGTGAAGGAAAACGACTTTAAATTCGATAAGAAGTGTAATAATAAGTCGACACTTTCCCGCGGGAAAAAAACAAAGAAAAAATTCGCAGTTAAATATTATAATACTCGTAACACAATTTTCACTTATACCTCATTCATCATTAGCAATCCATTTTCGATTCACTGTTAAGCACGAGTCTCCTCAGAATGAGAGGAGTTAAGTGTTTTTTGCTCAGCGGGGTTACCACATCCCATACCACATCAAGTTCCCAACAATTTGTCATTTAGAAGCTATTAAAAGATTATAAAACCTGATTTTCGCATCCCGGCCTAAGAGTCGAAATCGGGACTTCATAAACAAATATATTTTGGACCGACAACACAATTGTATTATTTACGTGCTTTGTAATATATTTGTACACAATTTGAAGCGCTAGAAAATATCTATTTATTACCGTCTTGTACATTCAATAAAGTTGTGACGTCATACTCGACATTTGCTATCATTAAGTATTTAATCATGTTACAAAATACTTTGCTTGAAACTAGGGCTTGAATTTACAAATTTAATTTTCTCGCTTACACCTACACGATTTAGAAGACTTCGGTAAGTGTCCTGATACTCGTATAGGTACATGTATAAAAGTGCACAGGTATCATAGTATCAAAACTATATACTATCATCATCATCACCATCATCATCATCGTCATAATCATCATCATCATCATCATCATTCTTCTTTCTCTTCTTCTTCTAATAGGAACCTACATCACATTTGAGTTTTTTCTTTATTATTATTCGATTGCCTAAAGTACCTTTATGCGTATGACCAATAAGTAATTTTCGAATGGTTAGACAGAGACGCATCATCCCGTAAAAACCAAATTAGACCCCAACGATAGATTGATGAGCAGTCGTTACGTACGAGTAACTAGTTTTTATCTGGGGTTGCCATGAGTTTTTAGGACATTTAATTAGTATTAAAATATATTAATCACGTAAAATAATAATGTTTTTCCTTCCCCGTATGAGACTAGTGATATAGAATTTCTTAAGAAAAGAAGTGAAAACTTAAACCCAGCGGAGACTAGTTAATGTTATTCAATTTTAACAAGTAAATCTTATTTTATACTAGCGGACGCTCGTGACTTGGTTCTCGTTAATTTTAGTTTTTAACAAATCCAGCGGGAACCATAGAATAGTTATTCGGGTTAAAAAGTAACCTGTTGACTTAATCTCTTATTTTCTCCGGTGTCCTATTAAAATCGGTATCTTATAACTAAGAGCACATGAAAAACACAGTTGTTTTTAAATTACAGACAGACAGACATTTACTGTGTGTTTTTTGTTGTTGTAACTAGATTTTAATTTCGCATAAATACAACTTTACGGGCGATGGAACGAGCTTAGGAGATGTTAGGAGTATCTCTGCGTGATTTAATCAGAAATGAGAAGATCCGCAGAATAACTGAAGTCATCGACGTAGCTCAACGAGTTGCGAAGCTGAAGTGACAATGGGCGGGACACATAGTTCGAAGAGCCGATGGACGTTGGGGTTCCAAAGCGCTAGAATGGCAACCCTGCACTAGTAAGCTCAGTGTCGGTCGATCCTCCACCAGGTGGACTTATGACATCAAGCGAGTCGCAGGGATTCGCTGGATGCAGGTGGCTCAGTATCGTGATGTTTGGAAGTTACTATAAAAGGACCATGTCCTGCAGTGGACGTCCATCGGCTGATATGATGATGATGATGACAACTTTACGTTTTTACCATAGAATAGTTACAAAACCTCACATTCACATTACTAAACATTCTTCAAAGTTAAGTTTAAATATGTCTCACGTATGGATACAGTATGGTAACACTATACAGACCCTTTCTTTCGGTCAAAGACAATTTGAACGACCTTTTCAAGCGTTGTCTAATGACTGGCAGTTTTATTTACTAAAAGAAGCTTACGGCCTGACAATTTACATTATATCCAAGTTTTAGATATACTCGACTACAAAAGTATGGAACAAGCATGAACCTACGTAAACAACTCCGTTTTGGCACATGGAATGTTAGAGGAATTCTAGAATGAGAAACTTTATTCTTTTACTGGCCCAGTAGGGCTTGTTCTTTATAAACGAGAAGATTTGGAGCATAAGCACGCCACACTTTTGAAATGCGGATTGGTAGGCTTTGAGTGATAAAACCCTCCTACTAAGTTATTAACTGAGAAAAAATGTTATATTTTCTATAAATAACATTATTTGCAAGCGCTTGTTTTTAAATTTCTGAAAAAATGTTCAGTAAATCTAACATAAAAAAGTAGAAGTAGGTAACATAAATCGTAACCTTTTATAATTTGTATGAAACATAATTTATTTTAATGTGTATCTGGAATTTAAAGAATCTTTTATAAATGGAGCACATTTTTCTTCAGAAGGAAAAATAAGACGATTTGTCACAAAATGTTATTTTTGTATCCATCCGGATTGACATCCTTTGCTCTATTCAGTCGGGTTTTACGATTGTTTTTGAAGATTTTTTTGCATGATGTCTGGAATTGTTATCTGTGAAAACAATTTCTATTGTCTAAGGCTCATTTCCGTTGGTTTTAATAGGAACAACTTTTAATTATCCTCCACGATTTTAATGATTCTCATTTAGTGTTATATTTCTTTAACATTAACAAAACTTGTCTTGTTAAGCTTAAAGAGACATACTCTTTAGGGTTAAAGAGGAGGATCATGTTTTTTTATTAGGTACATATTTTCTTCAAGTAACATACTTTTATTAAGCCAATCATATAACCAGATCCTTATTTATACATCACTAGCGGACGCCCGCGACTTCGTCCGCGTGGATATCAATGTAAACTTTTACCACTTTAGAGGTTGAATTTAAAAAATTTTTGAATTATTTTTCCATTGTTTTATGATTTATGACCAAATTTTTAAACTGTAACTCTAAAAATTTTTTTTCTTTTTCTTTCCATACAAACTTTCAACCCCTATTTCACCCCCTTCTTATTTTATTTTCGCAATAAAAAGTATCCTTTAACCTTCTACGTATTATGTTCTTAAACCGTGCCAAATTTCATTAGAATTCATTCAGTAGTTTCAGCGTGATGCCTTAATAACAAAAAAACACGGACAGACAGACAGACAAAAGCAAAAAATATTTTTAGCTTCAGTATCGACAATAATTTTCAAAATATCTTCAATGTACAGAATGTACAAAATGTACAGAATTCATATTATAAGTATAGATTCTAGATGGCGCTGGCGTCCTTTATGTCACGCTAGCGTTTGTTGTTACAAATGGTATAACTAAAATCTCAAATTGCTAGTAAATGTGTAGAATTTGACCAGTTTTATTATAAGTATAGATATTATTATCATCTTTTATGCGGGGTATACCTGGGTGCCCTGGGCCGACGTTGTATTGGCCGGTGGGCATTCCCCTTTTTAATCTTGACGTTTCAAAAGTGCTTCTACACTAAGCCTACCTACTCAAAATGTAATCGAATTTTTGTTTGCTTGGCAGCACGAACAAGCATAGCGATAAATAAATATACCGTCTTTCCCTGACGAGCTCTGTATGTTAATATTATTCCAGAAAATCAACCTATCCATGACTTTTCCCTAAACACGGTTTCATGCCACGTCCTGACCTCCTTCATCATAGACCAAAGTTCATCAACTCAGTAACTGCTACGTGTCAATCGCGTTATGCAGCTCACGTGTCACAATGCGACAGAGGACCAGCGAACTGTCCGAATTAACATTATTAACATTATTAACCCGCCCACCGATACGTGACTGATAGACGTTTAATGTAATCATTCTGTCCTATATGTTAATGAACAGGTGCAAAAGATGGCTTTAATTAACATACTCCGTGGCGCAGTGGTATGCGCGGTGCGTTTATAAAGTGGAGGTCCTGGGTTCGATCCCCGGCTGGGCAGATTGAGATTTTCTTAATCGGCCGGCAAAACGTACCGCCAAGCGATTTATCGTTCCGGTACGATGCCGTGTAGAAACCGAAAGGGGTGTGGATTTTCATCCTCCTCCGAACAAGTTAGCCCGCTTCTATCTTAGATTGCATCATCACTTACCATTAGGTGAGATTCTAGTCAAGGGCTAACTTGTAAAGAATAAAAAAAACTTTTCATCACGATAATCTGTGGTTATAATCCAATAAAAACTCTTGGCGAAGCTGTAATATAATATTTTTAATCTGTCAATTATTTATTTGTCCTTTTTTTTAATTTTTAACAATGTTAATAATAAAAAACACTATTAACAATGTATAACAAAAATCAACCCTCCCGCTGTTATTTGAGTGTTAAATTTAACTGCATTGTTGGATGGCCTATGGCCATATATAGATAGTTGGTTCAGATGCACAAGGTCATAGATTCGAGCACAGGGTTGGACTATGAAATACTGAGCTTTTCAAGTACAGTTAACATTTGCAGCCCACACTTGAGAAGTTGACACCACCGTGTATCTGAGAGCCTTAAAATCTCAAATCATTAGAATGTAATAAAATCTATTAGTACATTAATATGTAATTTAAACTAATAGTTACACTATTTATAGCTCAAGAACGGCTGAACTGATTTGGCTGAAAATTGGTGGATAGGTAGCTTAGAACCAGGAGACGGACATAGGATACTTAGGGAAGGGGTTGGGTAGGTGTAGGATAAGGATAGGGTAGGGTACGGATAGGACAGGGATAGGGTATGGTACGTTAGAGGTAGGGTAGGGTTGAGTAGGGAAGGTGTAGGGTAGAGTTTCACGTGGACGAAGTCGCGGGCGTAAGTTAGTATAACATAAGTACTCTAAACCCGCCAACTCGTATTAGGGCAGTGTTGTGGGTCTATTGGCACACTCTCCTGCAAAGAGTGTAGAGGGTACTGTAGCGGGTCGTTAAAATAGACTAATTATAATGATGATAATTTTGTAACTACAATTACCTAATATAAAAAGCCTATTCAACTAAAGCCTTTAAAAATAAAATATTTACAAACTACTTACTACCCACCAGGGATTACACTTTACCCTTTAAATAAAATTCGTTAACTAAGTAATAAAGTAAAAAGCTCAGAAGATTTGTTCTCTTTAAAATGTTCCCGTAAATCATGGATCACCGAACAAGAAAAAGCCTTTGTGAGCATGTAAGCTGATTTACCGTTATGTTCATTTGGCCGCGAAGACAGATCAGACGACAGACGGGTCGTCACATTCTTCAGTCTATAAGTATGAAAGTACTCGTAAGATAAATAAAGTAAAAAACCCTTAAAAGGATTATATGTATTGTAAAGTTCGCTTTGTAACAAAATGGATTATTCTGAAATGCTGAAGTGTACAAAAGTTGTTAAATTATATTATTTGTTTTAACACATAATGCATCATTAGGAATATGATGAAGTAAAGGTAGCATTTCGATCTTGGCGACCGCGACCGAATCGTGCGACCCACTACTTAGTATGAATTTATATGGAACACTAAACTAAGGCGGTCGCGCGACGCGGTCTCGGGCTTTGTTTAGTGCTCCATATAAATTCATACTAAGCAGTGGGTCGTGCGACCCGGTTGCGATCGCAGGTTGCTACCGCGCGTTGCGGTCACCAAGATTGGAATGCTACCTTTACACTTAATTGCTCCACGGTGAAGGGGTCCGATTCAACACCTAGAGGTCATGGGGTAGGTTTGATCCGCCCGCTGGAGTATTATTGTACCCACTCCTACCAAAGTATGTCTGAGTAATTATTATTCTTTGACGAATTAAAGGAAAACAGAATATTGGTCATATTTTAAAAGTATTATGGTAAATGTTGATAAAAGAAAAATATGGCACTGGAGTTTACCCCGAGGCAGCCCCAAAAAGCGCTGACGTGATGTGAGACATGAGAGTCAACTATCAAAAAAATGGATGTCTAAGACACGGGCAAAGTTCATGTCAACAAGAACCCCACCTTGTGGAACAACGCCAAGAATAACATAAAATTGAAAATGTTGAAAAACCCTCCAATGTCATGAAATTATTAATTACACTTTCGATCCAGTGCGCTTTCATTTGAGACCCCACTCGAGTATATTTGCAGACATTCAGTTATTCTTCACCACTTTCAATCCCCATAACTTTTAAACGGCTCAAGCGTTTTTCATAAATATTATAAAAAATGTCATTTCATGCGCATAAACACAAGATATCTTAAATACAAAAAAAAAATTAAATCGCTTCATCCTTTCGAAAGACATGGTGCCACAGACTAACAGATAAACAGACACGTCAAACGTATAACATCCCTCTTTTTGCGTCGGGGGTTAAAAAGTAAAAGAGTAATAAAAATATGGCATTTAATTAAACATTTAGCAGATGTTCATTGTTCAACATTGGAATTCGCGAATTTTCTATTACATAGTATGCGGTAAAAGATTCATAGGCGCGCCACATGTCAACTTTACAATTTGGAACTTTGTAAACTTATAGATAATCTACGAACTAAATATTAATATGGATACGCTTATAATGATTATACAATAATATTTATATGGATAACGCTACATAATATCTCATTGGTAAAAGATTCATAGTCATATTTATACATTTACCTTTAAAAATTTATATCACCAGGGTTCGGGTTTGACAGGGGCCCGGTTACACAATGGGCAATCGAATTATCATACACCTAACAAAGGGGTGAAAATTGATTATATTGAATGGTCTGAAGTTATTGTGGTTCTAATAGATCGAGTACATTACTTTCAAGAGTTTGATTTTATTTATTTAACTCAGACAGTTATTTTTACGAGTTCTTTTCTTACCTACCTGTGTACCTATTTAAAAAAAACAAGTTAGCCCTTGACAATCTTACCTAATGGTAAGTGACGATGCAATCTAAGATGGAAGCGGGCTAACTTGTTCGGAGTAGGATGAAAACCCACACTCTTCTCGATTTCTACACGACATCGTACCGGAACGCAAAATCGCTTGGCGGTACATTTTTGCTAGTAGGGCCACGGCCGGAGCCTCCCACCAGCTAGACCTGGGCCAATTGAGGAAATCTCAATCTGCCCAGCCGGGGATCGAACCCAAGGCCTTCGTCGTGTTAATCCACAGCGCACAACACTGCACCACGGAGGCCGTCAAGAAAGCCATTTCGCTTAGGAAGACCAGATGTGAACGCCCTAGGGTTCATGAAGTTCATAATTGAAACACGTCTTAATATAATATTTTTTTTCTTTCTTATTGTTCTGTAGTTTGATCTGATCAACGCAAAAACTACTACTACTACTACTACTACTACTACTAGATCCTACTAACGAAGTAGACTAACGACATCAAGCTAATACCAGCGACAAAGATGCAAGTAGGTATAGCAGAAACTGTAAAGTATAATATACAAAGAAAGTTTTTAAAACAAACTAGTTACGTCCAACAATATACAATTAAAAGGAGTCAATGTCCAATTCGTTCGATGAGATAATAACTAATGGATCTTCTAAAGACTCAAAGATTTATATATCTAGCTAATATGCTAACAACGTGGTTACAAATAACAAGTCAGCTTAGTCTAAGTAAAAGTTTTCTGGGTAAAGAAAATTAAAGCGATCGTTTCGACCGCCGGTCGCCCAGTGACTGGCAGTTTTATTTGCTAAAGGGACATCCAGCATTCCAGTGGACGTTTTTTCTCTGAACTTTGTTTGAGTTCCCAGTTTTCAAATAAAAAATAATCTAGTACGGGAAATGTTTGCTAACTAACAAGCGTTTATAAAATGTTTTTAAATAAGCTGCAAAATGTTATATCTCTGCAACAAGCAACTAATCACTTCTTCCCGCAATGCAAAAGTTGTTTGTACCTAAACGAGTTTATTTTTCAGTTATAAAGAGTATGCATAAGGATAATAATATTTTAAGGGAAACAATGAATCATAAGAGTCATCATCATCGTAATAATCAGCCGAAGGACATCCACTGTAAAAGACATCCAAACAAATCAATCAAAGCAAAAAGCATCAATTTGAGTTTTTTTTTTGTATATTTTCTCTATTTTTATGGTTCGTCGCATTTAAATAATAAACATTTTTTATCTTCTTTTAAATAAATGCGAAAGGTTCAATAAATGTTCATTACGAAATCTCAAAAACAGCTTGATGTACATAAATGAAATTTGGCAGGGAGGTGGTTTATAGATAGTAGATATCCGCTAAGAACTGGTTTTGTCGAATCGAAGTCACAGGCGTTCGCTAGTTCTCTATACAGGATATCGATACAAGTAAGTATGTTATTCCAGACTACGGTCTACACAATCTTCTTACAATTCTTGCACAATCTCTCTTGCTTCTTCCATTCTCATCAATCCGTTTATACAATGTCGTTGTTACACATAACATGTAATGAATGTCCTGGATTTTGGTAAGTACAGGAACGTTGACCTTGTCTCTTTCCAACATGTCCACCACAATATATGTTTGCCTTAGAGTATTATTGAATTATTTTATTAGACTTCCTTCATTCTCTTTATTTTATAAGTCTCTACGTGCCCAAACTTTTCTCCATTTCAGTCATTATATCTTCTGTAAATTTCTAAACTTTCTATCACCCCTGCGGTTACGTCATAAAGCAAATATCTACAACTTTAGATAATAATATGTGTCTTCATACACTTTTGTTCCATTTAAGGATTACACACACACATGTATAACTGAGAGAAACTCAAGTGGAACAGCAATTTGCTGTTGGTTGGCAGATTAACACATATTTCAAATTTCCCTGGAGATATGCAAGTTTTCTCGAGATGGTTTCCTTCAGTGTAGGACGCGTTATGAATTGTACCCACATAATGTCACTTACTTAATATCCTTATACGTATGTATAAAAAATGTGCCTCGTTGTTTGTCCACGATAAGTTCCTAAACTAATCTATACTAATATTATAAAGCTGAAGAGTTTGTTTGTTTGTTTGATTGAACGCGCTAATCTCAGGAACAACTGGTCCGATTTGAAAAAATCTTTCAGTGTTAGATAGCCCATTTTTCGAGGAAGGCTATAGGCTATATATTATCCCCGTATTCCAACGGGAATGGGAATCTCAAGGGTGAAACCGCGCATCGTTAGCTAATTTAATTAATAATTGCACTCTGTGATTACGTATTTCCTCTAAATAGGCCAAATAGTTATGCTTATAAAAAAACTTAGAACTATAAACCGGTCTTATCAAACATACTCGTATAGTACAAATAGTACTTCATAACAAAAAAAAAATACAAAAATATTTCCCTGAACCTGAAAAATAAAAAAAAATATAACAGAAAACGGTTGTAGAACTTAGATATTCCAAAATTAAATGTATGAAACAAAGGGAGCAGACGGGTTCAGAAAACTTCTTGGAAAACTTCCTACACATAATATAAAATGTTGAAAGTCTCGATAAAGCGTTAGAGAAACATAAAATATTTATAGGAGCCGGGTATAAATAATATTTTAATATTTGAATATGTGTTGCTGAAAATGTAATAATACAAAATTTATGCGCCACTTAAGCTCGTAGGATGCCACTGGCTATGAATAAAAGACACTGAAGTAACATAAAATGTATTCAATAACATTCATAGTGGTTGTCTATAACCACATTGCACATAATGGTGATATTACACTCACAACAACGATAAATTTGGTGTAAGTATTAACAGTTAACTATGGGCCTTATTAGAAGGCTCAAAGTCACTCAGCTGGCGATGGTGCGAGCAATGTTTGTAGTTTCTCCAGTGTGATCGAATCAGAAATGAGGAGATCCGCTGACGAATCAAAGTCACTGACATCGCAAAGCTGAAGTGGCAATGTGCAGGCCACATAGTTCGAGGAGCCGATGGACATTGGGGTCCCAAGGTTCTGGAATAGCGACCCCGCACCGGAAAGTGTGAAAGCGTATTGGTCGACTTCCTACTAGGTGGACTGAGGACATCAAGCAGATTGCAAGAAGCCGCTGGATGCTGGCAGCTCAATACCGTTGTGCTTGGAGGTCCATGCAAGAGGCCTATGTCCTGCAGTGGACGTCCATCGGCTAATAATGATGATGATGATGAAGTATTAACAATAAAACATAGTACACAAAATAAATACACAATATTTACTTTTTAGAAAAACTTTAATGGAAAAAGTAATGCTTTCATTTGTAGTAAATGTCGTTTAAACAGCAAACAGTACTCGACGTCGACTTAATATCATATGGCCAGGTTAACAATCATTTAGTCGAGAACCGAGTAAACATCCATGCAATCGACATGCCAGCTGTGTTGTATCTTGACTTGTTGTCCCAACTGTTAGATTGTTAACCGGTGACTCAATGTTATTAAATTCTTTTCTGTTGATAACAATCCTCTTATTCAATTACGCGCCAAAAGAGCATGAGAATTGCTGACAATGAGTTGTAAGAGGAGAGACTCATTGAAAATGTGAGTTCGTTTTATTAAAGCTGTGAATACTTCAAGAATGTACGCGTGACTTTTCACACATTTCGAAATACATGTTTTATTCTCATATTTATTCATGACGGAACGGGATAATAATATTATGCCATGTGTGTTATACGAGTATTGTCTGTAACATTCTGAAACACGCCGACTACCACACACAATATATAATTATAACTTAGCCCACTTATGGACTACAAAATATAATAGCCTACTTAAGGACCAAGACTTAGAGATTGATTTGAATAGCTCAATGATGTTAGAAGAACAAAGAGGTAAATATAAAAAAAATCATAAACTGCGCGGACCGCAAGTGGCAAGTTAAGACTATGCTAATTAGACAAACCTGAGCTTAGTCACCGCACTGTCATCGCGCCGTTGACAACGACGCTGATATATTTTTTGTGTGCCAGTTTTTATATCGAATGTGGTTTATGAAAACTATTTACCTCTTTTTAACTGACTTAAAAAAAAGAGGAGGGTCTCAAATTGACGCGAATGTTTTTTTTAATTTTTTTTTTTTAATTTCTGTTACCGCTTAATTTCGTCATTTCTTAACCAATTTTGAAGAGTATACTTCCAGATTGGAATAATTTTCATAAAAAACGGTTCAGTAATTTGTGTTAAAATGAAAATAACGAAATTGCCCGTACTGTGACGCTTTCGCTTACTATTCTAGGACATGTGGCACTGGCCCACACTAAAACAGAAAAATAAAATCTTTTTGACAAAAAAAATTGCACTGACTTCAAAATTACAAAAATAAACTGAAAAGCGAAATATAACATATGTGCTGCCTACTGATGTATGACAGTTTGATGGCGGTGCCAACTCAGTGATGCATTAACTAAAGCCGATTAAATCATAAACTTTTAGGATTTAAAGACAGTTCTTTCCAGTGGTTCTTTTAGAAACGGCTTTAATTAATACGTAATTGGCTTGGCACCTCCGTGAAAGTGACCAGAAGGTTATATAGAAGCACATACGATGTTATTTTTCGATTTTGAAGTCGGTGCAATTTTTTTTTTTGTTAAAGGATTTTATTTTTCTGTTTTAGTGTGTCCTAGAATAGTAAGCGAAAGTGCCACTTTACGGGCAATTTCGTTATTTTAATTTTAACACAAAATAACTTGAGAGATTTTTATGAAAATAAAATGGGACCAATCTGGAGTACACTCTTTCAAACGAAAAAAGATTTTTCAAAAATCGGTTAATTTTTTTTGTTAAAAAGATTTTTTCTTATAACATCATTGAAATACCTACCAAGATTTTCATACTAAAATAAATAAATAAAACAACATTACATTACAGCAGTAGAATCACACCCTGTATACACTTGACCCTTGTGTAGGCACCGCACTATCAATGTGAATGGCCAGTGCCACATGTGGCTAACGACTTCTATGGCCAATAAAAACGGCATAAAAAGAAATGTATTTGGTACATTAAATGTACGTAAACAAGTATACAAAGAAATAATAATGTAGGGTCCATTACCAATCCACATGAAATAAGTCGGTCAAACCTAAGTCCGGGCAGAAATGTTTTCTTTCTAAAAAAACTTTTTTAGGGTTCCGTTATAGGATAAAAGAAATCCTTATAAGATCACTTCGTTTCATGTCTGTCTGTATGTTAGTCTATCTTTCCGTCAAGACCCTTTTTCTCAGTAGGAGATATTAAAGAAATTACATATGTTTTCTGTGGAAATACCAAATACTGAGGTTTGCGCTCCCATAGACCTATTACAAAATCAAACCTCTAAATATACGTATTTATACGGCTCTTTATATCGCATTTCTAATACATTTACAAAGAGAATCACAACGTTTATGGTATTCCCTGTTGACTTAGAATATTTTCATCATCATCATCATCATCATGATATCAGCCGATGGACGTCCATTGCGAGACATAGGCCTTTTGTAGGGACTTCCAAACATCACGATACTGAGCCACCTGCATCCAGCGAATCCCTGCGAGTTGGTGTGGTCAGTCCACCTGGTGGAGGGTCGACCCCCCACCAGGTGGATAGAATATTTTAATTTGGCAAAAATCAACAATTATCTTAGAGCACAAGTATAGGAACAAATCCGAAAACCATATGTGTATTGCTACATAAGTGCATGTTTGTTCATCAGTATGTCCGTTTTTCTCAAGAACGCTTTACGTGAAGGTATCAAACACTTAAATCTGCAGTCCAACGGAGCTTTAGAAAAATCAAATTTCTAAGTCAGCGCCAATAAATGATACAGCTATTTGTACTGTTCCCTGTACTACAGAACCCTCAATGCGTGAGTAACACTCGCACAGACCCGATATTTTTTGTGTTTATTTGCGCCGTGATGATAAATATCATAAATCATTTACATTTGAAGTAACTCGTTGCTTTTGAATAAACTCAACAAACAATACAATACCGATGTAGAAAATATACAAATATATTCAGATAAATAATTTTCGTATTGTTTTTAAGCTAGCATTTTCTTAACGGAAATTGTAAAGTGAAACATTAATAAATATGACTAACGGTTACAAGTTTCGTATTCAATTATAATTATTGTTTAATGTTTAGTTTGTTGGTACAACTCGATAGCAAAGTTCATTGTGAATTATTTTATTTGTACTGTAAACTGCAGTACATGTAATACTTCTGTGGTTTACATAGTAACTACGAGAAATTATTCAGAATATTACAGTTGGTAATACAATTTGAATATTATTGAACAAGTAAAAGAAATGTTTTACTTAGAAATTATGAGCCGTAGATAGCCTATCTATACTAATATTATAAAGCTAAAGTTTGTTTGTTTGATTGAACGAGCTAATCTCAGGAACTACTTTTATCGGCCCATTTATCGAGAAAGGCTATAGGCTATATTTTATCCTGCGGGAACGGGAACCATGCGGGTGAAACTACGCGGCGTCTACTAGTCAGTAGATATGACCTCTGACTCCGTTTCCGAAAGGCGTAGGTTCAAATCCGGTCCGAGGCATGCACCTCCAACTTTTCAGTTATGTGCATTTTTAAAAAAAATAATGTCACGTGTCTCAAACGGTGAAGGAAAGACATCGTGAGGAAACCTGCATATCTGAGAATTTTCTTAATTCTCTGCGTATGTGAAGTCAATCCACATTGGGCCATTGTGAGAGGAGCCTTGAGCTCAGCAGTAAGCCGAATAAGTATATGTTGATTATCCGGACCGGATTTGAACCCACACCCTCCAAAATCGGAGGCAGAGGTCATACTTGACTATCACGGCTATCACGGCTATAACGTAATATTAATCATACGTAATATCATTTGGAAATACTCATACATCCGCATTATAATAGGAATGATATATAACTATTAGAGTAGGAAGGTATATACAGTAATAATTTCACTCGGATTGCATACAACGTAGGTACAGAAGCCAGGCGAAAGCGTTGAACCTCACAGCACTAGCGGAAAGACTCGATAATACACGAGTCCTCAGCGTCGGAGCATTAGGGATGTGACCGGCAATGCATTCCGTATCTATCGATCCCGTTTCCGTAAAAATGCGGGGATAAAATATAGCCTATGACACTCACAAAGAATATGGCTTTCTAGTGGTTAAATAACTTTCTAATTCGGTTCAGTACATTCAGAGATTACCCCTAAAACAAACTTAATAATATATCGATTGTCAAAGATTCGTAACGATCTCTTACTTTTAATAATGAAATTTAACATTAATAAATTTTCAATGCCTAACCATTCGTAGTAGAACATGAATTTCGTTTTTACAGATTTACTCCATCTAAAAAATTCACACTTCACACTTGATTGTTACGAAAAGGTGGGTCATAAATGTGAAAGAAAAGAAAACCCCGAGCCAATATATTTAAATTGAGATGTATTAGCTTTTTTGCCACTAAAAAGTCGAATTGAGCCCGAAGGATTGATTTATGACCGCCTGACGGGTCATTAGGTTTTGGACCCGTTTTTCGAGCAAAGACAATTTGTAGCGACCATTTCAACCGTTGTCTAATGACTGGCAGTTTTATTTACCAAATGGATTGTCAGAATTATAAGCCGTTTAGTGTTAATTTTTATTAAAACAGAAATTATAAACCTTCAGATATTTTACTAATTTAAAAATTCTAAAAATCTGCGCTGCATTTTACTAACGAGACCATAATTTGGTCAATCTATGTTCTTAGTATTTTGTTTCTCGAAATAATTCTTGAAATAATTTTTGAAGTGATAACTTTTTTTCATAAGGAATAAGCTCGTGCTTGACCTCGATCTCACCTGATGGTAAGTGTAGATGTGGCCTAAGGTGAAACACGCTTGCCTAGAAGATGTCTATTCACTGTCATTCTAAAGATGCCCAGGTTGTAAAAATTAGGAAATGCTGATTTCGGGAAAGAGTTCCATATCCGAGCCATGCGTATAAGAAACGAAGAAGCAAATCGCTTTGTACGAGTTCTAGGAATGTCATCGACGTATGGATGGAAACCTACCCGGTGTCTTGGAGTGCGATGGTAAAAAGGTGATGGTGATACAAGCTCAAGTAGCTCCTGTGCACACTCTCGGAAATATATTCTGTAAAACCGAGAGACTAGCTACCTTCCTACGATGACCAAGCGTTTGAAGTTTTCTCAGAAGGAGTGAATCTTCGCCTATAAGTCTTCTGGCTCGGCGATCTACATCGTCCAAAGCAGCCAACTGATACTTAGCAGGGCCATCAAAAAGGTTTACCCTCCCATAACTTCTCTTATGGGAGGGTAAACCGCTTCGTAACGTAACACCTTACTCTGTCTGGCTTCCCTTTCTCACACACATAAGGCAGCAGGTTTCATCATCATCATCATCATCATCATTATTGTCAGCCGATGGACGTCCATTGCTAGACATAGACCTCTTGCATGGACTTCCAAACACAACGGTCTCGAACCGCCAGCATCTAGCGGCTTCCTGCAACTCGCTAGATGTTTTCGGTCCACCTAGTGGGGGTTCGACCAACACTGTGTGACCAACACGGTGGTTCCGGTGTGGGGTCGTCATTCCAGCACCTTGGGAGCCCAAGGTCCATCGACTCTTCGAACTATGTGGCCTGCCTACTGCCACTTCAGCTACGCGACTAGCTGAGTGAAGTTTAGAAACTAAGAGACTTTGGTTCGTTTTACAACCCTTACAACCTCACAGACTTCCACTTTATAATAAGTGGAAGTTTGTGAGGTTGTAAGGGGCAATCTTTGGATCTGTTGAACCGATTTTGAAAATTCATTTACCAATAGAAAACCTCGTTATTTGCAATCATAGTATATGTTATATCCCCATATTCCCACGCGAACGGGTACTATGCGGGTGAAACCGCGGGGCGTCTGCTAGTCATAAATAATCTTTGAAGTTAACGCGATTGTTTCAACAATTGTTTGCAATACAGATAGAATGAACGTTTTGCTTGCTTTTAAACTTTATTTGAAAAAAAAAACCAGAATAAAGAATGAAGGAGACGAAACGATTGATTGATGAACGGCTGACGGGTCATTAGGTACTGGACCTGTTTTTTCGAGCAAAGACAATTGGAGCGAACGTTTCCACCGCTGTCTAATGACCGACAGTTTTATTTACCGAAGGAAAGTCCACGTTCCATTGAACTGCTTGAAGTTACACTTCGTTTTCATTTTGAAATAATAAAAAATGGTCACGTATTAGTATTGACCTGGATGTCCTAGTGTACTGGAGAACCTAGACTGTGTGATGTTTTTAATTCTTTACAAGTTAGCCCTTGACTGCAATCTCACCTGATGGCAAGTGATGATGCAATCTGAGATGGAAGCGGGCTAACTTGTTAGGAGGAGGATGAAAATTCACACCCCTTTCGGTTTCTACACTACATCGTAACGGAACGCTAAATCGCTTGGCGTTACGTCTTTGTCGGTGGTAACTAGCCACGGCCGAAGCGTCCCACCAGCCAGACCTGGCCTAATTAAAAAAAACCTCATTCGGCCCAGCCGAGGATCGAATCCAGTACCTCCGTCTTATAAATCCACCGCGCTTACCGCTGCGCCACGGAGGCCGTCGAAAACCGATCCGAAACCAAATAGGCTAACTACTGGACCAACGAGGCAATTAGTCCAGCTTAACTATATTTAAGGAGAGGATTTAAGGAGAGGGCGCTGCGGTGTGGTGACAGTAACATTGGCTCCATGTATAAAGTGTATTTTAAAATTTAAATTAGCAAGTTAATGCATATTTTTTATGAAATACTTGTAAAGCTGTAGACAATACGCAAGTGAAAGTGTTCTAAGCGTTACTCGACGACTAAAACAGTGCGAAAAAGTGTATAAACAATAACGCTGTCTGTAGCTAACCGTTAAAAACTTAGTGAACAACAACTTTGTTCCGCAACCAACGCAGATTTTTACGAAAATATAGTTATTAGATACTTCCTTCTAGTGTTAATAGTGCTAATAACCAATAATATAAAGTAAAATCACAGAATTGAAAGTTAATAATATATAAAACAAGTGAAGTGCAAAGAGGGTAAAAAAAAAAAAAAAACACTAAGTTTAATGACAGCTATAACGACGATACACGTTATAAAATTCACCGCTTAACTAAAGTCAATCGGTGGCGTATAAAGAACAGTTGCAGCCTACATTATCGTGTCCCTGAGTTCGAATCTCGGTTTAGAGTATACATTGTTTTGGATTTTTTTAGTTTAAAAAAATATTCAAAAATGGAAAATATTGTCCAACTATTACAAAAAATACAGGAAGACCTGAATGAGACAAAAGACAGTGTAAGAAACAGCGAAATAAACTTGTTAAGTAAAATTAATGAAAAATTTGATTACGTACAAAGTAAACTGCAAAACATAGAAGACACTGTTAGCAGACAAGAGCAGCGTATAAACCAACTTGAAAAACGAGCCAGAGAAAGAAACATCATTATTTTCGGCGTAGAAGAAAAAGAGCACAACTATGATGAACTTAATAAAAACATCTTCAAGTTATTTAATGACAATATGAAGCTAAGTTGTACATATTTAGATATACAGTCGCTGAGAAGAATTGGAAAAAAAGGTGAAAAAATAAGACCTATAGTTGTCACACTTTCTACACTAAAAACAAAGATAGATATATTACGCAACAAAAAATCGCTAGAATCACTTAATTATTATATTAAAGAGGACTTCCCACCAAACGTACTATTAAAAAGACGAGAACTCCAAAAAAAGGTCAAGGAAGAAAGAGAAAAAGGAAAAAAAGTATTCATAAAATATGACCAACTTATTGTTCTTTCAGAAAAAGAAACTTCTAATAGAGGAAATAAACGAAATCACTCAGAATCTCCTCCTGTAAAATCTAACCGAATTGCGATTAATAAAGGATCAATACAAACACAAAAAAAGAACACTTTAACATCATACTGGCACAACAAAAATAGTCAAAATTTGAACCAGAAAGACAAATTTTAACTCAATCGGAATCAACCCCACCCAGTTGCAGTGGCACAGAAGAATAGTAACACTTATTTATGGACCCTCTCTCTCCTCCAACACGATTGGTCATCGTGGAGGAGTATGACCAAAACCCCCCAGTCAAAACACACGAACTAAACAGGTACACTATAGGTAAATAAATCAACGATAATCTTTTTATAATGTAACACTAGATTCCTCGCTTCTGGGAGACATTATAGAATTGAACGATACACTCAAATACAAAATAAAACACTACTATACTTGTTACTAATACAAAGTAATTGCTGAAGTGAGTCGAGACAACTGTAAAATAGAAACATATTCAGATTAATCTTTTTCTATAAAAGAGCAGGATTACATGGCGAGTTGGATTCAGTGTAAAAACCACCAAGATGGACGGATGGAAGTGAAAAAAACTGGGGGAGGCCTATACCCTTGCAGGGATCCTTTTATTCAGCAAATAGAAAAAAAAACTTATGAAAGAAAAAAAAAAAAAAAAAAAAAACGAAGAAATCAAATAAAACTTATAAAATAACTTAGGTATATACTTAACTAACAAATTAGTAATAATTTTATTTTTTACTTTTTTTCTAGCTAACAATACTAACATTAGGTTTAAGAAAATTTTGTAAGAATGTTGAAAAAGGATTAATAAAAAGGCTTTATTATTATTATAACTATATTTAAAGTAAATTAAATGTATAGTAATTAGAGTATAGAGTGCCAGTTTACTCTGAACTTACAGTAACATTAGATCTGAGAATTTATATTTTCCCCCGGGATCGAAACTGACCCAATAACATCGAATGGGCAATCGAATTATCATATCATTATAGCTTCGAAGGAGGCCCTTAGCCTGCAATCCTAAAAAAGGTTCGTAGTTGAATCGTTTACCCGCCCTTAAACTCTCCAATTCTCTGAATTAAAATTCATGAAAATTTATATTCAATCAAGTTAACCCAATACAATTTTACATGCAATTTTAAAAATTGTGTACAATAAATCTTCTAATTTTATAAATGGGTGTCTGTTGGATTGACATTATTTGACACATCAATAAAGCAACGCTGTGATTTTTTACATAACAATGGCCTAAAAGCCAAATATGTATTTTAATTTGTTTTGCAGCACTGATAAAAAATATCTCGTTTGAAGTTTTTCACAAAGCATTCCCCGACTAAGCCCCAAAATAAATTTTTAGTTAAAATCATCAATAATAGCCCATTTGAATCACACACTACCAGACTAGGCTTTTGCATACTAATGGGTGAGCAATGAGCATTGGGAAAATAGTTCGTACATAACCGGGGTTTGAAAATAGAACCTGATTCTACTACAACTTATTTAGAGAAGTCGTCAAATAACAAGAAATCGACTAAGAACTAAACATTGTTGACAAGTCACCTAATTATCTAATTATTATTATCATCACCATTATCATCTTATTGGGCCATTACAGCCTACAGGGCTGGGTCTCCTTCCTTACAGGAGGGCATAGACTCCGAGCGGGAGTTAATGTTAAATTTTTTATTGACCACTATCATATGTTAACGATGTGACCAGGACCAACAGTTTAACTTCTCCTGGCAAGAGGGTGTAGCACCACCAACTTTCAAACTTCAGACTGAGAAAATTTTTTTAAAGAAAGAAAAGTTTACATTGAAAAAAAAGCTACTTATCTGAGCTACTTCCATATGGAGTTTGATAATTACTATTTACTATGGGTGTAGCATACGTGAAATATATGCCGTTTTTTTTAATAATAATAATAATAATAATAATCGTATACTTAGTAATAATGCAGTTTACTAGCAACACCATGCTACTTAAGGAGCTTTTATACAACACGGCCACAAGCGGTCTGGTGCAGTATTTTATAGCCTAGGTATTTTTTAACGTGCAGAAATCCTCATGGATATCTTCTAGCCACAGGAAAGCAAGAAGGTTAAGTAGCACTTCAACCAACTAAAACCCCACGATGCTCCGACTCGTCTAATGATTGAGCCACGGGAACCACAACACAGCCAGCGGCACTTTTAAATCAAGCTCTCCTGTTATGTTAATCGCTTCGAGAGTTATTTCATGGCCTGATTCAGGTCGAACCCACTCGAATCTTGTAATTTGAAGCCGCAAAGGCTAGCTACTGGATCAACGAGGCAGTTTTTTTATCTTTTGTTTTGCGATCAGTCGTTAGACTTTAAGCAGGTGAGTTGTGAGACTTTAGGGCGGTTTCTGACAGGAGAGCCACAGCTCTAACGTCACCTAGTTATCGAGCACGTCAGCTCGCTTTAGGCGTTTGATTCGCGGCGCTACCACCAATGAGCTAGCGAGGCGATTGGGATGAAACGAGGCAGTTACAACAAGTATCCAACGGCCTTTACATACATAAATCATTTTCATCTCACTTCCCGCCTGTCAATATACGTGACGGAACATTACATCAACATCAGAACATCGGAATGATGTAGCAATAATCATCTTGTACTTTTCATACCGATGCTCAAAAACAAAACAATTTTTTCTCCGAATATACTTTTTTCGTGATTTTTCCGCATATTTTGCTTACCGCTTACCGCTATTTATGGAACGAACATCTATTGTTTAAACTTCTTTGTCATTATCCGAAATATGTTTCTATTAAATTTATCGTGGATATGACCTCTGTCTTCGATTTGGAGGGCGTAGGTTGTCCTAGGCATGCACCTCCAACTTTTCAGTAATATACATTTTGAGAAATTAAATATCACTTGTCTCAAACGGTGTAGGGAAAACATCGGAAACCAGAGAATTTTCTAATTAATCTGAATAAATTTCAAAAGCGATAGAAATATGCTTCAAAGAATGCAATCAAATATAATATGGTACTATTTAGAGAAGTAATAAAAAGCTCATGATTAAATAAGGCAAAACATGAAAAGCATCGAGTCAATTTCAGGGCATTTGTCTGGTGGACTTTATTTACCGGTCGAGTAGAGATGGGCACGGTATTGTCTATACATTTTTAAGTTTGATCACAGTTTAATAATAGTACAGGCTGGCATCGACTATATCATTTTGACAGCCTCCGTGGCGCAGTGGTATGCGCGGTGGATTTACAAGACGGAGGTACTGGATTCGATCCTCGGCTGGGCCGATTGAGCTTTACTTAATTAATCCACGTCTGGCTGGTGTGAAGCTTCGGCTGTGGCTAGTTACCCTACTGACAAAGACGTAACGCCAAGCGTTTTAGCGTTCAGGTACGATGCCGTGTAGAAACCGAAAGAAGTGTGGATTTCATCCTTCTCCTAACAAGTTAGTCCGCTTCCATCTTAGATTATATCATCACTTACCATCAGGTGAGGTTGTAGTCAAGGGCTGCTTTGTAAAGAGTAAAAAAAAACTTAAAACTTAAAGCTTTGGCAGTGAGATGCCGTCGGTCTTCTTCTAATGGATATACGGTATTTACCTACGCCATGAAACCAACTGTGTGATCGCTAAACTACGATTACTTGTACACAACACAAGCCTCGGGATATTTTGCTGTGCAACCAAATCAAACGGAGTACACCTATAGGCAGGTAATTTTATAATGGTCTTTGGCTTGTCGTCTTTGCTTATACTCCTCTATAGGTCTATGATACCACAAGATACAAAACACAGCAGGAAAATTTTATATAAATTATATATAGAAAGAAAGAAGAAAGAAAAAACGTTTATTTTAAAATTGTGCCACACATCACAATGCCGAAGCACCGATGCAGCGTCCGATGCCTCATATATATAAAATATAATATAATTTAATGAAATTAATGACATGGCGATTATGATAACAATTTAAAACTTGACCTTGTCCTCGTGAGTTGGCAAGTAATGATGAATTCTGAAGATAGCGGGCTAACTTTGATGGAGCAATGTAAGTTTAACAAATACCAAACATTAACTTACCATCATTAGCTAAGACTCGTTGAGCTATGTCGCTTACTTGGTTCTTTTACGGATTTCCTCATTTTTGACTCGGTCATGCAGAGATACCCCAAGCATAGTTAATTCTATAGCCCGCTGCGTGACTCCTGTTTTAACGAGTCGCGAAGCTTAGCTTAATAGGCGGGGCACATAGTTCGAAGAGCCGATGGACGTTGGGGTCTCAAGGTGCTGAACCCACCAGGTGAACTGACGACATCAAGCGAGTCGCAGGGATTTGCTGGATGCAAGCGGCTCAGGACCGTAATGTTTGGAAGTCCCTACAAAGGGCATATTTCTTGCAGTGGACGTCCATCGACTGATATTATGATGATTAGCTAAGACCAAAGCCAATTTCAAAATAATTTTCTAAATGGCAGTTAATGGCAATACCCCGTAAGATGTAAATTTATATACAATAGGCAACCAGCAAGATATATTTCCTGTTTCTCGAGCCTATAAAGATATGATAATACGATTGCCCATTGTGTATCATTGGATAGGTCTCAGCGTAGGTCCAGAGGGAGATATAAATTTTTCGCGGTAAACGCGCAAACGTACCAAACACCTCTGAATCTTTTATAGCGGTTGTATAAAAGGAATAGCACTTCAAGTTTTAATAATAACTAGTATTGCCTGTCTTGCCTTAATAGTAGTTGCCTGTAACTTGAAAGCTTGATCAGTTTTCAGTCTGAGGGCCTAGTAGCTAGTCTATGTGTTAATCCAGGCTATAATATATCTTAATACCAAATTTCAGCTAATTTGGTTCAGTAGTTGAGGCGTGATAGAGTAACAAACATTCATATCATCAAAATCACCAGTTTTCGCAAATCTCGGGAAACCATGGATTTTTTCGGGATAAACAGTTGCCTATGTGTTAATCCAGAGTAAAATAAATTTCTATTCCAAATTTTAGCTAAATCGCTTTAATAGTAGCGGCGTTATAGAGTAACAAACATTCAAACGTCCAAACATCCTTCAGCCGAAGTCGGGTAAGTCGTGTGCCTATAGATAAAAAATCACCAAATCTAAAAATTTAATATCCGCAATTCAGATTTGACTGCAACGTTCTCAACTATAACGTATAGTTGAGAACGCTGCACTCGAAATTGTAGACCTAGGACATATGATCCAGTTAGGCAGGTCTAATTTCGAGAAAGAGGTGAGTCGAATCCAACTCGGCTGGGCTGCATTCGGGAAACTTCGTGACATCTTTTCGTCCGAAATTCCTCAGTGCCTGAAGACAAAAGTCTTGAACAGTGCGTGTTGCCAGTGATGACTTATGGTTCCGAGACTTGGTCGCTAACTATGGGCCTCATAAGAAGGCTCAGAGTCACACAGCGGGCGATGGAACGAGCTATGTTAGGAGTATCTCTGCGTGATCGAATCAGAAATTAGGAGATCCGCAGAAGAACCAAAGTCACCGACATAGCTCAACGAGTTGCGAAGCTGAAGTAGCAATGGACGGGACACATAGTTCGAAGAGCCGATGGACGTTGGGGTACCAAAGTGCTGGAATGCCGACCCCCCACCAGGTGGACTGACGACATCAAACGAGTCGCTGGGATTCGCTGGATGCAGGTGGCTCGGTATCGTGATGTTTGGAAGTCCCTACAATATGTCCTGCAGTAGACGTCCATCGGCTGATATGATGATGATGATGATGATGATGAATTCAGATTACCTGTGAACTAGTTGAAACAAATGAGAGGTGAATCAATAACAACTGAACCAAACATTTTACGCATTAAAGCTTTACGGCAAACACGGTAAGATAACAAAGGTCTCTAGCATTTGGATAACTTTTTGGTACAAAACCGTTTTTGCTAAAGAGGGATTAGTGTACCCTCTTCGGACTCGATTTTCCTGCGATGCTTTATCATTGGGGCTTCCGGCTAACATGCGGTTAACTTGTAATCTTAGCTTTATTTGGACGGCGACCTAAGCTCTTTAATAAGGAGATCTTTACGCTAACCTTTTATATACCACTTTAATCAATTTAAAATAGTGCCTAACGGCTGGTGATGATTAATTTTAACTTACCGTAAATATTCCTAAAATTAGAAAACACGTATGTATTTGAATTTGTAAATATTGTATTCATCTTATAAAACATATTATAATATTATAAAACTGAAGAGTTTGTTTGTTTGTTTGCCTGTTACTACTGGTCCGATTTGAAAAAATATTTTAGTGTTAGATAGCCCATTTATCGAGGAAGGCTATAGGCTATATATTATCCCAGTATTCCTACGGGAACGGGAACCACGCGGATGAAACCGCGCGGCGTCAACTAGTATTTTTATAAATAATATTTATTCAATAACATCTCTTCTATCGAATAATACTCATAAATATTTTTTTTATCAAAAAAATTTAACCGACTTCAAACAGTCGGTTAAATATTTTTGTTCAAAAAGATCTAATTTTTCTGTTTTTAGTGTGTCCTAGCATAGTGAACGATAACGCCACAGTACGGGAAATTTCGTTATTTTCTTTTTAACACAAATACTTAATCGATTTTCATGAAAATTAAATGGGACTAATCTGGAAGTATACTTTTTCAAAAAAAAAAGAATTTTTAAAATCAGCTAGAAAATTACGAAGTTTAGTACGAAAAAAACATACTCGTCGAATTGAACCTCTTCGTTTTTGTTTTGAAGTCGGTCAAAAAACAACTGTTTGAAATAACTATATATAAAAAAAAAAAAACAAAAAAACATACTCGTCAAATTATTATCCTAAAAAGAACCTGTCGTTATTATCTAAAGAAGAGATTCGATGATCCGTAACAAATAGTTTAAACAACATTATACAAATACAACAAAGTGATACTACAAAGTGACGCTACCTAAGATAAATAATTTAATTGTGTAATGGCCTCAAAACATGTGAGCAACATGTCAATAAACAAGCATCAAAGTATTAAAAGATTTACCACAGAAATACCATTCCTTTGAAGTTGAAAATCAAAAGTGTCACTCTTCTCTTTACTCTCATCAAACATTGGCTCACACAAAAATATGGAATATTGTGAAAAACGTCGAGTCAATTTACGAGCATTTGTCTGGTCGCCTTTATTTGCCGGCCGAGAGGACCCGGGCGCGGTAAATCAGCTTACATTTTTTTTCAAAGGCTTTCTGTGTTTGACGATCCGCGCATCAGTACGGTTACAGAGTACGAAACTCTTTCATGATAATCTCACTTGCTTACCGATAAGACTACTTAAACTACAGCCTTTCTTAATGAGTACTGTTTACCAACATACAAATTAAAAATGAGGGTATAAATCACTTATCATTTCACACCTAATATAATAATTATAATTAATTTGTTCTTAAATTAATAAAAATAAATTTGATTAATAAGCTTAGAACACTTAGATATGGTTAGTATATTTTATATAACATTTTATAAACAAACCACACATAATTTAAAATAAATAAATTATTAAATGACATGCAATTTCTTACTTAATTTCTTATTTATGTAGTTAGTATAGTTATTATTTTTAACGCATATATTGTGTTTTAAGTAATATATCTATATTATTATCTGTATTGTCTGTCGACCTGCACGGCTATTCTTTAACGATGTTTTGTATAACTCGCAAGTGCGAGTTTCGAATTCACCGCTATCTTTCTCATTCTAAAGTATCGTGTTAAACAGAGAGAGATAGAGGTGAATTCGAAACTTGCACTTGCTAGTTGTAAAAATATCCTTACAAAATAGCCTAGCTGTTAACATTAAACTCGAAAACTAACTGGACGTATTTCTGTGTGGTTTACTCTAATAGATAGTCACGAATTTAGGTTTTAAATTCGTCAATGTTTTTTGTAAGTTAGTAGAAATGAGACGATAATTGACATTGTCGGAAAAACTTAAGTTAACTTTGGGAAATTTATCGAATGGGAATCGCTACATCATCCCTATGAGATTTAACAAAACAATGCATGGTAGAGTAAACGTCTTTTATAGAGCTACGTAAAAGTCCGCGAAGACATATCTTATATTTATTTTTGGGATAACTTACTATACATACCTACCTTTAAAATCTTATAAAAAAACAAAGTTGTATAAAAACAACTAGGTTTTTATACAATAATAATTTTATCCCATTTTTTTCCACGCATACGTATTTTATTAGAAAAATTGACGCGTTCACAAAACCACTTTATTTTTGTCGCACTTTTTAAAGTGCCTAAAGTTAAATATGTTTCGATTTATGTTGTTTACGTTGATGACTTTTTTATTTATTGATTCAAATTCAGGTCATTAAGGTCATTAAAACTTATAACCTAGTATTATTAAATTCATTGGCATAGAAGTGCGATTATGAAATTGAATGCATTCATTGAGCAATTATTAGATTAGTCTCGGTCGAGCGAACACGCTAATCACGTCGATTTAGATGGCAGACATGATTGCATTTATAGAAATGGGTAAGACGGATTAAAAAACTTTTGCTTTTCCATTGAAGCGGGAATTTATTTTTCTTAGACATCAATAAAATCCCTGATACATAATAATTATAGAATATAAAACAAGAATAAGAATATAAAACAAATAGTGTAAGCTAAGAAAATGAAGTTATGATTTTAAGTATTCATCCTCTAAACATACACACACAAGTACATACACACACCTAAACCCACAAAACTTTTGGTCGAATAGTTTTGGAAGTGGGCGGTGACAAATGCAACACAATCTTTGGTACTATTTCATTGTTACCCTTGCCGCATTGTGTAAATTTTTATATGTTCCAAATAATAAATTTATTTGTAAGTTATTGTGTTCTGATCAATATAATATACTCGTAATATAATAATATGTCATATTACATAATCATAGTAAGAATAATTACAAAAAGTACATTAAATATTATGCTATAATAATTTGTATAACAGATACGGGACGCCTGATAGATGTTAACTATCTTAATAATTAAAGACTTTTAACCAGTTGTTGCACATAATTACTCGGAAACGCATACAAAAATACCTAAACTAAATACTATTAAATTTTAAAACAAAATATCAACTGCTGGCTAACTAAAATATTTTCAATCTTCGTGTCCAATGTGACGATCAATCGCAAAACTAAATGACCAAGTAGGTACGTGCAATATGATCTACGAGGCCTTCGATCACCATCCATCAAAGCGAGTCGGTTTTCGCCTTAACCTCAGTGCGAAAACTCACCAAAGACATGTCACTCGACAAAAAGTTGTACATGTATCAAATTTCAAAATATGAGTTACTAGCCGATGCTCAGCGTTTTCACATAGAGATAAATTATAAACTGTGACGTTCATAAATAACGTGACTTGCTACTGGTAATAAAATTGTCAAAATTGGTTTAGTAACCCCTATACAATACCGCAAACTTTATCTCCTTATAATTTTAGTCTAGATGTCATATGGCGAAGAGTAACAAGAAGTAGCTACAGTAGACAACATTGTCTATGATTTAAAAAGATCTACGCCTTGTTTCCGAAATTAGTAGACTACCTATTTGATTTCCGATACTGGATTCCCGCACTATGGATCCCCAAAATCCATAGGCTCTTCGAACTTTAAACGTTATTTTAACATGTAAATTGTTAGTTAATAATAAGCGTTATAAGTTTTTTTCATAGTATTCATAGCAAAGAGTAGGCGAAACAATTGGTCCGCCTCAAACAAAACATTAACCAGGCATAGAAAATTAGCTATTAAGTATAGAACACGATCTATAACAATGCACTTCGAATCGCTCTTTAAATAAGTATATAACAAACTAAATATACTAAAGCGATTTTACAGAAGTTACTTGATGGCAGAAGTAAACTCGTAGTAGCAGTCATCATCATCATCATCATATCAGCCAATGGACGTCCATTGCAGGACATAGGCCTTTTGTAAGGACTTCCTAACATCACGATACTGCCACCTGCATCCAGCGAATCCCAGCGACTCGCTTGATGTCGTCAGTCCACCTGGTTGGGGGTCGGCCAACACTGCGCTTACTAGTGCGGGGTCGCCATTCCAGCACTTAAACTCGTAGTAGCAGTACGAGTAAATTATTAATATTAATTTCACTCGGTTGGTAAAAAAACAGTATCACTAACGTTCTTTTTACATGAATCCAAAGGGGAAAAATATAAATGTTTGCGTCTACCTCATAACAATAGGGGAAAAAACTTTAAGGAAAGTATAAGTCGTCAGAGTCTAAAAGCCACTCAATGTGACACTTTCATTGCGATTAAAGTTATCGTAGTCTACCTAACCGAATACAAAATTCAAAACGACAGCTTTTCTCTACGCTTCATAGAAAAGTCCCGAAAATGTTTGTTTAATAATTATAAAAAAAAGGTTGACATTATAATGGAATTGCAAATATTTAAGATTTTTTATTAACTCGTTCATCAACAAGTATTTTTAGGGGTCGCATTTTTAATTTTATTAATTCTTGAAATCTTAATCGTTATACCGGTTATTTATATCGACAATTTACTGGAAAATAGTCTTAGTAGAAAATACTGTCAGTAGAAGGTTTAATGGACTATTCAGAGAAGAGATTTTATTAACTTCTCTTTTTAAGAAGACTAGTAATTTATTATGAACCAATGATCGAGGTGGCGGTTGCAGGTTATAAAACAAAAGAGTGTTAAGACACGGAAGATACAAACTCAACAGCTCTACTTGATGGCAAAAGTTGCTAACAGAGTGGCAGAAGAGGCGTTAGTCTCAAGAAAGTCTTGTTTAAGGAACATGAGAGAGTAGACAGAGGTCACGAAAGTCGCATATTTATTAGGCATCGCAAAAAATAAAGAAGAGTTTACGAAACTGACTGCCAACCGTTGCTAGTCGGAGAAGCACTCAGAGGAGAATGAAAGAAAGAAAGAAAGAAGAAAAAGAAGTTAATTTATTACGACAGTCAAATAAGTACTGTAATAAGTTGCTGTAATAAAATCCAAAATATTAAAATTAAGACACAAAACAAGGCAACCTTTTTTTTGCATTTTGTAACATTCACAGCTTTATATTTTATGAGTAACCCGTCATAAAAAGAAAATTTTGTCGTCTGCGAACAAACATAAAATAAACAAGTTATCCTTAGGATTGTCCTCAAATAAACTCAACTGTAGAAAATAAACTCTTCTGTCTTTTAACACAAGGCAATTTGAATTTAAAACGACAAATTCTAGTAACAACATTGTTATAAACAAAGAATTGTATGCTCTCAATATGCCTTATGTATATTTTTTTGTATTCTTTAAAAATTAGCCCCTGACTAATACTTTATGAAGGTAAATGATGATGCAATCTAAGATAGAAGAGTGCTAACTTGATAGGCGTAGAATGAAAATCCACATCCCTTTCCGTTTCTACACGACATCGGACCGGAATGTTAAATCGCTTTGCGGTACGTCTTTGCGCGTGGCCAAAAATTTTGGTAAAGAGATAAATTGGAACTAAGCGCAGATTAAAGGCTACCTTTATCTTTAAAACCCATGAATTTGTGAAAAACAGGTTTTCACGCGAACGAGCAGCAAGTGACCGTTAGTATTAGTACAGACAATTATCCAACTACCATATAAAGTAGAGTTAAACTCTTTATCATTTTACATTACATTAATATCGTATGATTTAATAATGTTTAAAATTTTACGCACAATGTTTGCTTAAAATTTAAATCATTCAAGTTACATTTATGATTTTTTTAAGAATATTGTGTTTCAAAGATTTTTAAAAATGTCAACCTTAAGGGATTAGGGTTTGAAATTCAATTATAATTAAAATTAAACAATTAATATCGTTAAAAGGTAAAATATAATAAAAATAAATCAGGGTTGAAATCATAAACTGATTTCACGTATACGCAGTCACAGGCGTCTGCTAGTGCTAAGCGATATTCATCAATCCTTTGTGAACGAGGAAACCTTCAAACATGGCCGCATTAGATATTTCTTCATAGTATGTCAAATAGATGAGCACAATAAATGTTTATTGTCCACGAATTACTCAAGTGAGAAACGGTTAGAGAAAGAATGGGGTGCGCGGAAGGGACCCACAAAGGCGATCCTTCTTGGGACCGCCAACCGTGACGACGCTTACATTAAGGTTATCGCCCGCCGCCAAACTGAATACAAAGCCTCGCCTGGGAAGAGCCCACTGATTCATGAAACTGTCTCTGTATAAAACCATAATATTGTCTCCGACTATCAATATTATTATGACGGAGTGTCATAGAACGAAAGCCTGCGACGGCCAGTTACACCACATTAATTATTCCCCAACTTTTACAACTTTTTTGCAGGATATGGACATTTTAGACAGGCTACTAGAATAGTAATCCTAATGCATGATTCATATCGAAAAACGCAATGTTTTTCTACCTGATTTATCTACTATAATTATTATTATCTAACCCCAGCCTCCCCCCCTACTATTTATTTATTTATTTGCGGACAACACAGATAAACACAATATGGTAGTACGTATGGTAGAACGTTGACATCAAGGGGATTCCAGGAAATCGTTGGATTCTGACAGCTCAAGATCAGTGTTTGGAAGTCCTTACAAGAGACTTTTATCCACTAGTGGACGTCCATCGGCTGAAAATGATGACAAATGATGATTTAAATTCAATTAGATGTGCACTAAAGAATGGGATGCGTGGAAGGGACTGAATACAAAGCCTCGCCTGGGAAGAGCCCACTGATTCATGAAACTGTCTCTGTATAAAACCATAATATTGTCTCCGACTATCAATATTATTATGACGGAGTGTCATAGAACGAAAGCCTGCGACGGCCAGATTGACCACATATTTATTGTAGGCTGAAAGTTTGTCGACAATAGGTAAGTACACGTCATAACAAAACATCGTCATTTTCATCGTCGTCATTATCACGTCAGCCGATGGATGTCCACTGCAGGATATAGGACTTTTTGTAGGACTTCTAAACATCACGATAAGATTTAGTAATGAAAGTTATTCGACAAAGTTTTGGATGTATTGCATTTTTTTTATGTCACAAGCAACATGGTCCCCAACTTACTGTAACTTATTTGGTAGTACTTACGTTGTTATTTATTATCACAAGAAATAAAGGAGCGCATAAAGAAGCTTAAATGACTACTGGATGGTCTGTTTTATATTATTAATCGTGTAGTTAGCTTTGCGAAGTTGGTATATAACTTTGATGTTTATTCTGTTGACGTACAGTATAGAGATTAAATTTCAGTTTTAGTTAATGAATTCATAGTTCTGTACTCCAGTGTTTGAACGGGCAACAAATATTGGTTAACGAAGTCTCAGCAACTTTAACATAAAGACTTCGGTTTAATACTAAGGAATAGAAAAGGAAACCTAGGCTATTCGTTTTATTATATTTAAGTTGGACAAATATGATTATTTTAAATTTTTGTTTATCATCATTCCCATATTCGGCTCACTGCTGAGCTCGAGTCTCCTCTCAGAATGAGAGGGGTTAGGCCAATAGTCCACCACGGTGGCCCAATGCAGATTGGCAGACCTCACACACGCAGACAATTAAGAAAATTCTCTGGTAACCAGGTTTCTTCACGATGTTTTTCCTTCACCGTTTGAGACACGTGATTAATTATTTTTTAAAATGCACACAACTGAAAAGTTGGAGGTGCATGGCCCGGACCGGATTCGAACCCATACCTTCCGGAATCGGAGGCAGAGGTCATATCCACTGAGCTGTCACGGCTCTAGGAAAGATTAGATACGTAGTCAAATTTCGTAGTTTTATCTAATAAGGGAATTATCCGTAAAGGAAACCAATAGTCTAAGAAGTCTATTCCAAAGAAGTTTTACAGCCATCCTCGATACACTTCCTTACTATTATGTATTATGTAAATGAGCAGTGCCGGTACAACTAATCTTATCGCGCACATAAGTGGAGCCAGCTATTCCTCCCAGAAACATATTTTACCTGAAAGCTTACGTTCTTAGGGGAGACACAAAGATATCCAATGAAAATTCACTATCTAGTTATTCTCAGTACGTCTTTCTGTACAGGGATCTTGTTTAAAACGATTTCTTGGCCTAGATTGTACTGTTTTTAATAAATTTAAATAGAAATTGAATATTTAAAATAGCTTACTAATTTTAATTCAATTATTAATATGTATTTGTTGTTAACGATATCTCATTTAACGCTTTAACGAATTTGAAATATCATATTTTATTTTACATTTTACATTTATTTTACATTTACCATTTTCTTTGCATATGTTTACTATCTATAGTCACATCAAAGCTTACTAGTGATTGCCCACCAACCCATAATGGAGTACCATGGTGGTGGTATCCCCTTTCACATAAGCACTCTGTGTGTCTCGGTCTTCGACCAAAATGGTGTAATATGAATGGTTTGTGAATAATAAGAATATTTATTGTGTCTTTCAATAAAAATCTTATTCACTTCTTAACTTTCAAGTGTCTTAGATGCCCACACAGAATCACCACAAATGTTTTTTTTATTTAACACTTAGCATATTTATCTTATACGTATTTTAGGGCATAGACAACTTAGTACAGAGCTTGGAGGAATGTATACCAGGCCGCGCATTAAATATACGACTGTTTAAGTTTTAAGGAGGCTATTGCCTTGTGTGGGCCGTTAAAATAAGTATATCTAAGCTAAGCTAAGCTAAGCAAACATTAAACCTATACATCTAACTGTAGGTTTAATTTAGCTGAACCGAAATAAACCTGACGTATCGCTTCCAAATGCAACAATCGATTAGCGTAAAGTATACATAAATACCTGCCACGTTGATACACTAACGGCTTTGAACTTTGAGTATGGAGCAATAGACAGGGCAGCTATGTTTTCACCCAAACTTATGCACTGCTATGCGCCGCGAAGACATAATAATTTAGCCATAGAAGTCTCATTCATCTATCTATACTAATATTATAAAGCTGAAGAGTTTGTTTGAACGCGCTTATCTCAGGAACTACTGCTTCGATTTGAAAAATTCTTTCTGTGTTAGATAGCCCATTTATCGAGAAAAGCTATAGGCTATATATTATCCCCGTATTCGTACGGGAACGGGAACCACGCGGGTGAAACCGCACGGCGTCAGCTAGTCTAAGAATATCATCCTTCCTCTAACTTTTACTACATTTATTTTACAAAGAGGTAAAATTTGCGAGTTTGTAAGGTTGTAGGGGGCTATGTCTGAATCTTTTAAGCTGATTTTGAATGTTCTTTTACCAATAGAAAGTCACGTAATTATCGAGTGGTAATATTTTATCGTTTTTGCTTTATCCATAAGGTTTTATGCCCATGAATGACCACGCTGGGTATGCGGGTTGGTCATTCGCAGTTCTAGACTTCTCGCACCGGTGTCGCTGCTGCCCGACACCGGTCTGTGATACTTGTGAAGTCTAGCCGAATTGAAACGGTTATCCCGCCATTTATCGGTCGCCAGAGCCTCGTCGGTCCATCTGCAGGGAGCACCACGAGCAGATGAGGTTGGCAGTTGGAGAGGCTGACTAGTACTAAGCTCACCCTTACACCCCTTCCATCAAACGGATTGCAGGAACCCGCTGGATGCTGGCGGCTCGAGACCGTATTGTTGGAGGTCCATGCAAGAGGCCTTTGTCCAGCTGAGTCCTTCAACTTATAACGTCCTTCGGCTGATAATGATAATGATGGTGATATTTTATCACCATATTCCCATGGAATCGAGAACTATGCGGGTGAAACCGTGGGCTAGACTAGTTTATTATATAACAAGAGAAGCTTTTCTAAGAAGTCTAACTAGATTGTACCCATTTTTATGAGGTAACCGTTCATAGCTACTAGCTACGAGTGTACTTACATTGTAATAAATTTTCATATAGCAGAAGCAACGCAATATAAGGAGGTAAAGTGTGGTATATTTCATTTCTGCGAACATAAGCGTCTACTTGATAATGCCTGTCCTGTGATATTGGCTAATAGGACAGGAGATAGGTGCGAGAAATATTGTGGATATAAATACACAATGATATTTAAAGATGTTATACTATATTTTTTGCTAAAGAATTTATTAGTAATCTTAATGTGTTAATAACGCAAAACGTATAACAACTTAATGATTAAGAGCTCCGTATGAGTTCGAACCTTGTCTCCGACGTTGCATTTTGTGAGTTATGTTTTATAATAAATTACTATAATAATATGAATAACTCTCACGATAATTTTAATTCTAAAACACATCCATAGAAACTCTACTTGTGGATATATTAATGAATCCAATATATTTCAATTACGGTCACTTTTAGGTACACATCCATTGCTACGAAGACTACAAAAGCATAGTGTGTCAAGTGACACAAACAATAATCTATACTAATATTACAAAGCTGAAAAGTTTGTTTGTTTGATTGAACGCGCTAATCTCAGGAACTACTAGTCCGATTTGAAAAATTCTTTCAGTGTTAGATTGTATCGAGGAAGGCTATAGTTTATATTATCCCTGTATCCACGACGTCTATTAGTAATATAATAATAGCATAATAAATATACTACGGAAAATAAATTAATAGTATTATGCTCAATACAATAAAACGTTTACAGACAACATTACTTACGAATGTTATGGCAACGTGTGAATTTGACAGATTGGTTAAGTAACAAATGGGACCTGTGGAAGTAGCTTAATATTTTCGTATTGTTTAACTGATTTAAAGCAAATTAAAATTAAGTATTTTGTTTTTAAGCAGACCCTCTAAAATGATGAAATTTGGACTATTCACTGATTCAATTTATTTAAGAGAATGAGAAAAGTCCGTGGTAAGTATATCATAATTAAATATAATGCGATTAAAGGAAAAAGCTCAAGCTTGGTGGGTCGAAGCTCTATATCCGTGGGCCGTTCCAATCCTACTAAAATTATAAACGCGAAAGTTTGTATGGATATGTTTGGATGTTTGTTACTCTTTAACACTGCAACTACTGAATCAATTTGGCTGAAATTTGGAATGGAAATAGATTTTACTCTGGATTAACACAAATAGGCTACTTTTTATCTCGTAAAAATCCACGGATTCCCGAGATTTGCCAAACTTGATAATTTTGATCGTATGAATGTTTGTTACTCTCGCCTCGGCTACTGAACCGAATCACTTAAATTTTTAAGTAGAGATAGATTATAGTCTGAATTAACACATAGGCTACTTTTTATCCCAGAAAAATCCATAGTTCCAGAGGGATTGTGAAAAACTAAATTCCACGCAGACGAAGTCGCGGGCGTCCGCTAGTAGGCTAATAATTATGATTATAACAGGTAATGCATCGAATTCTTATGATTATTGTAGCAGTGAATGTGAACGGATAGAAAAATAATGAAAATGTATTAAATTATCTCCTAAAAACACTGTGGTCTCGTAGATTAGACTATACATATGAAATAGATTTATGAGGTAGATATTACAATATGTTGGACTGTTGTATGGGAGCCCCCTTAAATATAACTACCGGACGCCTGTGACTTCGTCCGCGTAGAATTCAGTTTTTTACAAAACCTGCGGGAACCATGGGGTTTTCCGGGATAAGTTAATCCAGAGTTAAACCACTCTACTCAATTCCACTTCCAATTTTAGCCAAATTGCTTCAGTGGCCGCAGAGTAATAGAGGAACAAACACACTTACACACAAACTTTCGCCTTTATAATATTAGTGTGTGTTCTATATTTAAGTATTATTTTCTCTCATTTATTTATTTCTACTTTTTTTTTTAATTTCTAACAATGTTAAACATACAAAATCTAATACAAAAACTATTAAAAATTTATAAAAAAAATAACCCTTCCGCTGGGGGACTTGAGTGCCCAAGCAACCGGTGGTCAGGGCTCCAGAGTGAGGAACCTCCTCACAATATGCACCGTCTCAAGAATATTCTGTATCCGACTCTTGATTCAACAGCTAAGCGAAATCTTGTAAAGGTGTTGGTCGAAGGTTTTCGCTTTAAGACCATAACTGAAATAACTATAGTTGACTCAACATTCCACATACATCGTGAACAAGGTCCAAGTATTTTGATACTTTTTCCTTTTCAGCTTTAACCAGATTATCGTCATGTGGAACTGTAAGATCAACATTTATTGCACGGCGCACCGACCGATCACTAGCACTATATCAGGTCTGTTTGCAACAATATACTTTGTCAGTGATAATCGTTCGGACCCAGGTAGAGCAAAGTACTGCTATTTCCAAGAACTGACGCTGGGTCGTACCTATAGTAAGGCATCTCAGAATCAATAAGGCCATACTGAAGAACAAGCTGTTGGTGGATTATATTGGCTACTTGATTATGTCTGTGCAAGCAATCGCCGTTAGTAAGTTGAGAACACCCGGACACAATATGCCTGAGGGACTCCCTAGGACGATGACACGCTCGACAGATGTCTAGAGTGCCTTTTTAAGTATTTATGATTATAGTGATAGCGTTTCTGAACATTTCAACTAACTATCACGGTTCATGAGATACACCTAATGAAAGACGGACGGATGGATGGACTGACAGCGGCATCTTAACAATAAGGCCTCGTATTCCCCTTTTGAGCGCGGAACCCTAAAAAACAGGTCATTAGCTTACTTTCCACTTTCAAACGACCCCATATCAAAGGGCACTGACATTTTCTGCAATCTCTTCGCAACAGTAAATAAAGGAGGCCATAAATTTTCATAGCTCGATTTCGGAATTTATTTATTTCAGATAAGGGTGAGAAGGGCTTATTAAAGATAATTCGATACGAATCTGCTTTGTTATACTAACAATCGTCACTTAGTAAATTGTTTTTTTTAAATAGTTGATTCTGTAAAGCAACGTTTTAATGGTTTTTAATGATAGTTTCAATTAATTTGAGAACCGAATCCAACGATTGGAGATTAGACACGTGAAAGCTCATGTGTTTGATATAAACTTAAAGGTACATACAATCCTTCAGTGGCAATTAAGATAAGTATAATTATAATTTAGAAAAACTAGCAGACCCAGTCAAGCTTCGCTTTGACTCATGTGTTCTTCTTCCCTACCCTTCCCAACCCTACTGGTATCCTACACTTGCACTACCTCTACCTTACCCTACCTCTACCCAACCCCTACCTTACCAGAGAGGTCGTCAAAAAGATAGTTATTGTTACAGAAGCCCACCAAACCGCATCGGAGTAGCGTGGTTGGTCTGAACTTCATTGCAGTTCTATAGAAGTGAGTAGACCTGTACCTTGTTATCAACATATAATCACCTAACATTTTTACAGCCCACAAGTGGGACAGGCCTCTAAGGATACGGAACTTACAACCACAATGCTATTCCAATGTAGGCAATGTTAAATATATGCCGATTCCATCAACGGGATCGAACTTAGTTCATAATATAAAGCCTTTCAATAATAATGAGGGAAATTTAATACCCTTGTGAAAGTCTGAATAATGTGGTAGAAACATAATATAAGTATTTTCATTGTTTAAATACTGGCTGTTTACCTGTATTTTACAAGTATCTACTAGCAATTATCCTGGCTTACGCAACATATCATTGACTAGCTGACGTCGCGCGGTTTCACCCGCGTGGTTTCCGTTCCCGTAGAAATTCGGAGATAGTATATAGCCTATGGCCTTTCTCGATAAACGGGCTTTCTAACACTGATAGAATTTTTCGAATCGGACCAGTAGTTCTTGAGATTAGAGCGTTCAAACAAACAAACTCTTCAGCTGTATTATATTAGTATAGATTTTGTTGTTTAAGCTGATATATTAGGTAATCGATTAATTGCGAAACAAGTTATGTCTGTAAAGCTGTCTATTATTATTTTTGTGTACCTTGTTCTTTAATGTTCTTGTTGACTGTCTCCGTGGCGCAGAGGTAAATGTGGTGGATTTGACAAGACGGAGGTCTTGGGTTCGATCCCCGGCTGGGCCGATTAAAGTTTGGTCCAGGTTAGGATGGTGGAAGGTTTCGGCGGTGGCTACTTACCACTTTACTGGAAAAAATGCACCGCCAAGCGGTTTAGCGTTCCGGTACATTGTCGTGTAGAAACCGAAGGGGGTGTGGATTTTCATTCTCCTCCTAACAAGTTAGCCCGCTTTCATCTTAGATTGCATCATCAATTACCGTCAGATGAGATTGTAGTCAAGGGCTAACATGTAAAAACTTAATAAAAGATTAAATAGTTTTTTTCAAAGAATATTTGCCATATTTTTTTTATTCTTTACAAGTTAGCTCTTTAATTTTTTTTTAAATATAGCCACTATTCCCGCTTCCGTTCAAGTAGTAGAATAAAATCTGCGTTAGGAGTTGGTGGGTAGGTAGACCAGCGGGCGGGCATCGAACCACAACTTCTCGGTGATGAGTACGGCCCCATTACCACTAAACTATTGAGGCTTATTGTGACTTGCTAGTCGTACAGCCGGATTTTCTTAATTAAGTTGGGTCAAGCCCTCAGCTGGACACACTTTAGAAGATGAAGCCAAGTTGTCACCTTTGACAAACACGTCAAGGAGGACATCAAAACTGTAGAAAAAAGTATATTACCCACCCCAACCACGACTTATGCTGATTGCAGCACCATCTTGCGACAAAACTAAACAAGGAACAAAATAAAGCTTTCAAATCAGATTTCTTGAATAATGCTATGAATATTTAATGTGCTTCAGCTGATACCTACTCCGATGAAGTAGAAATACGGAATAACTTTACTTATCCATTTTACTCACATCTACTTAAAATATTGACTCATAATATTTCCGCGTTTCCTTAAAATGCAGTTCATATTCCGCGGATTGAGTAAGAGACTGACATATTTCACAGTTCCCCGAGACTCGGAATATTGATCAGCCGAATCTCTCATACCGCAACGCCAGATGCTCACCGAAAATTACTTTCGAATAAATCCGCTGAGCGCCACATAAGTGATATACTCACGTAAAACGTGCCACGACAATAGGAGTAATCATTTATTTATGAGATACTTGGATTCGGTGATTTATTTCTCAATTTCCCAAAGCCGCAAAATATTATACTTATTTTGCTACCCGCAACTTACTTACTGTGCGTTTCTTTCTTGTTACCTGCATAATATCAAATCAAATTTATTTCTTCTAGTAGGCTTCTATACAAACAATGAGTTGTGATACTTTTACCGGTTTGGAAAGCAATCCCACCTTTGAACAAAGTAGCTCTATTTCCTCCCAAAAATTTTGGTTGTGTTATCGCCGCGTTGCAACGACTTGCAGTACGGACGGCTTCAGTGTGCTCTTGGCGTTCGAGCTGTCCACATCTCTAGTTGTGTAATTCTTTATGGGTTACTTGGGATAGGCGAGGAGAGAGACTTGAGTGGAAAAGGGGAGTGTTAGATATCTGTCAAAGGCGCCTTTAACCCTACACACATCGTTCACAAGTGCGTGACTTCACTCAAGTTCATTGTCTGCTACTCTAGGGTCTTATTTTGGTTACAGATTAATTTGTTAATTAAGTTGTCCTGAAAAATGTTGTGAACTTCTAAGTCTACTACAAGTTGTAAGTCTAAAGTCGATAGCATGAACCCGTGTCTCAAAGAGCAAACGTAATTCATTGGTCTAATTAGTCAATATCATTAACATACTCGGATCGTGATCTTTGTACATCACCCATCAACCAGCATTGGAGTGCCGTCGGTCTAAGAACAATAGGACTTATGCCCAGTGGCGTGCCCAAGGTTTTTAACTATTAAAACTTACTTATTTTTCAAATATAGGGCCTGTAGCCACAAACGCTAACGCTTCGAAAACTAAAAAAAATATGGATATGACATGTCCGATCGATAACTTCATCACGTGACCTATCGACAGAAATTGTAATATTTTTTTTTTACTTTCCGAAGCGTTTGCGAACGTAGAAAGAGAATTGACTTGCCACATTGCTACAGGCCTAGGTTCGTAATGAGTTCTAAGGGTAGGTACTGTATTTTTGTATCTATGACGTGCACGTCTGCCCTACCAGTAAAATAAGCTGAGGATGACATTTAACTAAGCGACAACTGAAGGCAGTTATTTAAGAATAACTTCATTACAAGAATTTATCTCAACGATTCCGTGAGTTAACCCAGTCTTTGTCTTAAGTACCCACATTAAACGTTTTTCGATTAGTTGAATGAGAACAGTGTATTCGATTAATCGGTAATTCGGATTTAGATTCCCAAATGGATCAGAGAGAAAACGAACTCTTTTAAATTAGGTCAAACTATTTTCAAAAAAAAATCTGATTCCTAGCTAGCTTAAAACAACGACGAACAAGATAAATGCAGAAAATCTACAGTAGGAATGTGCTAATATGCATTTCAACCTACTTATTGGTAGATTATAATAGTATAGTGTTACAAATTAATAATATTAGTAATTAATTCTACTTTGATATTGGGCCACAGTTAACGACCCGGTCTCGGTTAACTGTGGTCCTCATAAAAAAGCTCAAAGTCATTCAGCGGGCGATGGAGCGAGCTATGCTTGGGGTTTCTCTGCGTGATCGAATCAGAAATGAGAAGATCCGCAGAAGAACCAAAGTCACTGATATAGCTCAGCTCAGATAAAGTGGTAATGGGCAGGCCACATAGTTCGAAGAGCCGCTGGACGTTGGGGTCCCAAAGTTCTGGAATGGCGACCCCGCACCCGAAACCGCAGTGTTGGTCGACTAGTTGGACCGCAGTGGACGTCCATCGGCTGTTAACGATGATGATGATGATGATGATGATGATGATGATGATGATGATGATGATGATGATGATGATGATGATGATGATGATGATGATGATGATGATGATGATGATGATGATGATGATGTTGATGATGATGATGATGATGACTTTTATATCATCCGCAAATTGCTGACGACACTAAGTATATTAAAACGTCACCCAGTTCGACTGAAAACCCTCTACAAACGTTTCAAAACAAAACCAGAGCATCCTGCGGAGATCTTGACTCTGCAGCGTTCAGATGCAAAATGGACTTTGGATCTGAATAATAGGTATAAACGTAATTTGTTGAACCATAACCTAAGTCGCCAGAAACGTACCTAACCTTCACTATACTCGTTGACTTTATTGTTTAAGTATATTTATTTATTTATTTTATTTAAGTTATTTATTCTAAATGATATACTTTATAAAATGTTATTCAAATAATATTAACTATATTTAATTGTTCTAAATTTATTAATCTAATTTTTATTTTTAATTTGTTTGCTGCTAAACAGTACACATGGAGTTGAGTTGTATAGATCTCCTTTTGAATAATCTTTTTTTTTTCATTACATATTTTGTCATTTTCAAAAAATTGCTACAAATGTGACTGGCCAATGCGATATGATTTTTAATTAATGCCGAGAAAAATTTAAAAATGCGCTATATACTGGGACAATTGGAAACACTGGACCCTTGAAACCAGCTACCTCCCAAAGCTATTATGGTCCGAAGGTCGAAAGACGAAGGTCTTATTAACACAGCAACATGTAACAGTAAAGAGTACGTACTCAATTTTATAATTTGTCTGCTATTATCACCAAATCCCTCCCAATTTTCATTAATATGTCAAATGACTTAGAATTACGATTGGCTGATTGGTTATTCTAACTGCTTTAGTCTTTATTTGTTATTCTGCACATTGGAAGTTACATTTATTTGCAATCAACGAGCAGCAAGTCAATGTGGACTCAACTAGAAGTCTAAATTAATTGCTTTTAAACGTGATTGAGACGAACGCATCACTTTTGATGATGAATTTACAAAATTAAAAAGATAGAATATGTATTTACATGAGTTATTAGAATAACTAAAGTAGTCGATAGAAAAAAAAACCTCCCAATAGAATATATCTTTTATTTTAAAATATCATAAAATGATATCAACATCTTAATTTTAACATTGATAAATATAAAGTTACGTTCATACTAGAAATGTGTTTAACTTGATATTAAAATATTTACATAATGTTACTAAAATTGTCGGATATTATTGTCATAACAACTTTTATTATAATTACAATTACATTTTTCCCTTTTTATGAAAGTTACATTTCAAACATAAGCATGTAGTTTTGCAATGACAATTCAAAATAAGTTATAAGTACTGTAATAACACTTAACATAAATAATACTTATTGTAGTACAGGTTATTGTCATTAAATTTCACAACGGTTTTACTATTATTAAAAGTTATTGTCTTACCGGTAAAATTATTTTACTAGTAACAATATAATCACACTTCAATAAAAATATCTTATTGAACTGTATAATTTGTAGACAAAATAAGTCCAATCATATTGTTGTAAAGAATAATTGTAATCACCGTTTATAAAGTAAATTTATTTGAAAATATTAAACAAATCGGAAGCTGCCTGTTATTCAGCAATAGTTAATATCATTTCAATTTAATCTCTATCCATAATAAAGTTTATAATAGAGACAATAATTCTTATAAAAATGTATTTCAATGATACTCATGTATGTAAATCTAATAAAAGTATTGTCAATTTTTGAATTCTGTAGTTTTATATTGTATTATACAAAAAGCGTTATTCTAAATCTACAATAAATTCTTTGTTGTTACTTACTCGTAGTTATTAAGAACAATTAATTACATACTACGTGTTACGAAGTTCAAAAGAAACTTCAATAGCTATACTAATTGTAATTAATTTGGCTCGTCTATAAGAGCCGAAACACTTTATAATCTACACGGAAGACAAATTTATTAGGTATCATAATTATTATCCAAATTTCAAATATATTAAAAAATTTATGAATATTGTCCACAATTTAAATGTTAGAGTGAAATCAGTCAAAATGTATTTCATAATAGTCGTGCTTTGTCACATAATTTAAAGGCATAAATTTAATTTTAATATTCGCATACTGTTGTTATACATTAAATTACAAAACACATTAAAATTAAAAAGATTTACATTAATAATTTTCTAGTACTTCTTTGATAATTTGTTTAAGCAATGAGTACTCGTTTTATCTTTTCTGGATCTAATATTATTTTTTTAAAGTACAAAAACAACATTTTTTGGCAAAAATTAACAGAAACTTTATCTCTGAAACAATGAATAGAGATGCACACGAAATTTGACTTCAGAAAATTGAGTCGCACCAATCTTTTGATTTTAACAAGCTCTATTTATCGCCACTCCTTTATATATGTGAATATGTAATTAAAAATAATTACATTAATTCATAAGTGAGTAAGAATAAACAGCAAAAAGTCGCATTTACTTTGCAATACTAAATTACAATATTTTTAATAACAAACTGCTTAAATAATTATAATATTGTAAAAATGTTTTGTAATAATTATAAACTTTTATATATGTTACACAAATATACTTGCCCTCGCTTTTTTGTTGGTCTCTATTATTGTCTTTACAATCATATTGTCATTTACAAAATACTACTACGTACTTAATAATTTAAGTTAATAATAATTTTATTTCTTATACGAATACACATTTTTCAGTATAACCACGACTAAATGTCATATCAACATATTTTTAAAATATTACATTATTTTACGAATGATTATTATAATATATTTATTTATATTCATCTCTCATGATTCATTATTCTACTTACTAATTAATATACTTATTAATGTTAATACAAATATTTTATGAACATTTACTTCATAACGTTTGAAGGGTTTTTTTAATCAAATATAAAATTGTATAAATTATAAACAAACATTCTTGTTTATGATGTGAATAATATAAAAAGTTGGTTTCAAAATTTTCGAATACTAAAATGATATGACATTTTTGATATTTTTGAGATAATATTAATAATATAATGTTTAATAGGACTACCTATAACACCGTCATACATAATTATTTGTTTCAGTTATTGTCATGATTTACTTACACTACACTTACATTAAAGCTGATATTTATTTTACCGATTTACATAACAATCTCAACATGTATGTACGGGCTCAATCGTTTACAACAATCTTGAATTACAATAAGTATTCTTAGAAAATTCAACAGCCATTTTTTATCACCTAATACGAAACTATATAAAAAATCGGTTTCTTTTACAATATTAATAAACTAGTTATGACAAAGATAATAAATAAATATTGCATTGTTGTGATGTAGCGTTGTTGTAATGTAGCGTTGTTGTAAACGACGTAGGGTCGAGGCGGGCCAGAAGGCCTCACTTTCTGCCTCTCTGTCCTCTGGGCGTATTCATTTTGCGTACTATTCGAGTGTCCATATGCATTCACGTTGTATAAATTGAGTGCGTTGTTGATTTCGTGAATTTCTACGTCGACTGTGTTCTGGTTTCTGTCTTTTTGCTTCTTGTTGTGGTGTCGTTTTGGTGGCCGAGTTGTCGCTGCGGCAGTTGTGCGTTCCGTTGTTGTTGTCGTGGTTGTCGTAGTTGTTGTTGTTGTTGTCGTCTTCTGCGGCGTTTCTGTTGATATGAATAGTTTTATCGTTAAAAACTTTATTGTTAAGTAATCTGTTTAATTGGAAAATTCGCGATAATATATTTAGTAACGACATATTCGGATAAGAATAGAAAAGTAAATAAACAAGTACGTAAATGTAAAATTACGATAAATAGGTACTTATTTCGCGAAGGTAAATTTAGATACTAAGAATTTGAATAAAAAAGCATCAAAAATCAAATTGTCGAGATTAAAATAGAGTGAAAAATCATGATGATCAAACTTTTTTTTTACAAGTTAGCCCTTGACTACAATCTCACCTGATGTTTTTGTTAAGTAATAGATTTTTAAAGTATACTGACCTTTTAATGTGATGGTCACATTCGCTTTCCCATAAGCATTGCCCGCTAAGCAAGTGTACTCTCCAAAGTCACTCTTCTTGAGCCGATTCACTGTCAGGTTCATACGCATCGCGTACTCGTTCAAATAGTTCTCGGATATTATGTATTTTGAGCTATTTAATAGCTTTGCACCTGTGAAGCAACAGACATGTATTTTTAATATTGTAATAGTAGTAATAAGTAACGCATACTCGAACTATGCTCGGAGTATCGCGCGATCGAATAAGAAATGACGATGTGCAAAAGAACCAAAGTCATCGACATAGCTCAACGAATCGCGAAACTGAATGTGGCGATGAGCGGGGTACATAGTTTGAAGAGCCAATGGACCTGGGGCTCCAAGGTGAATAGCATTCCCGCTCCAGAAAGTAGGTAACAAGGAGCCACTAGATGTTGGCGGCTCAAAACAGTGGTTTTTGAAAGAAGAAAGACAAGAGATTTAGGTCCATCAATGGATTTCCATCGACTGATAACTATGAAATACTGCAATCTATCTATGTAAAAATAAATAAAGTAAGCCTACTTTAAATAAACGGTACAAATTCAATTGATATACCTAATAAATTGATTTGCCAATGTAGAAATCTAATTCTAATAGCGTACCTAATTAAACTTTGCTTTGATAGTTACGCAAGAAACCAATAGTGAGATAGATATCGGCGAAAAATTTTTAGCCGCTTTATGCTATAAATAAAATGTCAGGTATGAAAGAAAATAGTTAGAGAGATATTTACCATTTGGTGACTTCCCTCGTTGCCACATAGTCATTGCCTTGGGAGAGGCTTCCACGTAGCATTGCAGAGAGACTTGTAGCTCAGCTGCACGCCACACGACCATGCTTGCCGCTCTTACTATTGGCTCGACTGTTAATAAAAACAAACAATATATCAAACATATATTTGACAAACAATTGACTCAAACATTTGACGAAAGTCAAAGTATAACACAAAAGTAAGGCAGCTGCGTAGCCATTGTATCCTAAAAGATTAAATTAATTATTATATTCTTTGCAATTGCACGTTGTAGTGTCAACATTTCCTGAGGATGCTCCGGTTTCGGGGTGAAACGTACGTAGAGAGTATTTTGTCGGACCTGTTTGCCTGGGTGACGTCGACTTTTCGCGGATGATAGCAAAATAAATAAATCGTTATATAATTAATAACTATAAGTAGTATAGTATAAGTTAATTTTAATGTTCAAGATAAAATAAAACTATTATCAAATTACCAAAAAACATTGAGACAAATTTTATTTTATTTAATGTTTTGTTCTTAGGTAATGTAGTCTAAGTTGAAGTTTTATCTAAGTATCGGTCCCACAGACCGCTTTTTTACCACTTGATGAACCTTCAATTATGCGGCTTATCAAAACTTTTTAAAAGAATATTTCCATAGTGAATACACAATTCATGTTGCAGTTATACTTACAGAGTACGGACACCTCGTAGCGTCGACTCTTTGTGGGAGGAATGCCGTTCGCAGCGATACAGAGGTACGTCCCCATATCCGCTCGCTTCAGCGCTCTCAGAGACAACGTCGTCCCTGCGTAGTTGTCCACCACTGGGTAATGAAAAAGGTTAACGGTAAAAAAGACTTACTACACGTACTAAACTTTATATTAACTACCAGTAAGTGCCGCAAATGCACTCACTAGTATCCCTTTTTCGGGGAGACTTCTCGCTTTTGTCAACTACATGCATAGGCGTATATAGCAGGTGGGCCAGATGGGCCGGGCCCACCCAAGAATGATCCAGTGCCCACCCTAGAATACTGGGCTACCGATTTGAAATTCTATGATGGACGCGGAAATACTAATAATCTTACACAAAATATAATTTAAAATATCAAATAATAACCATTACAACTTATAATAAAGAAAAACCTATAATAAAAATTTTGAAAAATATATTAAGTCCTTTATGGATACCTACCCAAGATACAAATAAAAAATAATAAAATAAGACGAGTCAGAGTTCTTCGTCCACAAATATTGTAATATGTGTTCAGTAATATGTAGGCCCGCCCCAGGCTCGCCCCAGGCCCACCTCAGGATGTAATCCTAGATACGACAATGACTACATGCTCGACAGTCTCACGTTGACTCCTTTTTTGAGACCGCTATCGGCTTAAAGGAGGCATCGGAGCAGCAGAGAGAGCGGGAACCTGACGACCCACTCCGCAGAAGAAGGAGGGGTGATAGAAGACGCCGATATGCGCTTTGTACACCTTTTTCCACCCTTGTAGACACCACGACGACGAGCGCGTCGGCATGCGAAAGTGCCTGCTTTCGCGATCTTTTCGCATCCCAATAGGAAGCAGGTGAGTCCCATATACCCGTCCGTAGTTTTGCCTGTCACTCTACGATCGGTATGCGTAATACGCATTTCCCAGCGTCAAAAAAGTGGTTACTCTATGTAACTTCTAATAAAGAGGTTAATATATTCTCAATCACCCTAAGCTTGCTAAGCCGAATAGGAGCAGCGCAGTGAGTCAAGGCTAGCCCTGATAATGATAAAATAACATTTTCAGTAATTATTACTGAAAATATAAATAAGCTCAATAAGCGATCTTCAGCTGAGTTACGTAATTACAAACACCTGCGGCTGTTTATTTATTGCTAGTCATCAAAATTCAAAATTAATGTCAACAAATATTATTTACAACAGTCCAAAAATTAATTCTAACGTACATTCAGCAAATATCTGTAGAGTATATCAAATCATTTTACTCAATTTCAATTTATTACAGTGATTCACATGATCGCCGTTGATGGATTGATTGTTTACTCGTACATTATAATTAACACAATTGTCTCTCATTTATTTATTACTTCTTTTTTTTTAAATTTTTAACAATATAAGTATAAAATACAAAACATTATTAAAAATTTATAAAAAAAATTCACCCTCCGGCTGCGGGACATTTGAGTGCCCAAGCAACCGGTGGTCAGGGCTCCAGAGTGAGGAACCTCCTCACAATATGCGCCGTCTCAAGAATCACTGCCTTTTGTATCCGACTCTTGATCCAACAGTTAAACGAAAGCTTCTTAAGGTGTTGGTCGAAGCTTTTCGCTATAAGACCATTGACTGAAAAAACTATTGGAACAATAATAGTTGACTAAACATTCCACATGGCGGTAATCTCGTGAGCAAGGTCCAAGTATTTTGATGCTTTTTCCTTTTCGGCTTTAACCAGATTATCGTCATGTGGAACTGTAATATCAACAATTATTGCACGACGCACTGACCGATCGACTAGCACTATATCAGGTCTATTGGCTACAATATACCTGTCAGTGATAATCGTTCGGTCCCAGTAGAGCAAGGCACTGCTATTTTCAAGAACTGACGCTGGGTCGTACCTATAGTAAGGCATCTCAGAATCGATAAGGCCATATTGAAGAGCAAGCTGTTGGTGGATTATCTTGGCTATTTGAATATGCCTGAGGGACTCCCCAGGACGATGACACGCTCGACAGATGTCTAGATGTCTAGATCTTTCATATTATTATTGTCATTATAACACAGTTTTTACGCTGACTTTTTCTGCACTTCTAAATCACACGACGTTATAACTGTACAGTGTGCATATCCGTTGATAACTAGCCGAGAAGCCAGTAACTATTGACTCAAATAATGATGAAGTAGCCCATTAAAATTATAAATTTCAAGCGATCGTACCCACAGGCGTATTTCGTGGGTCGTAGTTCATTCATTTATAGCCGAGCCATAAATGAAAAACCGCTTGAGCGAAGTGCCAACTACGAGGTAGCGTTGCCAAAACGTTGTCCACCAGATGTTAGGTACATCTATCTGATTTATCCAATAGTTACTTATTTTAACTAATTTACTTTGATATTGGATTTATCATCATATCAGCCGATGGACGTCCACTGCAAGACATAGGCCTTTTGTACGGACTTCCAAACATCACGATACTGAGCCACCTGCATACAGCGAATCCTTGCGACTCGCTTGAAGTCGTCAGTCCACCTGGTGGGGGGTCGACCAACACTGCGCTTACTAGTCCATCGGCTCTTCTAACTTCGGCGCCCCGCCCATCGCCACTTAAGCTTCGCAAATCGTTGATCTATGTTTGATTGGATTTATGGAGTTTATTATAAAATTAACAGGAAAAAAATGTTTGAAAATGTTTATTATAAACTGTATCACTAATAATAATATTAATGCGAATGCTTTAAAGCATAATATATGAAAGTTTATTCTGCCTTCACAGAAAAACTACTGAATTTATTTTAGTTAAAATTGAAAAATAGATATATTGTTATCTAAACTAACTTATAGGCTCCTTTTTATTACAAAAACCTAACGAGTTGTCGCGACATATTGTAAATTTTCAGCTAGTGCATATTGCACTAATGTTTAGTAATGTTAAGTTTGCTTTTATATTTAAAAGCAAACTTTAAATGTTGTCGTTATCACCATGTTTTTGCAAGAAGCTTTAATTTACAAATAATGAAGCATTACACATTACATTACATAGTAGTTGGCGCATTTTATAACCGTGCCTTAAAGGGCTAAAAAATTTAAACCAAAGGCACACACAAGTAAAATAACTCAACTCTGTTGCCTTAAAAAATCCGCGGTAAAATAATGTGGGACATGATTCATACTGGTTGATGCATTTTATAGTCAAGTCATAAAAGGAAAACCGCGTCAACGTAGCGTAGAGCTACGAGCGTTGCCAAACCAACGCTTACCGGATGTAAACTATCCGAGACTTAACTCACTTATACGAGCCTTTTGATAGACGATATCGTTCGGACCGTCGAAACAATATCAATTCCACTTTAAAATATTTATAAAGGTTATTTCTACCAGTAACGTAGGCAACAGAGTTATTCTCGAAAAATATTTTGATACAAAGTGAATTGCTTTTATTATAATAAACAGCATACATAAATATGTTTAGTTTTATGTTAATTAAAGGCTCAATAAGGCTTCAACAAATTTAGCTATTATTTTTAGTGATTAGCTAGGTACATCTTATAGGTACTATAATTTTCGATATTTATGATTTTTTTAGTATTTTTTGTTTGTTTTGTGGTTTTTTGAATTATTTTTCACCTTCCATTTTAATTTTAAATCACGATTTTATTTTTGTATCAAAGAATTTTGTATGCCAGTACAATTTACCGAGTTATTTAGTTATTGTATTAAATCTTAGTATTCAACATTTGTACACAAATTTTACCACACCTTAGTTTTGTAGTACATAATACATTTATATTCAGTAACGGTTTAATGCCTTGGAAGCAATTTGGTTCTCTGAGCTACTTATATTAGCTTGTAGCTTTGTCTATTGCCGTTTCAACTTCACTGCCCGTTAAACTTATTGTTATTATTTCTACAAATTCCCTTGTTAAGGAGAGAAAGAGATCTCACGAGCATCGTTATATTTATTCCTTTCGTAGCTTTCTCATATAACCTTTAGGGTTTGACCCTAAGATTCTTTGATCTCAATCTGTTTTCTTAACGTTAACCATTTGAAGTTTCGTATTACCAAATCCGTCTAACCAATCTACCTTAGATTGGACTTAGGTCCAGTAAAAAAGGTTATTATTTTTTTTTCTTACAAAATATTTAATTAAACACGTACTAGATATTATTAATAATAATATCTAATTGAATTTTTTTATAAGTTTTTAATAGTGTTTTGTATGTTTTGTATGTATAACATTGTTAATAATTAAAAAAAAAAGAGAAATAAATAAAAGAGAGTATATCTAATAAATGATATCTAATATCCAACCCACCAACCCGTATTTGATCAGCATGGAGTTCTAATGAAATGTGTATACCATAAATGATTTTCGTCGTCATCAACCCATATTCGGCTCACTGCTGAGCTCGAGTCTCCTCTCAGAATGAGAGGGGTAAGGCCAATAGTCCACCACGCTGGCCCAATGCGGATTAACAGACTTCAAATACGCAGAGAATTAAGATAGTTCTCTGGTATGAAGGTTTCCTCACGATGTTTTCCTTCACCGATTGAGACACGTGATATTTAATTTCTTAAAATGCACACAACTGAAAAGTTGGAGGTGCATGCCCCGGATCGGATTCGAACCCACACCCTCAGGAATCGGAGGCAGAGGTCATATCCACTGGGCTATCACGGCTCTCTCACAAATGATTTTAAGAATGTAAAACTATTTGTATACCCGTAGCTAGTATCCCTAACGTCGAACAGTAATTCACTTACGCTATACGCTTCATACATACCGCGATGGAGCATCGAAGCTAAACCGATTATGGAGCCTTAACGACGTTAAAAATTGTGTACACGAAAGTGGCTCTTAAACTATCATTCTTTACCTTGTTACTGGGGAAAATACATTTACACGAGAAAGCGGAGGTGAAAATGCAACCTGCATACTTCGCACAATCCTTACCGAATTTCATAGCGACGAAATATGAAACTGACCCTAATGTTAAGTTATAGAATGAAAAAGAATGTTTGGAAGTAGTTGATCCTTCTTCTGTAAACTGTAAATCAATTTGATGCTAAAGTTAGAGTTTCTTGCTTGCTCTTATTTAGAGTTAGAGTATAGTACAGAAAGCAGATTCTGTCGAGAAGATGGAACAAATTCTGAACCGGTAGTAGAGGCTACTATCTAACTAACCTAAGTAAGTACTGATTGACAGACTTGACTTTGCAATAGTGCTTTTATATGCCTACTTGTAATAAACTATTGAAATTGGAATTTGAAGCAGTAACGTTCTTTGATGATATAAATAAATGTTTACTTTCTAAACAGCCAAAAATGTATATGTATGTATGTAAATTACCATAGAAGCAAAACTAAACAGTAAACGGCATTTCGGAACGAATTTCACAAATTCTCTTAATTAAGCATCGCTAATCAGGCGTGCTTTAATCAAAACATTACGCCGGCAATTCGCCGTTTAGCGGAGACTGTCAAATTAAATTTAAATGGAAACAATTTATAACTTTATTATGGCATACGACCTCGATCCTAAATCTCGGGCGCAGACATAAAATACTGCGTTACGTACAGAGCAGCCAATTTTGAAATGCCATTGCGGAAATACGATCCTTATTTTTGAGGCAATAAGGATCAAATACCTTAAAATATACGTACAACGTGTTTAGGTGTATGTATAATATCAAAAGCGCCTGCATGAAATTGTGTTTTATTAACGGGTTATAAAGTCGGAGCGCTACACGTCGTTGGCAACTTGTTACTCCACTCGCCAACGATTTAGCCATTCGCCTTAATTATTACTTACGTGCTAATTGTTTTCTGATTCTATTACATTACAATGTTTTCTTATGAATTGTTTCCTTCGTTTGTTATGAACTACAGCAAAAAATCACGTGCTATAACGTCGGAGTATGCACGACTAGTTGCGACTTTCATTTCGTTGTTGACGGGTCCAATCAAAATGGCGTTCAGGAAACGTCGGAGAGTGTAACGGAACCTTCACCTCCATTTACTTACCTGGCGATCCCTCAACCAATGTCTCAACGCGCGCTACGAGCAGCCGCACGCGCCGCTGCGTCGCAGTTTGGATCGAAACTAGTCAGGCATACCTCGACGTTATATTACTTGAGTTTTAGCCGTTTCATAATAAATTAATATGAATAACACACACGATAGTTTAGACGTCGAGGTCGCAAGATGCTAGAATGGTGACCACATTGGAAAGCGCAGTGTTGGTCGACCGACACTAGATGTACCGACGACATGTAGGGACCAATGGATGCTCGCAGCTTGCCGTGGTATTTGAATGTCCAGCAGTGGACGTCCATCCACTGATAATGATGATGATGACATAAATGTTGGCACTTTTACTCCTGTATATCCTTCTTGTCTTTTGATATAATTTTCATCATTACCTATATTCAGAATTATAGGGGTTACGCAATATGTCACACACGTACAGAATTATAAAAAATCTCAGGTAACTATGCAGGTTTCATACTTGAGCACCTAGCACATTCGGGTGCGTATTCCAGTCCGGATTAGATCCTACGCCCTCCGAATCGAAGGGTATCGATTGAAAGGAAACTGATGCGTTATCGCGGCTCGAATAAACATTCTGGCTATTCATAAGGGCATTAAAACATTATTATTTTTATCGTTTCAATATTAATAACGCAACAATGATCGCTCGTGATGTTTAGTAACGAGTAAGTTAATTAACTGTCGCGCGGCCCCGTCGCTTGCTCGGCAACAAAGATAACTAATTGTAATTAACTAATCAGCCTCCGTGTGTGTGTTTGATTAATTATACGATACGCGGATGTACGGGGATATTATAGATGTAGCTATGGGACTCTTGACTTCTATGGGACTTGTCTCTATGGGACTTGAAGAAGATCTTCATTTGATAAAAGCTGAGAGTGGCTGAGAGATCTTGCCATAGGAAATTACAGTAAACAATTATGGAGTATGGACTGTGGTAGCATTGGCAAGTACATTCATAAGACTCTATTCTTTAAACTTCAAACGTTGCTAGTTAGCCATAACACAAGGAATGACCATGTCTAATAAATATGCAATACCAGAATTAGTTTATTACGTTAATTTTAATAACATTACATTATGGAAGCTCATTATGTTCGATAAATTTTTGTTTCGTTGTTATTAATTTTCTTATTATCATCTAAATGCACGTAGCAACGTTATTGAAATTGTATGAAATACTATTTTAAACTTTAAACCACATCTTTAGGAGTTATTGACTTGACAATATTAATTTATAAAGCAATAATTTACTTGGTAAATACCTGCATAAAGTTAGAATTTATGGTTAAAGAATAATGATGTTCCGAACAGATTAAAATAATAAGAAAAGAAATCACATCAACTCTCTTCATAAACGTCTTGAAGTTGTTTGCAACTTGCAAGTAACAGCAAGGAAATGAAACGAGAGAAGGACCGAACTGCCCAAACGGCGATCTCGATTTGTTGGAGCGTGTATAACATGTCCAATTAATACTGAGGCTGCGTTCTCTCTCACTCCTCAACTATTACATCCACCCTCTGTTTACCCACGACCGCAAGTCTTTTGTTTACGCTTAATGGCTTAAATAAAACGGGTCAAATACGTAAAACAGACTCGTAAAAAGGTTTTAAATACTCAACCCCACCCACCCTAATTTACACCTTAAAACAAAGAGTTAAGGTTTAAATCACGCCACATATTAAAACACATCGGAACAAATACACATAGCTACGTCCAATGCATAACGCCCAGTAATCGCGTCAAACTGTTGTCTTTTTACCTCGCCCTACGTAGGTAGTACAACTATAAAGATAACAGCTTAGGCAGGCCGATTTCCACTTAGGCGCCCATTTAATTTCCTGACCGAAACCCCGATTGTTACATCACATTGTTTAAGCAGTAATTGAGTTCTTTGAAAGCGTTCTTTTTCAAGGAAATGAATACCAATCTCGACATCTGAGAACACTACTTTCGTAAATTAAATTTTTTCGACAAATTTGTCTGTTCTCTACAGCGTTTAATACAGCGTCATTCGCTGAACATAAATTTCGTGCTACACACAAAATGTATACGGCACGTTGAAAAACATTAACCGATGTAAAATTTATGAGAAGTGCCGGGTAACCTCCGCTATACATTCATTTTACTCGGTTTGACATTATTCAGACGTTCCCCGAAGGTTGATGGCACATTTATTACATATTTTGCGAGTTCTTTCCAATATCTTAAGGCGATATCTTAATAAATCCCATAAAACTCCAATGTTTCAACCCGGCAAGCACCTGCTCCCGGCTCGGGCGGGCTTTGAATGCTAAATTAGCTTTGTTTCTTTTTTACCACTTAGCAGAATCCACCGATATGAGTCGAATTGAAAGGAAAATTGACGTTTTATGTCCCTCTTCCTCTTGGATACGACTTTATAAAAAACTGCGGCAGCTCTCGCGAGGTATCGTCACGTGCAATATAAGCACGTAAGTGAAATATTCAAATAAACGTGTCTACCATACAAAATTTGCTGATTCATAAGTTAATGGAATTCGTTTTTAATACATAAATAACTAAATTATTACAAGCTATCAAATATTTTATCAAAACCCGTTCACCTGTTCGTTTTTTTGTGTGAATTAAAAACTAACATCCAACCTTTCAAAATATTGTATTTATAACTATGTCTTTTAAACAAAAACGTCGGAAACAAAAATTCGTCTATTTAATAAGGACTCGATAAAACGGATTATTATATTTATCAAAATAAAATATTCTACTTTATTTTTCTTAACCTGGTTGCATAGAGCCGCTTGGTGCAGGCGAAACAAAACCGTGTTGTTCAGCAGTGGACGTCTATCTACTGATTATGATACAAGAATACATATACAAGAATACTTTATGAAGATTACCTTTCAATTCACTGCCGTCTTCATCGCGGAATATAATATTCCGTCCGCCAGCTCTCTTCCACGATACCGTAGGTTCCGGCACTCCGGTGGCTGTACAGCGAAGCTCCACGGACCCTCCCTCTGGTGCACTGGCTTCGGAACCATCATCGTCTGCTATATCAGGTGGTATCACGACCGACAGATGTCCCATCTACAACAATAAGTATCATCAGTATCAACCTATTTGATTGACCAACACACGGTAATTTTTTTTTTATTCTTTACGAGTTTGCCCTTGATTGCAATCTCACCTGATGGTAAGTGGTGATGCAATCTAAGATGGAAGCGGGCTAACTTGTTAGGAGGAGGATGAAAATCCACACCCTTTTCGGTTTCTACACGACATCGTACCGGAACGCTAAATCGCTTGGCGGTACGTTATTGTCGGTATGGCCTCTCACCAGCCAGAATATACTTCCTCTAATAGAAGAGGGGACTTGGAACTTAAACTTAATAGCTCCAATCCTGGTTAGAATGTAATAAAAGTGTCTGTGAGGATCGTTTACAGATGTTAAGACCAACGAATTAATCTGCTCTTTGAGACACGAAGGTCTAACACCAGTAACAGTTCCGGGTTGAAATTTTTTACTGAAAATTACTTAGACGAAAGAAAAGCTCAGTATTTCAGTCCGACCCAGAACCTCGAGATCTGAAACCACGTATACGTATTTGGAGATTTACGTATGATTCTATTATTTGGCATGTATTATAATACAAGTATTTATACTACTATAACTTCGTTCGTAACACTCCCAATGATCCGCGCGGGGCGGGGGACGTGTAGCGATGAATGAAAAACCCACGACTGATGCACCTCACTTCCCCGCACGCACGATTTCACACCCGCGCTGTCTTTCCCCCCGTCGCCCGCATATCATGGTAGTGTTATCAACTAATTTGCCAGGATATAATAAGGGTAGGTAATATAATAAATTATTATGACTACATTACGTATCAATTAACACCTACCAAACGTCTATATTATGTCAGTCGTAACTATTGTTTATTGTTTATGTGCTGAAATATATTATAAGATAATACTGAGCTAGATTTATTACGTCATGTATTAGGACCATTATTTATTGTAGCTATTTACGATGTATTATATACCTACCTATTATATTATTAATGGACATAAGAATTTATCGATATTATATTACATTGTAACCTAGGGGATATGACCGCTGTTTTCGAATCAGAGAGCATAGTTTCAGTTTTCAGTTGCATTTTCTGAAATTAAATCACGTGTCTCAAATGTTGAAGGAAGAACGTCGTGGAAAAACCTACATACATGAGGATTTTCTTAATTATCTAAGGTAAGGTTAGATAGTCTGCATAGGTCCAGCGTAGTGGACGATTAGTCTAACCCCTATAAGCATGCAGAGAGGAGACTCGTGCTCAATAGTGAGCCGAATATGGGTTTTCAATGATGATATTACACTAGTCTACTCGTATATATTATTCATACGCATAATTATTAATAAAGAGCTATACAAGAAGGCCTACTAACTACACACATTTAAAAGTCTCATTTCAAAAGTCAAAGTAATCCTTTACGTTAATTTTTGTATAAAACCGATGATCATCATCATCAGGTGCCCTCTTCAAACTGAAGTTCAGCGATCGAACGGAGAAACCTTTTCCGATCCTTTAAAATATTTCTCAGCTGGCTGTAATTTCTCTTGGTCCACTCCTTAATATCATCCACCCATTTACGTCGCTGTCACCCTGGTGCCATTTTTCCGACTATCTTGCCTTCGAGGATCAACCTGGGAGACTGGTAGAAAGATCCTCTTTGCATATGTCCGAAAAATGTTCCGATAAAACCGATGATAACAATATTTTAGTCGCTCACAGAATATCCTAGTAATTGAAATTTTTCAAAAAATATCGACTAAAAGTTACGTTTATTAATAGCAGTGGGGAAGGATGAAATTTTGACGAGGTTAAGTCGTCCCAAAGAAAAGGAAATTCATACCGCTTGATACAAACTCTAGGTTCTCATCATTATCACTATCAACCCTATCGGCCTACTGCTCAGCTCGAGTTGCCTCTCAGAATGAGAGGGGTTAGGCCAAAAGTCCACCACGCTGGCCCAATGCAGACTTCACACACGCAGAGAATTAAGAAAATTGTCTGGTATGCAAGTTTCGACATGTGATAATTAAATTTCTTAAAAGGCACACAACTGAAAAGTTGGAGGTGCATGCCCCGGACCGGATTCGAATCCACACCCTCTGGAATCGGAGGCAGAGATCATATCCACTGGGCTATCACGACTCCTACCTACATCTAAAATATTGTCGTAATTGTAATGTTTTCAAAAAATATCGAGTAAAAGTTACTAGGTACTTCCACATTACTAGGAAGTAGGACATTATCACCAACGGCGCATCTGTAAGACAGGCTTTACGCTCAAACTATTAGTTTCCCAGCGCGGCATTATGTTGTTATAACTGGGACAAGATTGTTATTGGTATTAAACTATTGGCTTGATATCGAGTCTGGAGTTGTTTGACGTGAATAAATGGATTGTCTCGGACCGCTTTAATGGAGTCGTTGGAAATGCTATCAATTATATTCGTATCTATACATAATAAACTGTCTTGTTCTGAATTAACTAAATATTAGGTAATCTAAATAAACATAAATACATCAATATAAAGTTTGAGTATCATCATCATCATCATATCAGCCGATGGACGTCCACTGCAGGTTATAGGCCTTTTGTAGGGACTAGCAAACATCGCGATACTGAGCCACCTGCATCCAGCGAATCCCTGCGACTCGCTTGATGTCGTCAGCCCACCTGGTGGGGGGTCGACCAACACTGCGCTTACTAGTGCAGGGTCGCCATTAAGCACTTTGGGATTGGGACCCCAACGTCCATCGGCTCTTCGAACTATATGCCCGGCTCATTGCCACTTCAGCTTCGCAACTCGATGAGCTATGACGGTGACTTTGATCTTCCTCAGTGCCTGAAGGCAAAAGTCTTCGAACAGTGCGTGTTGCCAGTGATGACCTATGGTTCCGAGACTTGGTCGCTAACTATGGGCCTCATAAGAAGGCTCAGAGTCAGAGTTAAGGCTACATTAGCGCAAGTGAAACCAACCAAAATCCGTTCAGTGGTTTCACCGTAAAACAGACCCAAAAGTAGGAATACGGGGATAAAATATAGCCTATAGCACCTGGGAAAAGTGTAGCTACTCAACACTGAAAGAATGTTTCAAATCGTTTCAGTACTTTCGGAGCCTATTCAATGCAAACAAAGAAACAATGAAATATTCCCTCTTTATAACAATAATTAATACCTGTCTCCATAGCCAAGTGGCATGTCGATTCTCTTTCTACGATCGCAAACGCTTCGAAAACTAGAAAAATGTATGGGAATCTGTGTAATGGGAACAAATCTTGATCACGTGACCTGTCGATAGTAAATGTCATTCCCATACATTTTTCTAATTTTCGAAGCGTTAGCGATCGTAGAAAGAGAATCGACGTGCCACTTAGCTACAGAGGCTGATTAGTAAAAAGAAATATTTACTTTCTTAATTATGATTTTGTAAACACTCATACTCGTACAATTACATATTGATCTGTATAGATTAATATGTAATTGTATAAGTGTTTACAAAATCTTAAAATGAAGAAAATATGAAAGTAAATCAGGTGAATATTTCTTCAACAATACAAAATAAAGGCTATTTCGCAATGAAATTTTAACACTTTTATAGTGTAAAGGATTTTTATATCCTGTAGTTTAGTCCCGCAATACATTTCCCCAGCCGTCGCGTACGTGATCGAATTTTGTCAACAGAATCGAATTCACTCTATATAATGCAGTGGGTTACATAAGGACTGTGAATACCTTAAACCCTTTCTATCTTCGCGCGAGACACGTGAGCAATTCTAAATACTCGCAGAATGCGAGGAGTTAAATATACCATGAAATGGAAATTGATTTCCCATTCACCGATCTATCACTTTAGAAAGCCTTAGAATATAGATTGAAGCAGATTTTGTGATAGGAAATTAGTCACTCAATTACTATAGTAGGTAAACGAGTAAGCAAATGCAGTTAATGTTTTTTTTTAGCCAGCGAATTACCATTATGCATACCATTGACGATCAATTATTCTCACGTTTCTGGAGCACCCACGATTATAACTGATCGTGTATGGTCACTACGTGCATGACGGCTCGACTTATGAAACGTCTTCGCTGCTGTTTGCGTTGCAGAATCGTGAGAATAATTGACCATCAATGGCTGACATTATGTTATCATTCTATGAAGACAACATAATTTTCAATAACCTATCTATTCGCCATTTCGCTAACTAAAGTTAAGAAAATCTATCTTTCTGTTCTTATCTGCTTTTCAATAACCTACTAACAGATAGTTTGACTATGTAAAGATAGTTTGCCTGTTACTGATAATCGAGGATAGCTATCTATCCGTAATCTTGGGTAGGTTATTGAAAACGGCCGTTAATAGTTGTACCACCAGTAGTATTATCTCTGTGACATGTTTTTATAGCTCGACAATGTGAGTTTTGAATTCGTCTCTGTCTAGCACGATACTACAGATATAGATAAATTCGAAACTTACAATATCGAGACATCAAAAATACATTACATAATATCTAATCTAAACAATGTCAACACAGAACGACCAGATTGAATTTTTTAGACCTACATGCAATCACTAAAGTAGGTAAACGAGTAAGCACATGCAGCTCACCTGGTATTACGTAATTACCGCATATACCATATACAAGCAACTCCAAAGGATCGTGGAGTGGGTTTCATTAGGAAAGTGAACAGAATCAAATTGACTCTATATAAAACAGTGGGTTACAATAAGGACTGTGAATATCTTAAACCCTTTCTATCTTCGTGCCAAACACGCGAGCGATTCTAAATACTCGCAGAATGCGAGGAGTTAAATATACCATGAAATGGAAATTGATTTCCCATTCACTGATCTATTGGTTTATAATGCTACAAAGATTATATAAGCTGAATCAAATTTCGTGAAACAGGAAACAGGAAATTAGTTACTTACCTAACGTTCCCGCTGAAGTTGCCGAGCAAATTACCATTCTGTTAGCATTCTATGTAGAAACTATTTAACAATGTAGTGCTATTTCTGTGACATGTTTTTGTCTCGACAATGTGAATTTAGAATTCGGCTCTATCTCTCTCTGATACTATAGATAAAGATATCGAGATGAATTCTAATCTCACATTATAAAGATACGAGTTTCAAAATTACGTTATTATCGTATATTACCGCTGTAATATTCGTCTCTATCTCTCTGTCCAACAGGATACTATAGATAAAGAGATATCGAGATGAATTCTAATCTCACATTATAAAGATACGAGTATCAAAATTACATTATTACCGTATAATGGTCAAAACACCAAGGTTTGATTCGGCACCTATGTTCATTTTTCAAAATTAAGTCATAGTTAGCCTTTGCTACAAAGATTTTTATTTTACAGAGAAAAACAGACAAAAAAAATATTTTTATCGAATTTATTTTAAACTCCTCAATAAATCCACGATAATGGGATTAGACACACTCCACAGGTGCTATAGGTTAAATCCCCGTCCAAGACTTCTGACGTTTCGGGCAGGGAAAAGGAGAATAAAAAAGAAGGAGAAAAAAAGGAGAAAGGAGGGGAAAGGGCAAAAAAATACATGGCTAAAATCAAAATTGGTTTACTATTGTCAGTTTACATTAGACAGCCAAGTATTGCGCTTGAATAAGAATAAAAATAATGCATTATGTATGTATAATGTATTTCTCGAACAAGCAAATATTGATTTACGTTCAACCGCAGTGTAAATTTTTGTATCCCGAGCACCTTGTGCATGAATTATGTTAAATTTCAGGAACGGAGCGGTTATATGTGTTAGTTTGAAAGTGCGGTAAGTGTAAAGGGAATAAGGAACGTTGGAATAATATATCAAATATGTGTAATGGTGCGAATCTTTAGGTACGTACTACCAAAAGATTTCATGTTAATTATAGACAAAAAATAAAAAAGAATATTTTTGGCTATAGTGTCAATTTTATAGATATATATATACTTTTTCAAAAGAATATTTGCCATTGCTTTTTTTTTTAAATATGACCAATATTTTCATTCCCCTCCAATTAGTCGGGAAAAACTGTGTTAGGAGTGGGTATGACAAAAGACCAACGGGGCGGGGATCGATCTACCACCCGGTGATGAGTCCGACCGCTCTTACCGTTGAGCTATTGAGGCTGTTCTGCTGCTGTATATTGCCATCGAATTATATGATGATAATTATAGATGGATGTCGTCAAGCGAATCGCAGGTATTCGCTTGATGCAGATGGCTCAGTATCGTGATGTTTGGAAGTCCCTATAAAAGGCATGTGTCCTGCAGTGGACGTCCATCGGCTGACATGATGATGATGATGATAGATATAGATAGATACAGATAACAATTAACATAAAAATAACTTGTAAACGATATCTTAACAAATGTTTAGGAAATCTGTTAGCAGACGCAATACAATTTGCTAAACAAAAGAACTCAAACAATCATAGAACAAAATTGGACTGCCGCTAAAAGTTTTCCCAAAATACTCATCAACTCAATTAAGTGAAACATTTTCTCGCAACACTCCCTAAGGTAACCACCCAGTATTTTCACATTCTTTACACAACAATTTGCTCTCTGTCAAGGAACAAGGGTTGATAGATACTTTTGTTAATAAAACACCTTCTTATTATATCGTTTTTTTCTCCCTTAAAGAAGTAAGTATCCTACCTACTAATATTATAAACGCGAAATAATGTATAGATGTTTGTTACTATTTATCGTCGCCACTACACAATCGATTTGGCTGAAATTTAACATAAAGATCATCATCATCATCATCATCATGATCAACCCATATTCGGCACACTGCTGTTAGTCAGGTCAAATGCTGTTGGTTAGGTCAAATAGTCCACGCTGGCCCAATGCACATTAGCAGACTTCACACACGCAGAGAATTAAGAAAATTCCTCACGATGTTTTTCCTTCACCGTTTTGAAATACGTGATATTTAATTTCTTAAAATGCACACAACTAAAACGTTGGAGGTGCATGCTCCGGACCAGGTTCGAACCCACACCCTCCGAAATCGGAGACAGAGGTCATACCCACTGGGTTATCATGGCTCAAATAAAGATATAGTGAAGATATTTATATCCTGGCTTCAATTCTACAATTACCGTGGTATTTTTGAAAAACAGAATTTTACCCGAATGGAATCGCGGCCAACCGCTAGTATGACAATAGCTTTCTAAATTTATTCTACATAAACATCATCATCATTTCAAATGAGAAACCCAGTCTCCATAAAAACTCGGGCCCAAATTATACGAATGGTACAGAGCTGAAAATTGGCTATAAATTAGGACAATTAAGGAGCACTCATAAAGCCAATTTTCAAAGAAATCTATATTTGCCTAATCAGTTAAATTACTTTTTATAGACGGGCAATAGTTCGTATCCCTTTGACATAAAATTCATTGCATTATCAGTGTCAAACTGACAGGCAACATTTTTAATAAGGATTTGACACTAACTTGACACATTTAGTTAAAATAGAATAACAGATTTATAAGAAAAATCCCTAGGAAACTGTCAATTTGATAAACAGAAAATTTGACAATGACATTCATTGATTGGCTTTGACATAGACAGCCTGCGTTGCCAAAGACAACTGTCAATCAGTGAAATACCCATTCTTCATTTCTATATCGTTCTGAAAAGTGGCTCCAATGTCGGACATCTTCTTTAGACTAATATGTCAAGTAATTGCTGCGTATATTATTAACAAACACTAACTTTCGCCTTTACAATGCTGATGTGATAAGCAATAATAGCATTGAATCAAAACTTTAAATTTCAAAACTATAAAAAAATCCCTGTCCTCCAAACTAATGACGCAGAGCAACAGGCTTGTATGTAGCATGAAGACATACGACTTCTACGTCGAGATACGCTTAGAACAGACTTTGACAAAATTCCAATAGAGTTTGGAGTGACGGCGCGCATCAGAGATTTATCAACTCGCAGGTACAGCTATCAATATTACTCTATGTATATAAAATGCTACAAGCATTTTTAGCCTGTATGTAGACAAATTTAAGGATCAATTTCAAATGGAATGTTATCTGCTGTAACGAAAAGGGGTATAGGTTAGTTTTGTTCTGCAATAAATTTTCTCCAACATCTATGTACGTGATCGAATTTCGTCAATACAATCTGATCCACTCAATACAATGTAGAGAAAACGTATGGGAACGTGGAGGAACTTGGGGGTATCTCTGTAATCCTGTTTTTAAAAGTGTTTGAAATAGTTGAGTACCTACCCACAAATAGGTAATTGAAACGCAGCCTGGGATGCGCTTGGATTTCCTGCTTTATATTAACTATGAAATAATTACGTACCTACTCGTAGATACCTTTTTTTGGTTGTTGTTACTTAGTAACTGAATGAGTCTACTAGTTTCAAAACTCAAAATAAATTCACGAGAACAATGAAAACCGTGATCTTCAAATTTCACAATGAAATCCTTGTTTTAAATTTTTTTCCCAACACAAACAAATTGTTTTAATTTTTTTTATATTTGTATGTATTGTATATTTATTTTTGTATATTCACTATTAGCAGTCGCGTATTTACGTGAACGGTAAATACGCGTATTTACCCGTTCCCGTAATATGTATAGGGATAAAATATGACTCAATGACACTCACAAAAAATGTAGCATGGTAAAATAATTTTCAAAATCAGTTCATAGAATTCAAAGATTACCCCTCACAAGCTCACAAACTTTACCTATTTGTAATATCAGTATACAATTAGTATACCTTTTAAAAATTACTAGATTACTTTTAATCAGAGGTCGTAATTAATCTCTTTAGTTCAATCCCTCCGAGGTACGTACAAAGTTTAAAATTAAAACTTCATTTAAAGCTTCTATTGTAATCGTTTCTCGTTGAACTCGCGGCGAAAACTTTCCGCTTTGGCTCGCAAAAGAAAAAAGGGGTAACAAAAACGACACGTTAATGCAAAGAGAGGCTAACTCAAAGTTGTTCGGAGCCCAGTCGAGTATGAAATGTTGCTCAAATATAACTTTTGCATATTTGAGAAGGGAATGTGACCCATTCAGTCGTGCCCGTGGGTCGCTCGCTAGGAATTCTGTCAAAGTACAAGAACGTCCAACGGCGAATATTCAGCCGATTTTCTACAAGATGGCGGTGTATGCGGGATGCTCTCTATCTTCATAGCATTATGATATTACTGTAATCCTTCACGGATTCCTTTAAAATTTTGACCTTTTATATTTCTACTTATTGTGAATTCTAGGCTTATATTTCTGTGTTTACGAGTATATAAATATATAAAAGCGAAATGTCGAAAACCTATTGACGTAAAAAGATGAAATTTGGCAGGGAATTATATAAATTTAGTACTCGTAAATGTCCGCTAAGAACGGATTTTGCCAGATAGCCGGATTAAGGAGGTAAAATAAAGATCTTTTCTATATAGGTCTAATATTAGTACTATATACACTTGTAGTTGTATATTCTACACAGTGGCGTGCACAATGTCTTTAATTATGGAACAATAGCGGACGCCCGCGACTTCATCTGCGTGGAATTAAGTTTATCACAAATCCCGCGAGAACCATGGATTTTTCCGGGATGAAAAGTAGTCTATGTGTTAATCCAGAGTAAAATCCATTTCCATTGAAGTAGTTGCGGCGTTAAAGAATAACAAATATCCGAACAAACATCCATACAAACTTTCGCGTTTATAATATTAGAAGGATAATTGAAAATGCCTTCTACAATACAGGTTTGTTATAAGTTCACAGGGTAGGCAATAGATTTTTGCTTCTATTTAGTGCATACCTCTTTTACTACTATCTTAGTTTTAATACCATGGACGCTGAAAATTAAAGAAATATTTTTGAAAACATAATCATAATAGGGATCGTTTAACTACTAAGAAAGATCGCAACATATTTATTTGAAACTTATCACTGAACGCATTTGCGGAATATCGAGTTGCAGCTTTAATTTCAAAACATTTTCCAGACCAAGCGATTTTTAAGTAAAGTAAGTCGCTCAAGCAATGAAACACTATTCGAGTGTAATTTCACATTATCACTATAACATTAATATGTCTGTATATGATTGATACAGTAAACATAGTATTGGAATTTTAGAAATGAACCGGTTTTAATTCGGTCCTGGGCATGTACCTCTAACTTCTCAGTTTTGTGCCTTTTAAGAAATTAAATATCACGTATCTCAAACGGCGAAGGACAAAACATTGTAAGGCTACCGGAATACCTGAGGATTCTCTAGTCTGCATTGGGCCAGCTTGGTGGACTTTTAGCCTAACACATTTCATTCTGAGAGAAGACTCGTGCTCAACAATGATCCGATTATAATATGCCGCCGATAGCAATGGTGTAAATTTAAAGTGCAAAACCTGCAAAATCGCGAACAAAATGTATTTTATAATCTGTTATAAACCTGAATCTGAGAGAAAAAACTATATCACTATCCATAAATCGTTTGGTCAAAGTCGAAAAATACATTATCATGGGTTCCATTGGAAAGTCGATCGCTCAAACATTATTTTATTATTTTCGGTCATTCGTGAAAATAGAGAACGCTATCGAAATGTAAAGTTTGAATGCAAAACGAATTGGACCTTAATACATTCGGAATAACTTTCAATTTTCAGGAGACACATAAACCGCGTATGTTTGACCAATTATTCGGAGGGTGGGCTGACATATGCTATGATGGATGACCGGCTGTTTATTACGTTTTTTGCCATTGACCTGTTTGTGTGAGGCTCTGTGAGGAAGAGATCCAGCATATTTAAGTGCGTTTAAATATGCTTTCATGTAACTAAATTGTACTCAGACTAATTACATAAGGAGTAGTATCACACCAATATTCACGAACAAAATTGTCTGTCATATTGTGAGGAAAACGAACTTAGATTATGCTGTAGTTTGGTACGTTTATCGTAAATTGCGGCAAACTTTCAAGTGTAAAATGAACTGTCACCCGCACCTTGCTACTGCGCACGATTTATAGGTATTTTTATATCTTATACTAAACTAGAAATTGTTGACCGACACAAAAAGGTATTTTCACGGAGCTCTTTAACCGACGAACACGATTATAACTATGAAACATTGATTCTATTGTGACAGTTTGTATAATTACATTAGATCATTGATCATTTAGCGCGGCGATAACGTCTAGCGAAGCAGGTCCTTGGGTAATTAGTCTAAGAAATTATTATAGGTGCAATTTTTACTTATAAAGAGGTATCAGGGTCAAACAATGGACTAAGAGACTGCGATAAATGTACCTCATTTTATATGGAAAAGAAGAAGAAGAAAAAACACAGTTATTTTGATATCACAGACAGACACTTCTTATTTAATTTACTTACATGCATTAGTTATAATTATTCAGAAATAACTGGATTTTTCTTTGAGTAGTACTTTTGAAACGTCAGGTAATGTTATTAGATAATAGTGACAAAACTTAAAATTAAAGTTACGAAGGTTCTAAATGCGCCAAACGTAAGTATACTATAGGCTTTTGGTATAATATCCCATTGTGCAATGTTTTATCCAAAAAACGGGTCCCTCGTGAAAAGCAAATTCTGTAAGGGGACGCACCTGTAGCACTAACAAAAGAACGCTGACTAATGCCTCTCGATTTTTCGGCTAAGAAATAACTCACTTGTTGATTCTCTCTCCCAGCCCTCGACCTTCCTCGTTTTCTCACAATATTTCAATTTTCTAAAAGGTTTCACTCGATCAATGCCATAAATTTACAGCTTTTTTTACAAAAAGAAACTAATAGTTTAGGAAATTGTTTTTAGGTTTCACTAAAATAGAATTCCGAAACAAAAATGGATTTGGGAACGACATTTTCTGATAGATCATCATAACAACCCCCTAAAAGCTCACTGTTGAGCACTGTTACCTCTGGCAGAAAATGTGGAATACAAAATATATATGTTACTTTGCATGTTACTTTTATCTAGATATTCCATGTTTACCTTTTTACAATAATAATAATAATTTAAGCAAGTCTTGATTCAATGCTAAGTTTTGGATTGTAACTTGAAAATCGATTAACCATGTTTCTTATAACCTCTCTAATTATACGAAGAACAGAAACTTAGTAAAAACATTAAACTTTTAATGGATATAATTCTTTACTAACGTCTTTGTGAAACTTATTCAGGATGGTGGATGATACATACAAGTCTGTAATCGAGCAATCCAATTTTCTCACTAAGACATCGCAGAGCATCTTACGGTACTATAATCGAGATAAGACCTAAGTAAATTATAAGATATTTCCGTACGGGCTTAAACGAAATAATCCTATAAATCGCAAATCCCATATAAGAAGCTGAGCCACCACAATTTAGGAGTGACAAAATATAGGCCGCATTGTTTGACGTCGTTATTATAAAATCAGAGATTATGTTATCAGAGGATCTTGAATTATTTTGGCCATATAGCCTGTCGCCTTCCCGATAACCTGGATAAAGTAATAGTGGTGGGCAAGGTGGAAGGGAAACGACCACGCGGCCGATCATCTACCCGCTGGTCTGACCAGGTTAAGTCACTCACTGGACTCCCTGTAACAACAACCATTAGAAAAGCTGAGGACCGGACTGTGTGGAGGGGAATCGTTAACAACGCATCGAAGGGACTGCAGTGCGGACACGACCTTCAGCAATGAAGAATGCGACCAAGAAGAAGAAGAAGATTATAAAATCAGAGCAAAATAATTGCGTGATAAAGGGGATTCTAAATTGCCAGCTTGGATTCTTCCGAACAGTCTCATTAGTTTCCTCAAATTAAATAATTATCAATTCATATTCGGCTCACAATTAAGCTCGAATCTCCTCTCAGAATGAGAGTGGTTAGGCCAACAGTTCACCACACTCGCTTAATGCCTTTTTTAGAATTCAGAAAATTCTCTTAAATGCAGGTTTCCTCACGATGTTTTTCCTTCACCGTTTGAGACACGTGAAAATTAATTTCTTAAAATGCACATAACTGAAAAGTTGGAGGACCGGATTCGAACCCACACCCTCCGGAATCGGAGGCAGAGGTCATATCCACTGCTGTCAAATTAAACAATCTACACGAATTTCTTATTCTCTCTGTTATCTCTGTGTGATCGCAATGAGGTAAAGATTGCATTAGAACTATATCGCATAAAAAGTAACCCAACCGATAGAGTTCAACGAGTCGCAAAGCTGAAATGGTAATGGCCGGAGCATGTAGTTTGAAGATTCTATGAAGGTTGAGACCCTAAGATGCTGGAAAGACAACCCCGCACCGGAAAGCGCAATATTGGGCGAAATAAATGGGCTACAGGAAGCTTCTGGAAGCAGGATGCTTAAAACCATATTGTTTGGAAGTCCTATGGAAGTGACGTCTATCGGCTTATAATGATCTGTTGGTGAGTGTTTAAGATTGGTCTACCATCAGAAATACCGAGATTTCACGTACAGGTAGAATAAGCACGTAACTCCTCACAGGACATAAAGCACTTAAACTACTTTTAATATCCGTGCTGGTAAGTCCACTACCATCTAGACTGTCAACATCAGTTAATGTAAAACCACAGTCAAAGGTCTCACTTACCATTGTTTAAAAAAATAGAAAATGTTTTTTAAAAAACGTGTTGTAGGTAGAGTTGCCACCAGAAACACTTTACTTTAAGACTAGTAAAGCTTTAGGTTAAGATATATTTTTTTTGTTTGATCTCTTAGAAACATTTTACTACTAATAAATAGGTCGGGCGATAGCGAAAATCCGCCATGTATTCCAATTATCCGGTCCTTTGATCCGTATTTATCTAATTATCTTACGACAGAATATTAAGAAAATAAGATATACAGTCCTTGATATCTCATCGGTTTAGTTCAACTATCCAGGGTAGTAGATTCAATCTTTTGTGTTCAATCTAAACACTCAATAACTTATAATTCTAACCCTTTGGTTATTCTCGTATTGATTGAATAGCTGAAGCTTACATTATTATTTATTTATTTGCAAGGAAAACAGTAATATTAGTCATACTAAAATAGTTTTTAATTTTCTTTTCAATCAAGAAAACACCTCAGGTAAACAAAGTACTCGTATTTATTGATGTACGTATTTATAGCTCACTCACATATAGAACGAGAGAAAGTGTAGCGAAATATTACAGGTAATAATACAATACAAAATAATATTGGGTAATAACAAGATATAATAATAATTAAGAGAACATCCAGATCATAGGTACAGTCAAATAGAACTTTAATTTATAATTATGCAGGAAGCATCGATTTCTAAGTTGGAAATATAAATTATTTAAAGCTCGGATACATAGGTACGAGTAAAGTTAGGTTTAAAGTATTAAATCTTTTAAAAACTATTACAAGACTATTACGAGGGTACATTTTCAATTCCAGATCAAAGAGATCAAAAATCTTCTAAGAGATACGACTATATTTACGTACGTGCATAGGCGGAAATTGAAGGAATACTTTTTGGGACAGCCTATATAGCGTCGGAGCAACATAATTATAGTGTGAGCAACATTCACACTATAATTATGTTGTTTATTTTACTACCCGCTAATGATTGTTATTTTTTTTTCTTTTCTCTTTTTGTTTGTTATTTAATTTTGTTATTATTGTATATGTAATAATAACCAGTGCACAGTAAAACCAACTGTGGTTTGTGTTGTATCATGGTTAAGCCTAATTTTTATATTTGAGCTTAATTTTTAAAATAAAACGAATTGTTTCGTACTACGTTTAAAGGTTTAGCATATAACACCTTAAAGGTGCGGAGATCAAGTGTTATTAGGTAGCCGGCAATGCAAAATAATAAAGATAATTCTGTAAGCGCTCAAAGATAATCCCATAAATCGCTAAGCCCGTATAGGTAGGCGAGCCCCCACAATTTAGGAGTGGCAAAATTTCGTCCGCATTGTTCGGCTTTGTGTTATTATGTTAATGCGAAATAATTGTGTAACAACCTCAGACCTGGTGTCTTGCGAGGCGGATTCCTCAAAGCAGTCTGATAAATTCCTCGGCTTCCTACTAAATGCTTAGCTAGTTGCGACAATACTGCAAGTATGTGTCGAAGAATGTGTCTATAGTGCCAAGCAGGCTCTTTAGCGGGGATTCCTCAGGTCATACCTTGAGTACGGCTTACTTTGTGGATTAGTTATTACAAGCACTCACAAACATTCCTGTGTGTTAGTACGCTACTGCATAGCGAATTAACTTTGAGAATTTACTGTCTCAAATTGTTTTCTGTTTTCTATTACGCAGTTAGTTATTACAGCGAGGTATTTCCATTTACAGGTAAAGACATTTAATTATTATAATTTTTTTTTTTTTGTAATAAGGTGACCTAAGTTTAGAGACGGGGTGCCTAGTGGATATGACCTCTGCCTTCGATTTTGAGGCCGTAGGTTTGAATCCGGTCCAGGGCATGCACATTGCACCTCCAACTTTTCAGTTATGTGCATTTAAAAAAAAAAAAATATTATTTGTCATAAACGGTGAAGGAAAAACATTGTGAGGACACCGGCATACCTGAGAATTTTCTTACGTACGTGCCAATCTGCATTTTGCCAGCGTAGTGTACTAAGAGCGTAGTGTCCCTCTAATAGGTACTAAGAGGAGACTCGTGCTCAATAGTGAGCCGAATGTGGTTTGATTATGATGAGCTAAGTTTTGCTGTATTAATGCTAAGTTGGAATGTTGATTTTGCTATTGATCCTTGACTTTTGATACTAGGCATACATTTTTTATTGATCCTTGACTTTTGATACTAGGCATACAGTTATCTTTAAGCATTTACCAAAGACATTTAATATAGGTTGTCATAGTAATGGTGATAAAGTATGTCAACAGTTTTTTTACAACACTTTTTACATAATAAATATATGCGCTAGAGTTATAATTATTACGAATACGAACAACATCCGAACATTTGTAAAATTTGTCACATTAAAAACAATAAACTTTTTAAACCGTCGTTAGCAATAAGAAACGAAATAAACTCTTAATCATATAAAATCGGGCATCTATCGCAGATGGGCCCGATTTCGGCAGTAAACATTCGCAAACGGACGCTAATCCTGGTCATAAAAGTAATCCCCACATAAAGTTACGCGACGATGGACAACATAAGGGTAGGGATTTGCTCGCACGAAGATTTCGAAGTAATTAAGATAAAATGCCAGGAGTTTTATACGTAACCGGAGCTACTCGTTTTTCAACGCTCATACCGAGTTAATCCTCGAGTATGCAATAAAGCTGCTAAAGTATTTGTGTTCCAGGCGAAATTACCCATATTGAAAATACCCTTCAGCGCTAACAGCCGGATAAAGGCTTATTTAAACACTAGCTTAGCCTCTCGACTGTGTCCGCTTACAAATATCGTTTTATGGTAATTATAAACTTTAATAAAATATGTTCTAAATAAAAAAGTTATTATATAAATAATTCAAATATCTAGAGAATTTAAAAGAACATAGGTACTACAAAATTTTCAAAGCTTTCACACCGATGTTATTTTAACAAACTAGTTGTTTAGTAGATTTGTTTTTTTATTTTGGCGGGCGATTTCAGTCTCTTTAATCTTATCGCCGCGTTGCAACGACTTGCGGTACAGACGGCTTCAGTGTGCTCGTGGCGTTCGAGCCGTCCACATCTCTTGTTGTGTAATTCTTTATGGGTTACTTCGGATAGGCGGGGAGAGTGACTTGAGTTCCACTCAAGTCACTCTCCCCCCACAACTTTCACAAGTGACTTCACTCAAGGTCATTCTCTGCCATTCTAGGGTCTTATTTTGGTTACAGTTTGATTTGTCAATTAAGTTGTCCTGACAAATGTTGTGAATGAACCTTTGTTCGACATTACTTTTCTTATTTTTGTAATCAATTCTGAGTCTGTTAAAATTAAGTATCAAAGTCCATCTGGCTAGGAAACCCTAAAAACCTTACAAAAATACAAAAATAAAAGATGTACAACCCGATCGCAATTTATTCAACAATATCCCTACTATACACAGACGTGCCTCGAGAACCTTATACTATAAAGCTAAGTAACTGCTTACATTAAATTCCGGAGAATTTCCAAGCTGCTCGCAGTCAATACAGTTCCAATAGACTTACGGACTCGATATCGATTTGCAATTATAATAACGCTTTTTGTTTAGATTGACTGCGCTAAATATTTAAAGTAAACCTTAACCGTTTGCTGGGTAGATTAACCATCAGTTATTGTACTAAATACGGACATCAAGCTACTTAACAGAACAGTGGTGGATTTACCAGTAGGCTAAGTAGGTTAGGGCGGCAGATTTTAGGAGGCGGCAAATTTGACCTTTTCTCTTCTACAGAAATAAATATAATGTAAGGATAATTTTAATATTTTAGTCTTGTAGGTACGTCATGTACGTGCCTACTAAAATATTAAAACTTGCAATTTTCCAACCTATCAAATATCAGAGTTCAGTAGAGGCTCCAAAATTCAATAGCCTACTATCGGCAAATTTGTAAATCCGCCACTGCAACTAAATCGAAATAATCATCAGGCCCTAGTATAGGTAAGGACGGTAGACAATATAGAGTGGTACCCACTAACTATTAACTGTTTTGGTAAATATATACTAACATGATTCTTTATATTATCCAATAAAAAAAATAGAATGTAAATTTTTACGACAAAAACAATTATAATTAAAAACTAGTATAAGTGGACTAACTTCCGGACCGAAAACATCAATCGAGTTATAGGGGTCACTGGTTGCTGGCGGCTCGAGACCGTGGTTTTTGGAAGTCCATGCAAAAGGCTGATGATGATGATGATTATGATGAGCACTTATTGCAAAAGTTTTTCAAATGAATAAAAAAATCAGTAGAGATGTAAATCAAGAATAATAAAATTACTCGAACTTAAAATATCCAAAATTTTAGGATAGCGTGGCAATCCTATTTTTTAATAACCCGCTTAGTGATAATTAAATCAAAAATGTTTTCTTTGGTTGACTGCTGGTTTTGGGTCCCATTAGATAATTTGTTTACAATAGAGACATTCTAGATTCAATTGACAACGAATCAATTTTAAACTATTTATTTTCTATATTGACTATTGATATGTTCTGGTACTCTACGAGTAGCTGTAGCTAGTTACCAAACAGACAAGATGATGACAGTGTTCTTTAGTATTTGTGTGTGTTTGTATTTAAACCTTATATTGAAATTAAAATGACATACATAAATAATCTATACTGAAATACTCCTATAGCTTGGCAAAACCTATTCATAGTCAGCTGCGAGATAATTGAATTCACAAAGATGTAGCTCGTTAGCTATGTGTTTGTATTTAGTCACAGAATAAGTTATCAAGCTTTTAGTGTATCCGACTATCCTACTAATATTATAAACGCGAAAGTTTGTATGGATGTTTGGATGTTTGTAACTCTTTAACACCGCTACTACTGAAGCGATTTGTCTAAAATAGATTTTACTCTGGATTAACACAAAGGCTACTTTTTATCCCGAAAAAAAAAACATGGTTTCCCGAGATTTGCGAAAGCTGATAACTTTGAAGACTTCACACTCATGTTTGTTACTCTTTCACGCCTCGACTACTGAACCGAATTAGCTGAAATTTGGTATTGAGATATATTATAGCATGCATTAACACATAGTCTACTTTATATCCCGGAAAAATCCATAGTTCCTGAGGGAATTGTGAAAAACTAAATTCCACGCGGACGAAGTTGCGGGCGTCCGCTAGTTGAGTATAAAAGTGAATGACTAATTATTTTGAAGCAGTTTTACCCTTCTAGCAGTTTCAAATGACTTAGTTTACAATAAAGAGGTATACTAAGGTTCAATTTCTAGCATAAATAGATTTAAAATTTGACAATGTCTTGAGCTTTTGTCGGATTGTATATTTGCCATAGGCTTCTTAATGGGAAGGAAAGCTTTATCAAGAAATATCAGGACTTCAATTCATTTGAAATTAAATTTAACACAAATCCCGCAAAAACCATGGGGTTTTTGGGGAAGTAAGTAAAAAGTAGCCTATTATATTAATCCAGGTTTTAATCTATCTCCAGTTCAAACTTCAGCCAAATCAGCTCTGTAGTTTCGACGTAATAGTGTGACTAACATATGTACATCCGTCAAAACGATCGCGTTATCAATATTAGTTGTATGAAATACTAATACTAGTTTATTACACGTTATCAATATTAGTGGAATACTCACGATAGTTTAAATTCCATTGAGCCGTGAGCAAAAATTATGTATTCCGTTTTCAAAAGCTTCCGTGCTTTTATTACACCGGTGCCATGAATCCTACCACAGTTGCCGGCAAACAACGCTAAGCCCAGGAAGATAAAAGTGAACAGAGAATTTGTATCCTATGCGCCAGATACGAGCTTAGTCTATTTGCTGAAACACAGACTATTCAAAATAAAAGTTTAGTTTCCCTTCAATGGGCGCATGACAATAAAATGTATGGCGAAGGCAAATTCATCTCTACTTGTCTCCTGCCTGCGCTTTTGAAAACTGTAGCGGAACTTTGTCAATTCGTTTTTAGCATGTCGTATAAAACAGATAGCCCAGTGGATATGACCTCTGCCTTCGATTCTCAGGGTGTAGGTTGGAATCCGGTCCGGGGCATGCACCTCCAACTTTTCAGTTGTGTGCATTTCAATAAATTAAATATCACGTGTCTCAAACGGTGAAGGAAAAACATCATGTGAAAACTGCTTACCTGAGAATTCTGTTAATTCTCTAGGTGTGTGTATAGTCTGCCAATCCGCATTGATTCAGCTTGGCGGACTATTGGCCTAACCCCTCTTATTCTGAGAGGAGACTCGTGCTCGACTGAGTCCAAATATTATGATCACAATATCACAATGATCACAATATTAGTCAATACATCGTCATCAATATTTATAATTGGATTGAAATTTTTGACTTTGATTTCATAATAACTGTGTTTTCACAAGTGTTAAAGTTATTTACAAGGAAATATAACACAAACAACGTTTTTTTAAATTTACTTTCTTTATGTCTAAAAAAAGTCTGTATTCATGTATGTTTTGTTATGAAACGGCTGAGCCGATTTCAATAGAACTTTCACTTGAAGTTAGAGAAGGTTGCTGAGTAACAAAAAGGCTACTTTTTAACCAAAAAAATCCCCGCATTTGTAAAAAAACTGCATTTCATGCTGAAGAAGTGGCGAGCGTCACCCAATGATTAAAATATTATTGAGAATTGATACAATTATTACAATTATTACCGTAATCAAGAAATTGTTTTTTACTTCGTTAATATGACTGTTTATTGATTGTTACCTAGTAATTAATATACTTTTTATATTTCACTTATTTTTCATAGCTGGATTTCATTTTATTTTATTTTAATTACTTTTTTCTCTCCCAAAAATAACCAAAATCGTATGTACGTAGTAGGTACATACTAACAAATTTATTGAAAAGCGAACAACGCTTTCTGTTAAATAAAAAATACCACTTACAAAAGTACAAATAAGCACTTTGAAGATCTAAAGTGAAAAGTTATGAAAATATTAAGAAAATACCACCGACTCTGTTGGAAAAGTATTCCGCGATTTGGAAGTAAACACATTTTCATTGTTTTAAAACGAAACATTGTGCGAATTAAAGAAAACAGAATACCAAACATTCTTTATTGCAAACAATTTTAATGTTTCGTCAGCTTTAAATACGTTGAATATTTTTATACCTTTACATTTCTGTTAAGTGCCTCGTTGTTTCAGTGGTTAGCATAAGAGACTTTTGACCATGAGGTCCTGGGTCGACCCAGGTTGAGGTTTTTTGTAAATTCATAGCGCGGAGTTTTAGAAAGTTGATGGTAACAAGTATACATACATCCCTTTGACTCGGAGAGTACGTTAAGCAGTCTGTCAAGGTCTTCATTATTATTGAAATCTGACAGTGATCGTTTATGAATTTAACATTATCACCCTAAGCCCATCAACTCGCATTATAGCAGCGTGGTGGGTCTAAGCTGCATATCCCTTCACTTCTCCAAGGAGGGAGGCTTGGCCCTGTAGTCAGCGGCATACAATCCATCGAAGCAAAAATCCTCTGCCTACCCTGTTTTGGATAGGGATTTTCTATTTTCTTCAATTATTGCATCATCATCATCAGCAACCTATGTTCGGCTCACTGCTGAGCTCGAGTCTTCTCTCATAATGAGAGGGGTTAAGCCAATAGTCCGCCACGCTGGCCTAATGCGGATTGGCAGACTTCACACACGCAGCGAATTGAAAAAAATCTCTGGAATGCAGGTTTCCTCACGACGTTTTTCCTTCACGTGACCTTAAATTTCTTAAAATGCACACATCTGAAAAGTTGGAGGTGCACGCCCAGGACCGAATTCAAACCCACACCCTCCGGAATCGGAGGCAGAGGCATATCCACAGGGCTATCGCGGCTCTCTCTATATTGCATACCCTAGTTAAAAACCTTGTGCACATAACTGTAGTGGGCCGTTAAAATAGGCTGATAATGATGACATTTCTGTAAAACAATTAAATATTGTTTATTTTGATCTGTTTTAAACTGCCTTCCACATAAACGATGCAAAAAGCGTTTAAACTGTCTTTTTGTCGACAGAAGGCTTGCGTTATATTTGATATATCGACATTTCAACAATGGGTCTGGTGAAATGAGAAAAAAAGGTTTGAAAAGGTCATCGATCACTACTTTGTCAACAGCGCGCCCCATCAGTGCCGCAAAACAATTAGTATGACAATATTTATTTCATTGACTAGATTTTCTACAGATTAGCCGTTTCTAAAACACATTTTTTTTTATTATTCTATACGAGTTAGCCCTTGACTACAATCTCACCTGATGGTAAGTGATAATGAAGTCTAAGATGGAAGCGGGCTAACTTGTTAGAAGGAGGATGAAAATCCACACTCCTTTCGGTTTCTACACGACATCGTACCGGAACGCTACATCGCTTGGCGGTACGATTTTGCCGGTAAGGTGGTAACAAGCCATGGCCGAAGCCTCCCACCAGCAATCAATCAATTTGAACTAACTGCGGTTAATTTATATGTAGTAGTAAAGTAGGTGCGAGAGGCATACCAGCAAAACTTCTCTATAACCTGCTTGAAGACCTTGGTTTCACTAGAACTGCAAGTTCTATATTGGAACATGAATGGAAATACGCAAAGCTGTTCTAGAATGATCCCACCAAAATTTGCTGGGCAAGGAGAACAACAGGAGTGGTGAAGATAAGTGCCTTTGGGCCCCATCAGGCGATGCTTCTGCGCTCGCTAAAACCCCCGGTGACGCCGCTGAGGTCCCATAAGGAGCCTACGGCACTTACACAATCAAAAAAAAAATGAACATAAGTGATGACCCACGTTGCCAAGGGCTCGTTGATCCAACAACCAAGTCATACTGCAGTTCTCGGGTTCTGCTTGAAAATTTTCTCCCACTTTTTACCAAGCCATACTGCAGTTACTGTAATTCTCGGGTTCTGCTTGAAAATTTTCTTCTGCCACTTGCCAAATTTTCGCCGCCATCAAAGTGAATGCGGTTTAGCGTTCCGATACGATGACGTGTAGAAACCGAAAAGGTGTGGATATTCATTCAACTCCTAGCAAGTTAGCCAGCTCCATCTTAGATTGCACCATCTCCTTACCATCAAGTAAGATTGTAGTCAAGGGCTAACTTGTAAATAATATAAAAAAAAGAAAAGCTCACTCAGACTTGAATCTAGGACCTCGTTATCTAAAGCCATATAGGCTAATCACTGGACTTTGAACTTGACGAGACTCTTGATATAAAAATAGATTAATTCACCAAAAAGTGCCAAAGTACTAAGTCAATGTTCCTAAGGTTCCAATTGTCATAGAATTTTATTTAAATAATAAAATCACTAGCTACCTAGGCATCACTTAGTACTTTGTAAATCCAGCTCAGTACTCAAAGCACCCAGTTAGAAAACATGCACTTATTCCAAACAATCAAATGAAAATGTGAGAGCGAACGAAACTCTCCGAGGCATTTTTATTTAACTCGCTTACTTGCACAAGTAAAAATTCTGTAAACAATTCCACTTGTGTGGAAGGAATGTTAATTGTGCTCTTTCACTTAAAAACTTCAGCCCCATGTTGGAGTTAGCAAATAAGTTCGAAAAAAAAATAAAAAGGCAACAATGCGCATACTTAAGTGTTCCGACTAACATCTTTTTACTTTGAAAATATTTGTGTAATTGTGTGTGTACTACGGCCCCTCTCTCTCTCTCGCCTGCCTTAGCCAGACATACCTTTTACCATTTTAAGCTTTTATCGCGGGCTTTGAGGGGACGAATCAAGAAATTCCGTAACGAAAATAAATCTAACACCCAAGCCGTGCGTAGTCTAGTGGTGTGAAACTAAGGGTAATCAAAGTTAATCAAAGTTCAATTGTAGCTCAACGTAGACATTTTTATAGTAGAGGAGCCCGAGATGCTAAATTTGCAGTTACTCGAGGGGACCGATTGTATTTGGTAAATTAAATTATAGAAAGAATAAATGGTTATATACTTTTTTCGCTTTTAGCGGTGGAAAAAAAACTACAGACTTTAAAAGCAATTTTTATTACTTTTGCTTACTGAAATTGTCAGAAAAAGTTAAAAATTAATCGCGTTCGTAACTCGAGAACTAAAATATTAAAACTGTTGCCAGTAGGGTGGTAACTAGCCACGACCGAAGTCCTAACCTGGACCAATTATAAAAACCTCAAACGGCCCAGCCGGGGATCGAACCCCTGGGTTCGATCTTGTAAATTCACCGCGCATACCACTGCGCCACGGAGGCTGTCAAATTTCAAACCTGAATTTATTAAAGCCGAGAATTTGTCATGTAAGCTAGGAGCTTACATGACAAATTCTTTATAGTTAGCATAGCTAATTATGGAATTCGATCAGTGGCGGCTTTCGAAAGAAGTAGGTGCCAAGGATCAAGATCATCAAGCGTACAAATATAAAACGTAGTTGTTTGATATTTCCTACGGAGGATCGTGTCTCTAATCATCAGACCCTTAATTTCGCGAAAACCCTACGCTAGAGACATTAAGAGTTTAACCTTTAACTGTGTTTCTCAATTTTTACTGCGAAGCTAAGTAACTGGCGACAGGATATATAATTTGTCATATTATGCTAAGGATAATATTTATAATAGAGACGTGCTATCCTAGTGGACCTCTGCCTTCGATTCGGAGGGCGTAGGTTCGAATCCGGTCCGGGCATTCACCTCAAACATTTCACTTATGTACATTTTAAGAAATTAAATATCACGTGTCTCAAACGATTAGGAAAAACTATCGTGAGGAAACATGCATACTTGAGAATTTTCTTAATTCTCTACTGCCAAGCCACATTCGGCCAGCATGGTGGACTATAAGCCTAACCCCTCTCATTCTGAGAGGAGAGTCGTGCTCAACAGTGAGCCGAATATGGGTTGTTAATGATGATTATTTATATATAATGATGGTTGAGGGTCTGGAACCCTAAAACCTGCTAATTTCCAAAACCACCACAGTCCAAACTTCATAAATGGCTACTACTTACTTAGGTAGGAGCATAGCCTTACGCCTACAAAGTTTTGGCCTTCACAAAATGAAGCATGTGTGGCTATTTCTCCTCTATTTCTCTTCTTTCTCTTTTATTTAGGTTCTTAGTCCAAAATATTTGTGTAATTGTGCGGGCCCTCTCTCTCAAATTTACTTTTACACTTTACAAATGTTACATACCCGCCTGTGCAAATATAAAAGAACCTTTTTCTGAGTTGTTATACGGAACCTAAGCAAATACGGTGCGGCTGAGAGATGAGCAATCTGTCTCCCGAGGCTTAGTCAATACAAATATACATTTTGAAGTATACTATTCAACCATATTTTATATGGAAAATGTTCTATGTTAAATCGGATGAAAGTGAGCTTTTCGATGTGGAAACGCAAAGAGCTTTTGCTCGAAGTAGTGCAATGATAATAATAATAAAGTATAATCTCAAAATGTTGTTAATAGCACTGGCACAGTTACTAATTGTATAAGCAATAATCACATTATTAAATTCCTACTAAACTGTTCAAACTTTTTTCCAGTTATTTCACAATCAGTAGACTTTTTTAGTTTTAAAATTTTTCTTTGTCTTGTTTAATTTTTAAGTTCATAGTTTACTTTTAGTTTGGGTCCTTGGCTGACCTAGGACTGAAACTACAATACTCGGGATCTATTGCTAAATGAGTCTAGTGGACCATAGAGGCAGTAAAAATGTACAACATTCCTTAATTAATTTCCAATATTCCAATATTGAAAATCTTGAGGAATCCTGATAATTTTCTATACGCGTGTCAAGTCTGCCAATCTGCTTATGGCCAGCGAAGTGAACTATTAGCCCAACTTCTCATTCCGCAAGGATCAGCAAGGAAGGATGCTCAACAGTGATCTCCGGCTGGGGATCAAACACCGATTTGTAAATCCACCGCGAACACCACCACGGAGGCCGTCAAATCGAATATCAGAGAACGAAAAAAAAATTCAATAACAATACATAACGCTGATAACAAAACTGCAGTAAAACGCAACGTTACGTTCCAAAATTGAAAGGTCCGCGTTGACGCTATTAAAAACAAGCCTCCAGATAACCTCCAAACGAGGACAGTAACATTCGGTACAGTTGTAGTTTTGTGAACATTTCAAAAGTTGTTTCGCATGAAGATGTCGCGGGCACATTCCAGCCTTTGCGTTAGCATTCCCAAGCGGCATTCCTCGTCCCGCCTGCCATTGTCATCCTTGCAAAGGTAAAATAACTTAATAAGTGTCAATGTCCAAGCAGCTTTTGTGTGGTATTTGCAACATTTAAGTCAAATTTAAATTATTTTACTTTAATACTTGATGGAGTGACCGATGAGCAGTGATATCCCAGTGGTAATGACCGCTACCTGATACCGGTAATCCAACGTGAGGAATCGTGAGGAAACCAGCATACCAGAGAATTTTCTTAATTCTCTGCGTGTGTGAAGTCTGCCAATTTTGTAAATGCATTGGAGCAGCGTGGTGGACTATTGGCCTAACCCCTCTCATTCTGAGAGGCGAGTTGAGCCCAGCAGTGAGCCGAATATGGGTTGATAACGAACGAACGAAGTTGTAATAATTGAAACAAGAAACAAACAATTCCTGATTGAATTAAGAAACAAACAATTGAGCCGTGATAGCCCAATGGATATGAACTCTGCCTTCGATTCCGGGGGGTGTGGGTTCGAATCCGGTCCGGGGCATGCACCTCCAATTTTTCAGTTGTGTGCATTTTAAGAAATTAAATATCACGTGTCTCAATCGGTGAAGGAAAACATCGTGAGGAAACCAGAGAATTATCTTAATTCTCTGCGTATGTAAAGACTGTCAATCCGCATTGGGCCAGCGTGGTGGACTATTGGCCTAACTTCTCTCATTCTGAGAGGCGACTCAAGCCCAACAGTGAGCTGATTAAGGGTTGATAACGAACGAACGAAGTTGTAATAATTTAAACATAATTACCAAGAAACAAATAATTCCTAGATGTAAACGATTAACGCTAAAACAAAATTGGCTTACGACGAATCATCATCATCATCATCATGATGATGATGATTGATGAGCAACTTCAGCTTCGCAACTCGTTGAGTTATGTCAGTGACTTTGGTTCTTCTGCGGATCTCCTCATTTCTGATTCGATCACGCAAAGATACTCCTAACATAGCTCGTTCCATCGCCCGCTGTGTGACTCTGAGCTTTTTTATGAGACCCATATTTAGCGACCAAGTCTCGGAACCGAAGACTTTTGTCTTCAGGCACTGAGGAATTTCGGACGAAAAGAAAAGGAAAAATCATTCAGTCACAATTAATAACAAGACCCAATTAAGTTTAATTGATCTAGATTTAGCGCAAAAAGAGCGTAATGAAAGAGAAAAAGCTTTGCGCTAGTGTCGTTTAATGTTTACTGTCTGTACAGTAAAAACGGACAGGCTGCAGTATATTTCTTGTAACTACGAGATAAATAGGTTTCATTTGTAAAAGAGAATTTTCTTTGTCCATTTTCTGTTACCTATTTTGTTGGGAGTCTTATTATTCTAACCTAAATATTACTGGCTTAAGAAACCTTTTTAATCATTACAGTATTATTAGAAGGCTTCGAAGCAAAAGATCGTAGAAAATAAAAATATACAATTATTATTTACTTTATTTTTTTTCGCTGTTTCGACATCTAGATCGAACATATTCCTGTTTTTCAAAGGATATAATCGTATTTTTTTTTATTCTTCACAAGTTAGCTCTTGACTACAACCTCACCTGATGGTAAGTGATGATGCAATCTAAGATGGAAGCGGGCTAACTTGTAAAGCTTGAAAACACATACACACCTTTCGGTTTCTACACGACATCGTACCGGAACACTAAATCGCTTGGCGGTACGTCTTTGTCTGCAGAATGGTAACTAGCCACGACCAAAGCCTCCCACCAGCCAGACAGCTGGACCAATTAAGAAAACCTCAATCGGCCCAGCCGTCGATCGAACCCAGGACCTCCGTCTTATAAGTCCACTGCGCATACCACTGCACCACGGAGGCCGTCAAAATAATACTTTTAGTGCTTATTGTCCATACAATAACAGTGGCTATGTCATCATTTAATAAAACAGCTTCAAGACTTTGGCCTCACTGAGCTGCAGCAAGTTTTATACTAGTACAGGTACCCAAAGCTGCTAATATGATACTACCAAATTTCACTAGGCACGAAAAACAACATTAACAAAGAAGGTGAGTGATGACAAGAGATAAAGGAACTTAACCCTACACCCTGACCACGAGTCTCGAGCTCGGACTTTTTGTCTATTATTCAATGGACCCGACAACCAATCCTGAATAGGGATGATGACAGTTTTTTTAATTGTATATAAATTAAGAGTACGCTAATAGTAAAGCAATTTTGTAAAAGGAACAGGATATCTGCGATCATTACTTTCGGAGCTACAGGGATTTAAAGGGTCAGATTTGCGGCGCTGCCGCGGATCCCTGAAAAATGCCCCATACAAAATGGCACGAACTAATGACGTCGTAGTTCACATATTAAAAAATGGCACATTTAATGTAAGGAGGCTAAAACTGTATGAATTTTCATCTAATTACGATAAAAGATTTTTTAATAGATTTTGAAATTTTATAATCTCATTTATTTTGCAAATATCCAGTCAATCTTTGCTTTTTATGTATAAATTAGTTAACAAGGACCCTATTTACCCGAATGTATCTTAAAAATCAATATATTCAAACCTAGTCATCATCCCCATTCATGTAATTCTAAGCTATTCTTTATAGTTCGGATAGTATTACAATAATTTTTTCGTGAAATAGCTTTAATTAACAAACTGAAAGTAAATAAAACGTAAAGCTAAACTTCGAGTCTGTGCATTATTCTTAATAAGTCGTAACGTAGAGTAACTTAATTCGCAAAACTTCTTAACAGTAAGAATTAATGCTGAATAATTCATGCTGTATCGGGATTTAAGTATTTTTCCTTCGAAGTTTGTTTTGAGTTAAGTTTCAAACGAAACGTTTTGTGTATTTATATTTTAAGTTTAATAAAACATTCACACAAAATTATTTTAGAGTCACTTTAAAAGCCCAGCGTACTTTAGAAAGTCTCGAACAAGTCAATTACATTACGCACTAGCAATTTAAATAAAAAGCGTCCACAAGAAGTTGCAATACCTTTTTATTTGCCTTGCCTAGAGTGCTTTTTGTAGAGATTCAATATAGACTAAGATGAGAGAGAAAGGAATTTCATGTTTATTTAAGTTTGCACATTTTAAACTAACCCGTAATGTTACCTAATCCATTTACGTCCGTGTCGGTTCATTAAGCTGAATAGGCAACAAGATGATGTGGAACAAATTTTTAACTGATGCACTGAATTATTAGGTTGGAAAAACTTCACTGGGAAACCGATAATTAAAATCTAACATGTATTTAGTTCTAGTACTGAACTCTGTACGTCACTTTATACGTAATTTGTATACAAAATCCTACTATCCTACTAATATTTTAAACGCAAAAGTTTGTATGGATGTTTGTTACTCTTTAACGCCACAACTACTTAACCGATTTGGCTGAAATTTGAAATGGAAATAGATTTTACTCTGGATTAACACATAGGCTACTTTTTATCCCGAATAAATCCTTGGTTTACGAAAACCTTATGATTTTGATGGTATGAGTGTTTGTTACTCTTTCACGCCTCGGCTACTGAACCGAATCGCCTGAAATTTGAAGTAGAGATAAATTTATAGTATAGATTAACACATAGGCTACTTTTTATCCCGAAAAATCCATGGTTGCTTTTTGTGACGTTTTTGATACGTAGCCCGCTAAGTGGTATCCCGGATCTTATATTGCATGCATAACCGTTTAATTCAATATTTTTGCAAAGATTTATGGTCTTCACAGAGAAGATTATCCGGTGTCAGCTTAAAAGGTAGAGTTTAGAAGTGAACCTAATAAGTCTTTAAAATATTTACACACTGCCAAAACTAACGTATCTGAAAAAAAGTACTCTTAGGTTATCGTTTTTTTTTTAATAAAAACATCGTATGGCGTATGGCGTATTTAAATTTTAAATCAAGTGGCAACTTTGAACACGAAAAATTTTGAGGTGGCATATATTTTGTGAACGGATGCACGAAAATATGGAAGATTGCTTGGTCATTAATATAATATACTCAATCTTTGAGCAGGAGGGCCATGAATTAAAAAAATATTTTGTTTCCGGGACTATATTCCTTACTTAGTGATGACGATGAAATATTTCCAAAATACCAACCGTCCTATTACTGAACTATCTACAGAATTACGTTGCAAGCGTTTTTGTTATAATCAGCTGTGTCTGATATGAAATATCTTTCACAGAATATTGACATGATCCATGAGCGAACCGCAGTTTTTGTACTATTTCTGCTCAACTCACAAAGCGTGTCCTACGGTCAGGGCATGAAATTGAAAAACCGTGGCAATATACGGAATTATTACATTTCACCGACCCCATCTAATGACGTTAATATATTATACGCCTTCACGTTAGAAATAGCATCGATATAAATCGTTAGATGGGTCCCTCCATATTAAAGAACGCTAAATTTTATGTCATTACCCAAAGACGTGCACGCACATCTTATCTTAGTACGTAACAAGCGCATGCTGTGAGTGGACGTGGACTTAATAAAATATTTACTGTTTTTTCTTATTTTAATTCCTTAATTATGCCTTCGTGTTCATTTTGGAAGTGTAAAAATACAAGCCACAATATGAATAAAGAGAAACGTGTTACGAGTGATGATGTACTCAATGTGCGAAACCACTTACAATTCCGCGACGCGTTGAGGCCCATCTAACGATCGTTTAATAATTGTATTGAAATTTATACGAGTTTCTATCTAACCCGATGAATTTTCTACCGCCTAATACACACACATTTTCATCTTAGATATTTCTATTTTATTACAATTTTAAGTTATATTTCGGCTTCGCCTCATTGCACAATAGACATCACGAGTGCTACAATAGCTAATTACGTTAAGTGGCTTACCATACTTTTTCTAAATAATGATAAAATAAATGAAAAAATAACCAAGATTTGGTAAATAATGTATAATTGGCGTTGGGCAAGGACTTCTAGATTTAGTTTCTTACAAGGAAGCCTGAATTTTTGTAGCTAATGCCATACAACTATTAAAAACTTAAAAAAAACAATCATTGTAGCACAGTTCTCTCGTGTGGTAATGAACATTACCAAATGACCTGTAGAAATTAATAGCTTTGCGATATGGTTTGAGGCTTAAGAAGTAGAAAAAAAAATATCGAGATGTCAAAAATACTAAATACGATTAAAAAAAAGAAATCCTTCATTATCATTAATTAATTCAAAGAAGTCATCAGTCAGTTATCAATTCCCAAACCTGCCTGACAGACAACGATAAACAATGACACTGAACGTTGTCCAAGCTGTAAGTAATTAACTGAAGTGCTCGTGAGCTCTGCTCTACAAACCCTTGGGAAATACTAAAATTACTAACCCATTTACCTAAAAGCCTATACCGTATCCAGTTGAACATTAAATAAAAAATGAGCCCGGTGGCGAATTTAATTTAATTAAAAATAATATATTTTTAATATAATTAATTTAGAAAGTATTTTTTATCAAACTTCGAAATTTAAAATGATAAAATGAATAAAAATCTAAATATCTGAAACTAGCGGACGCCTATGATTTAAGATTTATTTTTTACTTTTTTGATACATCCGATCTCAATTAAATATAGCCTAAAAGTATGATACTCCAGGTTTGATGCTTGAGTAAACAAATAAATTGTAAAGGACTAAAAATACCTAACACTTTAAAAAAAATATGTACAAAAATATGGCGCCAATTAAAATCTGTACGAATTTGTTATTATGTATAGATTTCATCTATAGACTATAAAGACTAAATATATATTTTTTATTTTTAAACTTTTATTATTTATTTAATTTCTAAAAATAGTATTTTGTAATTAAGTATATCTCTCAAACCTGTACATCAATTCAAATTGGTTGTCTGGGAAACGTATAACATTTTTCCACCTGTGACTAAAAATTACACAAAAACCTACGCTTTTCAATTATTCTCTCGTGCGAGCTCTATTTTCCTAACTTTCATGTCCAACAGTTTATATTTTTAGAATGCATGATGGAAAAGTACTGTATTTTGTAATATGTTACATTTAAACTTTACAAGTGAATAAAATTGCTCTGAAATTATAGCAGAACAGACGAAAAAATAGACATACAAAATAATATGGGTTAATAAGTGAAAATATTTCCGACCCTTGTTTTACTGAACTCTAAAAAGTTATCTCAGTTTTCAAAGTCATGTAAAGCATACTATTTTTACTCTTTTGTGCTACTTTCTGACACTTTCTTCTTGTGAACTATATGTACCTACAATGCAGTACTTACTTTCAAAGTTATAAAGATTTTCTTTTAAAAAATTCTTAGTAGGCTTTTATAGGAAATTTGACTGTAAAACAGGCATATATACAGAAAGCAAGTATAACCACAGAACCCCCTACGGTAGCATCGAATTCATTCAAATTATAATTAGACTTAAATATTCATATCCAATAATAATCTATACTAATATTATAAATCTGAAGAGTTTGTTTGTTTAATTGATTGAACGCGCTAATCTCAGGTACTACTGGTCCGATTTGAAAAATTATTTCAGTGTTAGATAGCCCATTCATCGAGAAAGGCTAGTAGGCTAGATATTATCCCCGTATTCTTACGGGAACGGGAACCACGCGGTTTCACCCGCGCAGCGTCAGCTAGTCGTAATATAACAACAACCGTAACTTTTTATTGAGGTATCCGAATTTACTATAGTTTAATCCTGTATTGTACCACGACATTGTAGACGATATCTAGGTATTATTTGTTTATATAAAGTTCGTCGTTAACCACAACTAACATTGAGTTGTGTATAAATTTCCTCTTTTGAGCGCCTCGTTTTTCATGCGCTAGTAACAGTATTCAATCATCTAACAGTATTTAATATAATTGTGCTTAGTCATATAATTTACTGATAACCAAAAAAGCATTGCTTGAGTTTGTTGTTTGTTGTTGATGGCTTTTCTCATACAAAGGCGCACTTTTAATCTTCTTTTAAGTTTCGAAAGTGAAATAAATTAATTTCGAAAGTGAATTTGATATACTTACTCATCGATATAAATCGTTAGATGGGCCCCTCTATATTAAAGAACGCACAATGTTGTCATTTTTCAAACATGTGCACGCACATTATAACTTAGTATACAACAAGCGCATTCTGTGACTTAAAAAATATTTTACTGTTTTTTTTCTTGTTTAATCCCTTAATTTAGCCTCCGTGATCATTTTGGAAGTGTAAAAACAAAAGCACACACGAATATAATGAAAAAGTTGTTACTTTTCATTCGTAAGTATTTGCGAAACCAATGACAATTCCGTGACGCTTCGTGGCCCATCTAACGATCTACGATCGATGTACTTACTTGACTCTTCATCGGGTCGGTGTTGATCTGACACATGTAAGTGCCGGAGTCCTTCGGCTGTACGTTGCTGATATACAGCTTCCAAGTGTTGTGTCCGTTGTGTGTGACGGACAGACGCGGGTTGATGTTCACCATGTGTGTGTGCATCGCCAATATCATCTTAGTGTCTGACTTCAACCAGGCCACCTGGATCAGAGGATAAGCATGATTAAGAAAAAACTGAAATAGAGAATACTATAAGAGAAGCTAAGCACTAGCTCATCTCTACACTGGTAAGGCAAGCAGACCGCGCACGACCACTCAGGTCGAACGCCGGTGACAGACTGACATTGCCCCCACTACCACTATAGATGAGATAGTGTATGTAGTATTGTAGGTATCTATTTAGTATACACAAACACTACAGAGATCGTTTAACTTTTAAAGTGTCTTTTGAAGGTGTTGTTGCATAAGGTTACGATGCGTTACAGGCATGAGGGCGGGGCGTTGTTTTATTCTATTAAATTAAAAAACGGAAAAATGTTCCTTACGTATATTCTGGAATCAAATTGTACAGTACGAGTAGATGACGATATTTTGCCGAAATTCAGCTTTAATGATTTACTCCTGTTTTTTAAGTACAACTGGAAGTACCTACCCTATAAGTTTTGACTACCTTGACGGTGTATCTAAATATGCGTTTTCTGCTAAACAAACAGCTAGGTATATCTTTTTTTTTACGTAAACTTTGAAGTTTGACTTTATTACAACTTTATGAGACCGTAGACTTGAGCATACGGTTTGAGTTGCAACATGATATCTTCACGTATTTTTGAAATAAAGAGTCTTATAAGGATTCCAGTTTTCCTTTTGAGGTACGGGACCCTAAAAAAAAACAGAGAATTAATATCTCAAAATTGCCAACCGTTTTGTTGAAACTGTCATCTGTTTTTAGAGTAAGTTTCATTTTATAAAGATAATTTCGAGTGAAAAGAGTTAATAACTTTGGTATTTCGAAACTACACTACCTATTTTAACACGGTTCAGAGAATTAGTCTACGACATGGTTTAAAGTAAACGTATTTTCCCGATTCCACTTTTCCACAAACCTCTTAACCACTTGACTCCTAAATAGGCGACCGGTCGTCCGTTACGTGACATGTAAAAAAAAATATAAAGTAATCTAAGGGCAATAGGCGAGCACAGTATCATGCTCCGCGCGATAGAGGAATATAAAGATTTTTTAGATGGCTCACAACGGTAGATTAAAACTGCATTCCCTGACTGTCGGCTTCTTCAACGCAGACGGGCTTTTCGATAAAATACTCGCGGGTAGGGGTAGCGAATGGTTAAATAAACGCTTGTAATATCAGATCATATCAAGAGACATATACGTACCTTAAAAGTGCCGAGATGATTGACGGTGCACGTGAAATGAACGTCGCGCCCCTGTGCGACGGTGATGTTCTCCAATGGGGACAGGAATTCCGGCTCGGCTGGGTCGCCGTACCCCGAGCCCTGCAGTTGGCCTGCAAAATAAACGATCCCGTTTTCACCGCACCTCGCTACTGACTAACGGTTTTTCAGAGATAACAGATAACTGTGATTTCAGTACATTTACTCGTACGAGTATTTGTAGTTACAACATTATTGTGATAGCCTAAGTGTATTTATTTTGACGACCTTTCTGGTTTTGTTGGTAAAGCTGTGGTTTTCAACAGAGGGGTCCTGGTTTCGACTCTTAGCTTTCCCGATTGTAGGCATCAGCCGTGGCTAGTTACCACCATATCGGCAAAGACGTACCGGCAAGCGATTTAGCGTTCCAGTACGATGCCAGAGGTATGGCTGAACGTGTGCCTCTGCTAGTTAGCCCGCTTCCTTCTTAGACTGCATCATTTGCATGGATTTTAATTAAAAAACAAGGGCTACTTTGTTTTTCAATTAAAATAAAAAGTTTCTCAGTATTTTATTTAATATGTTTGTTTCTGTAAGTATAAAGAATCTATATTATAAATTCGAAAGTGAGACTATCTGTCCGTCTGTTATCTTTTTACTTATAAGCCGCTGAACCGATTTAGATTGACATAATTGGACTTTGGAACTGAACAAACTTCTGTCTATTCCAAAGCAAAAAATATAATTACAAAGGGGTCACGCGTGTCCACTAGTTTTACATAAATAAAATTAAAATAGGACTGTACATATTTTTTAGTCGTCATTGCGTTTATTCCGTAACGTAAGATGTAGTAGTGATTAGTAGTAGTAGTAGGAGAAGTAGTTTTGAAGTTATCGAACAAACCAATCCAATCCAATCATTATGACAAACTTAAACCATTACGTAATATCATTACGTCGACAACCCGTAAAATAACTGTTATAAAATGCAGATGCTAAATGTTGAAAATTTTAACTGGACACTGTAAAATTCGACCTCGACCTGTCCTCTACCTGTCACAAAATCCGTTCTTAGTGGATGTCTACTATAAACTACCACCGCCAAATTTCATCATGTGAGTCAAGCGGTTATCGATATTTCGCGATGAATGAAAACCCTTCGCTTTTATATATTTAAAAGAAGAAAATGAAAAAATATGTTTAATTTATTTATTAGCACTAGCAAACGCCCGCGACTTCGTCCGCGTGGAATTCTATTTTTCACAAATCCCGCATTGATTTTTTTCGGGATAAAAAGTAGCCTATGTGTTAATCCAAGGTATTATCTATCTTCGTTTCAAATTTCAGCCAAATCGGTTAGGTTTGGTTAGGTCAGTAGTTGCGGAGTTAAAGAGTAACAAACATCCAAACAAACAAACGTCCATACAAACTTTCGCGTTTATAATATTAGTACGATTAGTAGGATAGTGTTATGTCAATGAATGCTATGGCTTGTACACCATAAGACAGAAATTTAGGTTACGCATCTGTTGCAGGCGGGCAGCTAAGTTATCACTTTAATAATATCAGAAATGCGTTGTATCTTGCTTCTTACCGAAGCTTGTGGTCAAGTGAATTACAAAAATATCAAGAAATATCATTTTACATTATTCCTTGTACATTTCTTTATTTTTGACCAACAAAGCTTCCCATGAGCTTTCGTTTAGCTGGGATAGCCCAGTGGATATGACCTCTGCCTCCAATTTCGGAGGGCATAGGTTCAAATCCGGCCCGGGGCATGCACCTCCAACTTTTCAGTTATTATTTTAAGAAAATAAATTTCAACATAAACAAACATCGTGTGGAAACATGCATACCTGAGAATTTTCTTAATTCTCTACGTGTGTGAAGTCTGCCAATGTATGCCAGTCCGTATTGGCGTGATGGACTATTGGCCTAACCCCTCTCATTCTGAGAGGAGATTCGAGCTTTGCAGTGACCCGAATATGGATTAAGGATGATGATGATAAGCTTGCTTTTAATAATCGGGATCGAACCCAGGCCAGGCAACCCACGGAGGCCGCCAAATCAAATGGTTTATCTAATCTCCATATCTCTCTTGTATAAAAAAGTCAGTTTGGTCCCTTAGTAGGCCAATAAAATAGGCTGAATAATAACTCAATAATCAGTAGGTACGAAACTTTGGGGTTGCCAAACTTTCGTCGTTATCAACCCATATACGGCTCACTGCTGAGCTTGAGTCTCTTCTCAGAATGAGAGGGGTTAGATCAATAGTCCACCACGCTGGCCCAATGCGGATTGGCAGACTTTACACACGCAGAAAATTATGAAAATTCTCTGGCATGCAGGTTTCCTCACGACGTTTTTCCTTCACCGTTTGAGACGCGTGATATTTAATTTCTTAAAATGCACACAACTGAAAAGTTGAAGGTACATGTCCCGGACCGGGTCCGAACCCACACCCTCCGAAATCGGAGGCAGAGGTCATATTCACTAGGCTATCTAATCTCCATATCTCTCTTTTATAAAAAAAGTCAGTCTGGTCCCGTAGTGGGCCAATAAAATAGGCTGAATAATGATGACTAATTAACCAGTAGATCTACATACGTAGCTTTGGGGTTGCCAAACTTTAGCCTTTATAATATTAGCTAAAAACAATTGCCTTTTAAAAGCGAACAACAATATTCTGCGTAATATTCGAGCTCTACCTCGGTCCCAACACTTGACCGTTAAGTTATCACTTTAATAACAGCGTGCGTTAAACTTGCTAATGGTGCAGCATTCCGTTGTTCCCGTTCTGTCGAGTTCCGCTATACTTCCTCCACCCACTTCCGCATTGGTGTTAATTTAGCGACGCTCCAAAACGGATTTAAATTTAGATATTGATAATCGATTTGGCGCTATTCCTAATTTTATTGGTGCACGATTTATGTGACAACACTTTGGTGAATGTGGATTTATGTGATTATTGTATTTTGTTAAAATAACAGAAATGCTTCCGTCTTTTGAATTGCAAAATGGAAATTATTTGTTTGTATTATTTGCGTGGAATTCAACCTTTCCTTCTCGAGCTCTTTACTGTGAACATCAAGAAGTTATTTATTTATAAGTAAAATCAAAACTTAAGCTCAAAATTCCCTCCTCCTTTCCCAGAAATTCATTCCTTCCTCAAAAAAAGGCTGATTTTGAAGGATCGTTAAAACTACGTATCTTTTATTTAGATAAAAAATATTTCTTTTTTTTAATAAGTTGTTGTCCATACCATAATTAGCATTTCGAGAATGCGATTATTTCTTATGCGATAATCAATTATTTTCAACAAATAAAAATAAATAGAAATCTAGCCAAATATAAACAAAAGGAATATAGGTTGAATTACCCTAACAAATCGTCAATTAAAATAAAAAATATATCAATTAATTATTTTTAACAAATTAATTAATCCACGTAGCCAAATTCAAACAAATTGAGTATAAGTTGAATTGCCCTTACAATCAATTATAATAAAAAAAAGTTATCAATTAATTATTTATAACAAATTAATTAATCAAATTTTCCACGTAACCAAATTCAAACAAAAGGAGTATAGGGTCAATTGCCCCTACAAATCACCAAATATAATAAAAAAAAATCAATTAATTAATTTTAACAAATTAATTAATCAAATTTTCCACGTAGCCAAATTCAAACAAAAGGAGTTATGTTGAATTGCCCTTACAATTCGCTGAAACACGGGCCGGGCTTGGGCTTGCACAAACAAAAGTAAATTGCTGACTCTGCTGACTCCGGCTACATTATAATTGATTTATTTATGCTGATTTGAACTGTATATTTAAATTGTATATTGATTTAGCAATTGATGCATCCATTCATTCACAATCAGCCTGTTTTAACAGCTGACGGTCAGGCCTGTTTATAACCGACTTCAAAAAAAGGAAGAGGTTCTTAATTCGATGTTTTTTTTTTAATGTTTGTTACCTCATAACTTCATTTACCGATTTTGAAAATTGATTTTTTGTTTGAAAGAGTATTCTTCTAGATTGGTTCCATTTAATTTTATTGAAAATCTGTTTAGTAATTTTGTGTTAAAATCAAAATAAGTGTAACACGTCTTTGAAGTCGGTTCCATGTTTATATTAAAAATATATATCTTACAGGAGGGTTTCGGATCACGAGATCCTGGGTTCGAATCCTGAGTCCGGATATAGATACTGAATTTTTCTTTGTCTTAAATTTCTGAGCCCAGAGTTGGGAAGTTAGTGATGTTTCACCGTGCCTAGGAGAGCATGTTAAGCTGTCCCGGTCATTATTAACATCAGATAATGATCGTTAAAGAACTTCGTCACTAACAATGAGCCTTTTATGAAGGCTCAGAGTCACTCAGCGGACCATAGAACGAGCTATGCTCGGAGTACCTCTGCGTGATCAAATCAGAAATGAAGATACCCATAGCAGGCGAAACAAAGCCATAACTCAACGAGTCGTGAAGCTGAAGTGACAATGGGCGGGGCACGTAGTTCGAAGAGCCGATAGACGTTGGGGTCCCATGTGGTTGGAATGGTGACCCCGCATTAGAAAGCGCAGTGTTGGTCAACTCCCACCAGGTGCATCGACATCTAGCGAGTGACAGGGACGCTTAATGCAGGCGGCTCAGGATCGTGATGTTTGGAAGTCCCTATGACGTCCATCGGCTGATATAATGATGATGAAAGAACTTATCATTATCACCCTAAGTCTGCCAACCAGCGTGGTGGATTTATGCTCCATATCCCCTAGTCTCCTATAAGGAGGGAGACATGGCCCAGTAGTAGGCCGTAATTAAAATAGGCTAATAACACTTTGCATGCATGCGTATAACACGACCTATATAATTCTAATTAAATATAAGTCTGGACTGGTGTAATTCACATAAAATGTAATTAATGGTGTATTCTCGCCATCAGTCGCGCACCTCCAATGTACAGATAGCAATTAGCATCTGCCATTAATTGAATTTGGCCAACGGTTGTCCGAGCACCCGTGATTCGGTTCTCGGCGTTCGGCCTTCGGTGATTAGGGACCGGCTCGCTTAAAAAGGGTCACACTAAATGTCCCATACTGTGACATCAAAACGATTAATGGCTTCGTACGGGGTTTCGGAACTCCGAATATTTTCGTTCAATTCGGCTAATGCGGAGCTCGGATTTTTACTTTTTTATATTTTTTTTTACCAACCGAATTAAAGAATGATATATAACGTTATTCGTTGGACGTTTCTAGGTAACGGCGTTTAGTTAATAAGACATATTACGGTAAAGACCTTTCTTGTTTTATAGATACGAGTAAAGCCGTGGAATAAATGAATTAAAGAAATTAAATTGTATATGAATGTTCTTTAACAATAATATTATTACAAAACTAGCCTTTCTTTATTATAAGTAAAGCGTGTTCAGTTACGTAGACCCGTTTGAGTTTGATTTTTTAATCCCATTCCCCACTAACTAGTTGGGAAAGACTGTATTAAGAGTGGGTACGACAATAGTCCAACGGGGCGGGGATCGAACCACCACCCCTCCGTGATGAGTCCGCTCTAACCATTGAGCTATTGAAGCTTGCCATGTGGCATGAAGATTCTCTTTCTACAATCGCAAACGTTTCGAAAATTTAAAAATGGGAATGATATTTGTTATCGACTGGTCACGTGATCAAGTTACCCGTATCGATCGGATTCCCATATATTTTTAGTTTTCGAAGCTTTGTAGGATCGACGTGCTGATACAAAGGTCGTTATGACAACTTACATCAATAACTATAACTAATATTATAAAGAGGAATGATTCAATTGTTTGTTTGTTTGAATTGCATAAGCCAGATCATATTCAATCGACACGACAATAGATCCAGTAGTTTCAGAATACTACTGAACCGATTTGTCGTTGACTAATTGAACGGACCGACCGATACTTCATCTTTTTGAGTGTTTATGTATATATTTATAGATGTTTGCGGGAAACTAACATAATAAATATCCACGTTGCGTCGTTGCGGTTATAAATCAAGTTACATTTAAATAACCATCCCATACAAAATTGTTTGCGAACAACCGGTTTGATGTGAACCACAATGTAATAAGTTTATAAAGTGATTCCTATGCGACATATCAATTTCATGGACACACTTCATTTACATTGGAAACTACTAACTTATTTGTATACCCGGTATTAAAATCAAATTTTATTTGACGGCGGCCTCCGTGGCGCAGTGGTATGCGCGGTCGATTTACAAGACGGAGGTTCTGGGTTCGATCCCCGGCTGGGCAGATTAAGATTTACTTAATTTGTTCAGGTCTGGCTGGTGGGAGGCTTCGGCCGTGGCTAGTTACCACCCTACCGGCAAAGACGTACCGCCAAGCGATTTAGCATTCCTATACGATGCCCGTGCCGTGTAGAAACCGAAAGGGGTGTGGATTTTCGTCCTCCTCCTAACAAGTTAGCCCGCTTCCATCTTAGACTACATCATCACTTACCATCAGGTGAGATTGTAGTCAAGCTAACTTGTACAGAATAAAAATAAAAAAACAGGTTTAGTTCACAAGCCTTTTCAAACCTCAAGTTTGACTATATGTAACGTAATGTAGTTTGACTATATGTACCTAATGTGTCTCTACCACTCTCTCTTATGCTAACCTCTTTTCAGCAAAATCTGCCTACTGAACCAGTGTTCAGAAGGCAGGTTAACGCCCGTATTACAAATCTATTTACGATATTCTGTAACGATGATTTTAGAACTCGACGGTGTACTCTCAAATTCACCTCTATCTCTCTCTTTTCGACGACTCAAACTGTCGAGATCTAAATAGCATCGTTTTTAGAGATTACTTTCTGTCACAGTATAATTAGTAGATATTCACATCATAATTGGTACCTGGAATGCCAAGATTTTCGTCTCAATTAGACATCCATCACATCCAGGAATTTTCAGCGCGAAAATCTGCTTCTTTTTCTTTCAAGCGTAGGAAAAGTAGGGACATTATTATTATGGTTACGTGGTGTTTAAATATTTTATAGCCTAAGCTTTCTGGCCAAATAAAATACTCACTTTCTTTGATATTCCAAACTATTATATATTGCAAGAAAATATAATCTACGAAAAAATTACATTACTTATGCCTTAAAGTGCAGAATCAAACGTGAAACTGCATAATTTCTCTGGAATGTGGATTATCACCTATCCAAGTATTGAAATAAGCGTTGAAATTAAATTACACATGCTCATTAATTTGGAAAGAACATTGATTCATTGCGAAATGAAATATGAAATCATTACCGCCGCAATCGAACTTTTGCATTTTTAATCACTAATTTATCTGTGCCAATCGATACAATCACAAATGGAATTATGGCGGAATTCAATCATTATGTACATTGTACAGTTTAATTAATCTTGGTATACTCGGAGCTCTAGGTGCCAAGCATCTCATGGCCCGTGCCATGGAGAGCACGTTAAGCCGTCAATCTCGGTCATTATCATTGATAGTGGTCCTTAATGATTTTAACATTATCACCCTAAGCCCGACAACCCGCATTGGAGAAGGGTGGTGGGTCTCAGCTTCATATCGCCTCACCTATAAGGGGGAGGCCTGGCCTTGAAGTGAGCCCTTAAAATAGGGTGATAATGATGATGATGATGATAGTCAATATTTATGTGCAGTATTGAATGTTAATATTAAAATAAATACTACTTCACTCTCAACGCGCGTTCACGAGGTAAAAGGTCTTGATAGTCAAACATACAACTAAGTGGTCCTATAAGGGTTGTGTTTTTTCTTTTCAAGTACGGAACCCGGAAAAAGAGTTCGGTTTAGTTAAGGATTTCTTATAAAACTTAATTTAAAAATCATGCATTTTTTAAACTTTCCAAACATCAAAAACGCTGTTGTCCATTTTGTGACGTCACAATGTTATTTGATGTATTAAATGTCAAATTAATTGTTAACTCATATTTTTGTCAAACGCTTCGTTTGTAAGCGATTTGTTATGGTGACGTCATGAAACAGTTGAAATATAAACCATCATGGCCGACAGGCGTATTGGCTCGTATTGTCAAAAACATATTTAAAAACTAAAATTTTCATGTAGTCACGTCTCAAAAAAATATGAAAAAAAAATCAATCTAGTAGAACAATATAGAACTATTTAGGACCATTTAAAAAAGTGTCGGCTAGCCTACGTTCAATACCTTTCCGTAATACCAGCCTAAGATCAACCATTATCTTAAGACAGGTCAAGAGATTGTTATCTCTACCCGTATCAATTAACGCCTCCAGCTGTAAATTGGTTCTCTTGTCGTGTGTACTGATAATGATAGTCTATTAGCGTACTGACTTTCTACAATCGGACTAATGCACGCCATTGACGATCAATTATTCTCACGTTTCTTCAGCACCCACGACTATAACTAATAGTGTATTAAATATTGGATAGAAGCAGGCGTTACTTTGCGGAAGTTCATCATGATTATATAATGATTTATTTATTTTGCTATCATCCGACAAAATACTCTCTACGTAGTTGTAGAGTCAACATCTCCTGAGTATGCTCCGGTTTCGGAGTGAAACGTACGTAGAGAGTATTTTGTCGGACCTGGGTGTCGTTGTCCCATGGGTTCGTCGACTTTTCGCGGACGATAGCAAATTAAATGAATCATTATATGATCGTGTATTGGTCGCTGCGTGCATAACGGCTCGACTTATGAAACGTCTTTGCTGCGCTGCAGAAACATGAGAATAATTGACCGTCAATGGCTGACTTAAACAATCTAAACAATCGGCCTCATGCACTATTGAGTCTTATATGGGCATGTCTCTCGATAAGTTCAAAGTTTTTATTATATACGCAACCTTATAGAAAAGTCGTATTATAGTGTTAATGACTATATAAACGACAAAAAACGCATGGAAGTGAAATGTATTACATGACTGTCTACTTATGTTAAATGGTGATAGACTAAAAAAAAGCCTGGCAGAGTTTGTTGTGGGCTCTTCTCGGACCAAGGCGTCAAAAACTTAAAATTAAATTTACGAGGGTTCCAAGACCCTCGTAAATTTAATTTTAAGTTTTTGACTAATTATTATCACCATTATTTTATAATATTAATTACTGATATTTCGAAGGTAAAGGTTGTAAACTAAGCTTAATTGAAACAAATGAATATTGACTATAACAAAAGATCGAAGTGGTAGTAAAAATCTCCACAATTAATATTTTTGCCCAAAGTTAATTTGATGGTGTATAACTAATAACCATCCTTAACCATAGAGTTATAGTTAATTAGAGGGCGCACCGAGGTTTTACCCGCATACTTCCCGCTCCCTTGGGAATACGGAGATAGAATAAATAGCTTATGTTACTCACTGATAACTTTCCATTATTCCACCAAAGTCAAATTCAAAATTCGTTTACTTCTTAGTTTACAAGCATTATTTGTCGTAAGGTTATGTTATGAGATAATGATAATAAGTTTTACGACAAAGTTACGAGGGTTCCAAATTCGCCTTGATCAGAGAAGAGCCCACAACAAACTCACCCAGTGTTTTTTTTGTTTATCACCATTTTACAATGTTCTCTAGGATCGCCAACTTATACTACACTACAATATTTCGTACGAGCAGGTAAAGCCTTCGTCTACTCTGTCTCTGGTCGTGTTTATGTACTCCCGCTTCAGATTACGAGGAAGGAAGGAGAAACTGCGCCAGTGTATCCCACACACTTTTGCGATTTTTAAAATAATATTTCCCTGCAAATCTCAAAAATCCGATAAAGTCCGAGAACTTTATTATAATATTAGTTGACGCCGCGCGGTTTCACTTGCGTGGTTCCCGTTTCCGTAAGAATACGGGGATAATATATAGCCTATAGCTTTCCTCGATAAATGGGCTATCTAACACTAAAAGAATTTTTCAAATCGGACCTGTAGTTCCTGAGATTAGCGCGTTCAATAAAACAAACAAACTCTTTAGCTTTATAATATTAGTATAGATTACTTCGTATGATTTAAAATAGAAGCTAAACTAAATTGTAAATATCTACGTAAATTTCACGTACTTACTTACATTCAAAATCGTATCTAGGTTAGGAAGTATTTTCCAACAGATGCATGCGGTTTTAAATAATGCCGGTTTGCTAACTTTGAGTCTCTGTTTTATGTGGACTCATTAATCAGTATTTTCACTGCCTATTCGCCATTCCGACTATGATAGTTCAATTTGGCGACGCTCCCAAAACCGATATTTAATATGTGACTTGTGCATATTAAAGAGCTATGGATGCGTAAAATTAATTCAATTTACTCCGCAGCGTACCGTTTCGTGAATATAAAATGGGCAGAAAATTAAAATTGTGTCAACTCGCTGGCAGTTAATGGGTTTCCGGATCAACTACTGATATGCAGTTATGAGCGTTAATTAAATCACATTACTATGTATAGAGCGAAATTTCATGCATGCTGGACGTATCTAGATGGATATATATAGATACTAATGGATGCCTACGACTCCGTTCGCATTTTACAAATGTTTTTTTTTTTAAGTATAAAAGTATGCCCTATGTTTTAGAGTCCAATTTATCTCAAAGCCGTGAAAAGGAAACAGACAAACAGACAGACAGATAGATTTACTATCACGTTTATAATATTTGTGTAGATTTGTATTAGAATCGCACTTTGTTCGAACTCTAGGAAAAAATGCTGCCAAACTTACAAAAATAACATCTAGCCTTAATTTGAATTATATCCTACTAGCTGACACCCGCGACTTCATCCGCGTGGAATTCAGTTTTTCACAAATCCCGCTGGAACCATGGATTTTTCCGGGATTTAAAGTAGACTATGTGTTAATTCAGAGTAAAATCTATTTCCATTCTAAATTTCAGCCAAATTGCTTCAGTAGCCGCAGCGTAAAAGAGAAACAAACATACTTACTCACTTTCACACTTACACACAAACTTTCGCCTTTATAATATTAGTGTGATTCGTGCTGGAATTTCAGTCGAATGAGGCTTAACAGCTAATAATGTCTCACGGGGGCAGACCACGGTAGAACGTACTCTTACTCGAATATACCCTGCAAAATGTTGCTCTTTTAACCACTATGATTTCTATGTAATATCAGGTAAGACTTTTCCGTCCTACTAGAAAAAAAACTAGATTCGTACAAATAATTTTTATATTTATCCTTACGTACATCCGTACTACTAATCTCTATGGTCATTGACCTAAAGGACCATAGTCTATGCCCTCAAGTTGCCGCTCAAAGTTTTAAATTTAATTCCAGAAAACAGATATTGCAACGTAAAACTATCACAGTATTAGTTAAATCTGCAATGCGACAAGGTACGTAGTTTGGAGTTGTTAAAAGTTGTTTGTAACTATCCGTGATAAGAACGACGACCTCTTTAGTGTTATAGTGACGTCTTGGGTTGATTACTGGCTATGATCAAGTTTAGCTTTTAGCAATTAATAGCTTTTAAAGGCACTTGATATTAGTCTGGATTCGACTGATTTAATGTTCCCTCTATACATCTATGGTTATATAATCAACTGTTACTTTATAATTCCTCTATCAATAGTAATAATACATATAGGCAATTTCCTGGACACCATAAGGCTTTCATACAGTCAAGAGAAGTTTTTATCACCATCGAATGAAAATTAATAACCCTAGGCAATGGCTGTCCCAGTAACTTTAACGAGCGACGGCCCCGTTTGTCTTGATCTACGACTAACACAGATAAAATAACGCCTATGTGGCCCTCCAGAAATTAAATTTAATGTTCTTGACCTTTTAAAAATAGTCATACAACGTATTCACACAATAGCAGTTTCATGTACCAATGAATCAAAACGAAACGAAGCATTAAATAAATAAATATACTTTATAACACATTTGTAAAGTAAAGTATCGTAAAGTATTCACCAAATACCTAATTTCACCAAAATCAGTAGTCTCATTACGCACATGTGCCGTAATGTAAAGTAAAACGCACATGTGCTGTAATGTAATTTAAAACGTTAATCATCCGTCTAAAAACGAACGGTACTTTTTTTAAGACTCAGCAAAGAGTTTTTATGGCAGAAAAGAGCTCAACATTCTATGAATATAATTAACTTTGTGAGGTAAACTATAATATTATTAATTTTGACAATAAATTACATTATTTATCTGTAACAGAAACACAAAAATATTAATTTACTTTATTAGTAATACTGGCTTTAATTGGTGCATTTGCCTCAAAAAAAAAACGAACGCACTTCGGTATCTGTGTAAAAATTACAATGATATGTTTTTCATATGATGACATCAAAATGTCGTCTATGGAAAACAGGAAAATCAACTAATTCATTTTCAGAAAATGTGTTCAAAGTGTGTTTCCTCGCAAATGTGTTATAAAACGTCGTATGACATACGTGCGCTTTGATAATTACAGCCTCTGCTTCCTTACTATAGCTCTCGCCAAGGCTCGAGCTTACCCCACTTATATTATAATGTACTATAAACAATACACACATCACTATCTAGCCCGAAAGTAAGCGTAGCTTGTGTAACCATAAGGTTACTAGGATAGCATATTTTATCATATATCATCATCATCATCATTATCAACCCATATACGGCTCACTGCTGAGCTCGAGTCTCCTCTCAAAATGAGAGGGGTTAGGCCAATAGTCCACCACGCTGGCCCAATGCGGATTGGCAGACTTCACACACGCAGAGAATTAAGAAATTCTCTAGTGTGCAGGTTTCCTCGCGATGTTTTCCTTCACCGATTGAGACACGTGATATTTAATTTCTTTAAATGCACACAACTGAAAAGTTGGAGGTGCATGCCCCGGACCGGATTCGAACCCACACCCTCCGAAATCGGAGGCAGAGGTCGTATCCACTGGCATCACGGCTCTATATTATCATATATACTACATATAAATACTTAAATAATTTATAAATACACCCAGATACTGAAAAAAACCCTGCTCATCACACAAAGATTTACCAGTAGCGGGAATCGAACCCACAGCCTTGGATGCAGAAAGCAGGGTCACTGCCCACTACGCCACGCGGCCGTCAATATAATATCTAATATCATAGCGAAATTTCGTTTAGGTACTCGAAGTATACTTTATCACTAAGTAATATATTCTACAAGAAAACCATTCACACAATACTTCTTTCATACTTGTAAGTAATACATCCTAACACTACACAATATTACTAAAGAAAAAAGTAATATCGCAGATATTGAATATCACACCTATTCACACTTTACCATCGGCTAGGACAAGTTTAATCAAAATATATCATTGTACGCATTTCATATTTGGTTGAAACTGTATCCGATTATGCATTCCAATTATTCAGTATTTCACGCCCATCGACGCCTATAATTACATTCTGATAGAATTGCATTAAACCCCGAGCGTTCGTTTACTAATTTCCATTCAATTTATCCAATGATTAGCCTTAATTCAGTGCGGTTTTTAACGTGTCTATCAATTACAAACCGTATAATTTGTTAAAGTTGTTTGAATTTCGGTGTTTTAATTAAACAATGTTCAACTTACAGTGTAAAGTTGCGGGCCTTAAAGAATTAAAAGAAAAGGCTGTACAATTATCTAACTGTAATGTAAATACAGGTTTCTTCCGTTTTCCGGTAATGTCAGCCAATGACGATCAAGTAAGCTAACATGCCTGCAGCGCTAACGGTTTGACAGCCGATAAAACTGATCGTGTGTTGGTCGTGATCCGCATGATATCATGCGCATCGCTGCGAGCATGTGAGTTTACTTGATCATTGCACTATTAATGCCTAGTATTCATTTTATTAATCATGCAACAACTTGCACTCTATCATTATGATAGTATGATCTGTATGTACTCTTTTATCTCCTCTCATCTAACAGTGGAATTCATAAACGTTGTAAGACACCCACAGGGGAACATTCACCCGCTGAGTGTCAAATTCTCAAACAAATAGAGGCTAAATTCGACACTCAGCAGCTGAATTATACCCTGGGGGTGCCCCTACTATGTCTATGAATTCCACTGTAAGTCCTCTTTCATGGATTCGAACTGATGTGATAATAAGCTTAGAACTGAAATCAACTTACAGTTATAGTCTTTGATAACGCGGTATCGAGTTAAAGTAGGCTTATTTAGTAAGCAGTTTTATTTGCAACATTGAAAGTTTGCTTGCTTCAGCGACTCTACTTTGGAAAGCAAATCTTACTAAAGAGAACCGTTTAGAAAAATGTTAGTTGTCCTTACAAAATAATCATGTGTGTATGTCTGTTCCTTTATTACGCTGCGGCTACAGAAGCTTTGGCTGAAATTGCGAATGGAAATAAATTTTACTCTGGATTAACATAAAGGCTATTTTGCATTTCGGAAAAATCCATGGTTCCCGCGGGATTCGTGAAAAACTGAATTCCACGCGGACGAAGTCGTGAGCGTCCGCTAGTTTACAACAATTTTACATTTACAATTAACAACCTTAACGCAGTGCAGTTTATAACGCCTGTATGAAATACAGGGCGATAAATGGGCTATCTAACACTGAAAGAGTTTTTCAAATCGGACCAGTAGTTCCTGAAATTAGCGCGTTTAATCAAACAAACAAACAAACAAACTCTTCAGCATTCTATATTAATACTAGCTGACGTCGCGCGGTTTCACCCTCGTGGTTCCCAATCCCCTAAGAATACGGGGACAATATATAGCCTATAGCTTTCCGTGATAAATGGGCTATCTAACACTGCAAGTTTTTTTCAAATCATACAAGTAGTTCCTGAGATTAGCGCGTTCAAACAAAGAAACTCTTTAGCTTTATAATATTAGGTGTATATAGAAACAAACCGAATAATTTACGTATTGCTGTTTCAATTTCGGTGTTTAAATGAAACAATGTTGAACTTCCAGCGCAGAGATGAGTTGCGGGCGTTATACAATTAAAAGAAAAGGCTGTTGAAAGTGTTTTCAATTAAACTTGGAATCCGAAGGCAACGATTCCGTGCGGGTTGCTAACGTCGAGCGAGCTACGTGGGAGAATCCGCGGTATTGCTTTAACTGCAACACTTCCGTCCGTGCGGGGTGTAGACAGTCGTTAAAGTGCAACAATTTGCCCCATCATGTACACCGGGGTTAGTTTTATTGCTACATTAGTGGAACTAGTGTACACATGTAGGTACAAATGTAAATCGTGTGTGTGTGACATGTTTCTTAATCAAGTTTATTGTGGTTTTAATTGAGTATGACATTTATTGCATTTTTAAAATATTATCTGGAAATTTCAATTAGTTTTTTTAGACGGTCTCCGTGACGCAGTGGTATGCGCAGTGGATTTACAAAACGGAGGTCCTGGGTTCGATCCCCGGCTGGGCAGATTGAGATTTTCTTAATTTGTCCAGATCTGGCTGGTGGGAGGCTTCGGCCGTGGCTAGTTACCACACTACCGGCAAAGACGTACCGCCAAGCGATTTAGCGTTCCGGTACGATGCCGTATAGAAACCGAAAGGGGTGTGGATTTTCATCCTCCCCCTAACAAGTTAGCCCGCTTCCATCTTAGACTGCATCATCACTTACCATCAGGTGAGATTTTAGTCAAGAGCTAACTTGTAAATAATAAAAAAAAAAAGTTGCGTGATTAGTTCAGGTTAGGTTTCATATATAATTTTGACAATACGAGCCAAAACGCTTGTCAGCTATGATGGTCTATATTTCAACTGTTTCATGACGTCACTTCTACAAATTCCTTACAAACAGAGTGATTAAAAATAATATTAGTTAACAATATTAGTTTGACGTTTAGTACATCAAGTATGTTAGTGACGTCACAAAATGGACGTCAGCGTTTTTGACGTTATGAAAATTTTAAAAAATACGTGATATTCAAATTGAGTTTTTTATGAAATCCTTAACTTTTATTAATTGATGTTGATATGTGTCGAACCCTTTTTGCATGTACTACACCATATTAATATTGTTTATATTAAATTTGATATGAGTTCAAGCCAAATCGAATTGAAGCCTTAATAGCTCAGTGGGTACAGGGGCCGACATCATCACCATGAGTTTGTGGTTCGATCCCTGCTGTGGGTCAGCAGGGATCTCTTACCCACTCTTAGCACAGTCTTTTCCGACTAATTGGAGAGGAAAATTGGTTATTACACGTAAGAAAAACCGAGTGACTGTACCTTGTATGTAGACTACCTAAATAACATAAATTTACAGAAACGTAAAAGAATAGTAAATTTGAATATCCCTCGTCAGCTCTTCATGTTGTAGATATATTGAAATCCAATTCATATCGGTTTCAAATTGAAATTTTAATTAAGAAAATTTTGAAATATTTTAGGAACTTCACGAAATGGAACCGTACCAAGGTATGGCTCAATTAATTTTTTTCAGTATTTTTTCGATATCTTTTGGACTTTGCACGTTTTATGCAATCGGAATGAAGGAAAATTTGAATGAAACTTTTTAGGTCAAGGATTTACTATAATTATTTTACCCTATTTCAAAAATTAATTCTTACTAATTATAAAAATGCAAATGAGAGTTTGAATGTTACTCTTTCACATCCAATCCATTAAAACGATTTTAATAAATATTTTACCAATGGAAAGCTATATTATCGGCGAGTAACGTAGCATATATTATTGCCCCTTGGGCACGGGATCTACTCGGGTAAAACCACAGGGCGTTCGCTAGTATAAAATAATATGCATTACCCAAGCATTGTTTAATACCAACATAGGTACCTACCAACAACGTTCTTAAACAAAACCGTGAATTCTCAGCATCGTAAATCAAACAATTTCCCAACTCACAAAATCCGTCTGCTGCAGCTACAGTGAAATTCGCAAAAGATTTTCAAAAATAAATATATTATTAGAAGCGAAAGAGTTGGCTTTGGGCTACGATATTGCAAATCATGCACCCGCAAGCAATAACTTCTTGTACCTACTTGGAGTCCTCTCCATATTTATAGACTGACTGAAGCCGAACTGTATTAGGTTCAATTCCTAGACTACAAATAAAGCTCTTGTTAACTTTATGTAATTGTACAGGGTATCCCGTAATTAATGGATAAAACGCAACTGGTAGATACACCACCTAATTATCTAAAACTTATTTGAATAATATACCAAAAATCTCGTCATCAACCCATATTCGGCTCACTGCTGAGCTCGAGTCTCCTCTCAGAATGAGAGGGGTTAGGCCAATAGTCCACCACGCTGGCCCAATGCGGATTGGCAGACTTCACACACGCAGAGAATTAAGATAATTCTATGGTATGCAGGTTTCCTCACGATGTTTTCCTTCACCGATGATACCAAAAATCGCTAGGGTTAAATTATATTTTTTTTCGGATTTTTCAAAAATTTCTATCTTGAATCAGTTTTTTTCAATGATGTAGCTGCTGAAACTATGATTTTGAAGATCTGTTTTTTTAAACATTTTAGGGAATTTAATTTAAATAAAATATAAGTTATTTGAAAAATTATAAGAAAAAGAAAGCCCTTATTCAATAAGAATCCATCCAATTCGTGTTTTCTCAGAAATAATATAGAGGCTGCGTAACGTAACGGAATAATTAATTAACAAATAAAATTGTCTGGAATTCCTTTGATAAAGATTAAGAAGTATAAACTTCGGCAATGTTTTAGTAAATATATTGGATTATTCTAAAACATAAAGACCGAACAAGTGCGAGTTGTCGGACTCTAGCATCGAGAGTTCCGTACAAATTGGAAAGTTATTAAGTTTAACATTACAGTACTTCTTAAATAAGGACAAAAAAAATAGCTTACTTTTTGGTTTTTACGTCATTATGTGCGACTCCACCTCGACTCATAATAATCCACTCATCTTCTATACCTACTTATAATAAATCTATAGAGAGGTCAATTCTGTACATCAAATATATTTCCAAATAACAGGAATGATTAGTGATCGATACTGATGCCAAAAATGCAATCGGTAAAATTTTTGTCTGTCTGTATGTTTGTTATAGAAACAAAAACTACTCGACGGATTTTGACAAAACTTGGTACAATTATTTTTCATACTCCTGGGCAAGTTATAGTATACTTTTCATCACGCTACAATCAATAGGAGCAGAGCAGTGAAGGGAAATATTGGGAAAACGGGAGAAGTTACTCCATTTTTATATATTAGCGATACTACTGTAAGGGCTGGATTTAAGAGGTCTAAGGGCGGATGAAGTCACGGGCGTCCCCTACTAATTAATATAGCAATACTATTGGACGCTGCGCAGTTTCACACGTTTCAGTGGGTTATGGGATGAATATGCCTTTACTACTCGCTGCTAAAGTATGCTTTCGGTCGCTGATAAACTAACATTAGTTATAATTGGTAAAAAAAAAATTTAAATCGGTTTAGTAGTTCAGTAAAAGCTTAACTTTTAAACTGACTTTTGAATTTATATTTTATAGTACCGAGTATATATCTTGAGGAAGAGGCACATACTGTGTACCACATGCATGGTGTGTCCTCGGTCCATCATCTTTCGCATTATTATAGATGTATACACGAATAAATACACGAGATGTATAAACTCAATACTAGAAACCATAGATCAGTAACTAAGATCTGCCACTCACCTGCAACTATAGTGAGAAGTGCGAACGTAGAAACCAGCGGTAGTCCCCCTGTTTCCATGGCGACGGCTCTCGCTCGCCTCCTCGCTTCCGCAGCCATAATGTCAACAGACATTTGATATTCCAAAATCCAGCCGAATCTTACATTTCGCTCGTTAAGACACCCTTTACATTATTAAAAATGTATCTTCTCTCATACATATTTATAAGGGTTCAAAGAGATCACTACTTATTTATAAGTCCACCCTTTCTTTTTTTCTTTGTAGTATTAAGTCATATAAGTATTTCTCTGTAAGCTTATCATCATTAGTCCAATATTATACGAAGTATTTTCTATTTATATTACTAAGGACTTATTATTGTCACATTTCTTTATTTGATCTGAAACAATAAAGGAAGATTTGTTAACAATAGATCATGTTTAGTAGAAATACAATATAAGTAAGTGAGCTAAAATTAACGTTAACGATTCGTACGGTCGACTCATTTATTTCGTTCTTGGAACTCAGTGACATGAAAAAAATATTATAACGTTTTATCCAATATTTACACAATTTAGCAAATATAGCAAAAAAAACGAAAGAACGAAAGAAAAAAATGTATTTAAAAAAATTGTGCAATAAGCCACAATGCCTATTGTAGTGACTGATGCTTCAAGCACCTGAACAATTGAAAATTAAAACTAAAGTAGTTGAAGCACGAAATACGTAACAGAAAGCGCTGGTCTTGGCTGTAACATAAAAATATACTCTATGGATAATATCTGACATAGCTCAGCGAGGCGCGAAGCTAAAGTAGCAATGGCCAGACCAAATAGTTCGAAAAACCGATGGACGTTGGTGTCCCAAGGTGCTGGATTGGCGACCCAGTACCGGAAAGCGCAGTGTTGGTCGACCCCACCAGGTGACCGAGGATATCAGGCGGGTTGCAGGGAGCGGCTGGATGCTGGCGGCTCGAGACCGTTTTGCTCGGAGCTCCATGCAAGAGGCCTATGTTCAGTAGTGGATGTCCATCGGCCGATAATGTTGATGGTGATGGATAATAATTGCTTGTTAAAGTAGAGTATAAGATTTCTCATCAGCTCTACAGTATTTTTGTATGGTAGGAATCCTCTTACTATAGAAATACATACAACCTATACAGGTTTTTAGATAAAAAATTTATGAGTTTCTTAATGATTAAGATGCTTGGAGGCCGTTGGATCAGCTTCCACCTTCACATAGGAAGTAAAACTATAAGAAATGTAAACAGTAATTGTTATCAATTGTAAATTGTTATAATACTGTATGACTTTTTCAAAAGAGCAACTGTTGAGTTTCTTGCCGGTATCTACTCAGCAGAACCTGCATTCCAAACCGCTGGTAGAATCTTTACAAATAGTCAACTGACGTGTCAAAAGTGCTTGTAAACAGAGCCTACTTGAAATAAATGATTTTTGATTTGATTTGAAACTAATAATAAAAAAAGAAAAAAATCATTTCACTTAGTTATTTCCGTAAAACCACAAGATAACAGTGTGCTAATGTTAACATGTCAGACAAAATATTCTCAACCCACTTCCTACTCCGAAACCAGAGTATTCTCTGGAGATGCCAACTCGCATGAAAAACCATGCAGGTTTGCGCGAAAATATTTTTTTTTTATAATCATGAACTTTCAAACTAACGCTTGCTTGAATTACACACTGACAAGTAATTAGATTAAATTAAATTAAACTAGAGGGCGCCTGCAAATTCGCATACTTTCCGCGGATGAAGTCATTATTGATTTTTCTAGCATAAAAAGTAAATTTTGTGTTACACGCTTTAGTCTATCTCCATTCCGAATTTCAGTTAAATCCATCAAGTAGTTTTTGCGTGAAAGAGTATCAAAAACTTAGGCGTTATCAAAATTAGTAGAAAATTATTTATGATTTAAAATTAAACTTAAATCCTGTAAAACAACAGTTTATGATTTCTCGTATCTTGTAAGCTGAAGACTATTATTGTCATATTGCAGTTGGTCTTTCATTGTTTGATTTGAAACAATAAAACGAGTTTTTCTTATCAAGAGTCTCCAGTACACTCCGAACCAAATCTCGCTCTTCATTCTACAACTATTGTTCGAATAAAGGTTTTTTAATTAATTACTGAGACTTTTTTTATTTGAATTGAAACGATTCTTGACCTAGAGACAGTTAATATGTAGGTTATATCTGACTTTTGGTATAATAGAAAAAATATAGGTTATTCAGTGATTGAGTAATAAATATGCACAAAACAGTCGTTAAGTTTTTTGAAAATTCCCAATAGTTGTCGTTATTTTCTTAGATTTTTGTTCCTTCTCCAAAGTATTAAATAAGAATTATTTTTACGTCGTTCTAAAGTTATGGCATGGAAAATCGGTTTTGGTTGTTATATTGTGTTTGGTTGTCACTTAAAAGAAAGAAAAACTCATATAGCCTTACCCAGAATTCGAACCCAAAACCCTGAGAACTACATAGGCTAACCACTGGACCAATGAGGATGTTAATACAAGTAATATTTTCTTATTCCTGAAGCTTTTTATTTGACTAAATCTAGTCCAAAGTGCGGGTAATAAAATTCCATTTGCACAACCGTCAGTCGGTACTATAAATTAAGATTATAGAACCTAAAAATGTCTTTTTAATAATATAAAATCCCCTTGTAGCAGACTACGGACTAAAGAGGTCGGAAAAGGGAGCAGACATTATAAGAGGTTTAGCGATGAAACAAGGACCTACATTTTTGGGAGTTGTTCAAATTAATTTTAGTATCGAGCAATAAAAATTATTTAGACATTTTATACTGTCTGCAAAGTATAAAGACACTTTCTTCATATTTTATTTTTTAAGAACCCGAGTGCTTTAACTTTATCCAAAATCGATACACATTTTAAGGATATAGACCAAGAGACAGTGATAACAAGACATACCTTTTTTATTATTTACAAGTTAGCCCTTGACTACAATCTCACCTGATGGTAGTTGATTATGTAATCTATACTAATATTATAAAGCTAAAGAGTTTGTTTGTTCGTTTGAACGCGCTAATCTCAGGAACTACTAGTCTAAGATATAAACGGGCTAAATCGTTAGGAGTAAATCCACACTTCTTTCGGTTTCTACACGGCATCGTACCCGAACGCTAAATCGCTTGACGGTACGTCTGTGCCGGTAGGGTGGTAACGAGCCACAGCCGAAGCCTCCCACCAGCCAGACCTGGACCAATTAAGAAAACCTCAATCGGCCCAGCCGGGGATCGATCCCAGGACCTCGGTTATGTAAATCCAATGAAGATTTGACAAAGGGAAATCTATTGAGTCATCCAACTAAATGTTCGAATTATTTTGTAATTTTTAGTGCTTGCGTGTTTTTTAGTTTTTAAAACTATTATTTTTATTTAACGTTATCTTTGAAACAACTTAAATGAAACTTAGATACCAATTTAGATTATGTTTTTGATCTCTAAATTCACTTACAAGCTATTTGGAAATGACAAGAACGTGCGTGTTTGTAGTAATTCTACTACTGGTTCGAAAGAGACAAAAGTAACCAGAAATACAAAAGTAGCTAATGGGAATGAAATATATTCATGCTTTTGTTACCTAATATCAACCAGTATCAAATTTCACGTAGCAGCTTATTTCTATTGAGTAATATTAAATTGAAAGCGACACAAATCGAACTCCTACCATGGTTTTGGTGAACACCTAAATACTTTCAATACAATTTCCTATTACGCACGTGATAAAAATATTCAAAAATTTCCCCGACGTCGAATACATATATGTCGCGCGTAGACATATACGTATATGTCTAGGCGCGCACAGTAGTTTTTTATTACACCCTGTTTCCGCGGCGTGGCGTGAGCAAACTGAGATAAAACAGAAATGATTGCCGCTCTGTCGGTATATTGTTTTAAGTGTTTTGTTCCATTGCAGCCCCTGTGTGCCGATGTGTTCGTATAAATGGCGATCTGCCGAGCGTACGCGCCGCGTATACGAAACGTATACGAAGCGTATCCGCGCGTATCTACGGTGTAACGAGTGCACGGCCCAGTAAGTTGTTTAATTAATATCAGCTCTTTAGCGTTTCAGATTACTTATTAAAAACATTTATCATTTACACAATGCAATTTTATTTTAATTTGTTTTCAATTCACACAGTACAAGGCTCCAGTTTACCTCAAATTGTAGGTTTAACTAAAGTACTATTTTGAAAACTTGTTTTTTCTTAAAATTTATTTTTAGTTCTTAAATATAAATAAGTCTTACAGCTGTTATTTATTTTAGACGTGACTAGAAATATATCAAATCCTGTCGAAATAGTTTCAATAGTTATTTCTAATACAGGTGCACTTTATATGTCGGAAAAGTTGCAGTAGATGCTATCTCTTATTGCCAGAAAATAATCATTTTAACGCACAATTTGACAATATTATCTACACTACAAAATAATACTGGAATTTATTACGACAAACTGGACAACTACTGCACTAAAAAATGTAAACAATGTATGTATTTGCAATATTTTAGTTGTTATAATGACATGATACAAACCAATATTACACGTAAATACGAGTATTGTTGAATTTCATTCGTTCCTTCTCGACATACCTATGTAGTGCTTGAAACGTTTTGAAAACAATAAAGCTGTTTCTAGGGTTGACTTGAACGGAGATGAATTTTAGACGTTGTGTGAAAGATTCGTCTCGTTACTGTTATGATACCTTCCGATATAATTATTATGAATTCAGCAGCACTATCAAGTAACAATGTTTTGTATACCTCGCTAATGCGAATTTCGAATTTTATAGTACCCTGAGAGACAAAGAGAGGTAGGAATGAATTCGAAACTCGCACTAGAGTGATTTATAAAAACATCCTACTGTTTTGAGCTTCACAGTGCGGTGAGCGAAGGCGTAGAGCGTTGACAAACTCGTAAAGTGCGGATAAGTATCGTTTGCGGCGAGGCATATAATAGTTTACAGTGGGCGGTCGGTCGGGTCTATCAATTGGAACACGCTGTAGTGGCGGCGACGTCTTTGGCGCACGGCATCGCGACAATAAACAATACAAACAACCCTGCCCTGCGTTTGACACCAGACCGTTGGAAGTGGATTAGAACGCTCTACAGGGAGTTCGGCAGCATTTAGGGAGCGTAATAGCCTTCCGCCGTGACCTGTTTTAGTTGCGACAAATAGAGATTTACGGGATTGCCTCCCGGGGATTTTCGGAGGGAGCCGTTCTTTCCTAATAAAATTGGATGGCGTTTACTTTGCGGTTACTTTATACGAAGCTGTTCTTATACAATACGAACCGTTTTTTAGACAAGTACCTTTTTTTTTCGGGGGGGAAATCTATTTGTGAGGTACCCGACTTACGGGGCGACAAGTCGGGTTATGTGGGACTTAACCACTAAAACCCCCTCGGTGGCCACCCTCAGTGCATCCGTTGCACTACGCCTCTAGTGCTCGTCTAAGAGTAAGAATATATTGCTTGCGACTTCAAATTCGTACTATTACTGGACGGACCGTCCTGGGACGGTCCCCCGCTGCCGTCTTCGACCTGGATCAGCTCGTTCACGGCTCCGTTCAGCAGCCTCCTTCTTCTGTTTCGCAGAAGGAAACCTCTGTCTTCGTTCGTTAGACAAGTACCTATACGAGCTACCTAATTCAATTTGTAAACTTTTACAAATTCGGGAATCGTATTGTCAGCCGATCCTGCACTCATTGTGCAAAAGTGTCCAACAAAGTTTCGAACGATTCCATTTCCCTTGAATTATGTGGGGAAAAAATTCTCTCGGAAAATGTGAAGGGAAATCTCATCACGAATTTTAATGAGAACGACGATTCAAAATATTTTCATTGGGACAAAGTTACATAGTACCTGAATAAATATGCACGGTAAAATTTGGGAAATATAATTGTCAATCATAATAAAGGTCTACTTGATCGACAGAATCTAAGACGTAACTGTTATCTATACTAATATTATAAAGCTGAAGAGTTTGTTTGTTTGTTTGATTGAACGCGCTAATCTCTGGAACTACTGGTCAGATTTGAAAAATTCTTTCAGTGTTAGATAGCCCATTTATCGAGGAAGGCTATAGGCTATATATTATTCCTACAGGAACAGGAACCTCGCGGGTGAAACCGCGCGGCGTCAGCTAGTGTTATAAGTGTGTACGTTTGTATGTATTAAACGCAAAAACTGCTAAGCAGTCTTGGATCCATTTTAGCCACCGTATAATAAAAACTCGATTAAAAATTCCACATTAAACGTTATTATCAGTCTATCTTACAATTCCCTCTACTCTTGAAACTACTTAGCTTAGAGATTTGTTATTTTATTTAATACTAGCAGATGCTGCGACTTCTCCCGCATACAATCCTTCTATAAAAGCGAAATATCCCACCACGCATTATTATATCTCAAAGGATTGACTTTTCCTACACGCCCACCAATCATCGTTATATTTCAACCGACTTACGCAAAACCTTGACAAATTATATACTGAAATCTTACGCATAAATCACTCTATCTATTGATCTAAACCGCACGACGATCCGTTTTGTAATTTTTGAGTTTATCGCTAACAGACAAACCTAAAAAACTCGGCGGAGGGCTTTGTTTTAAAACGTACGTAATATACGTGTCGTACGTACCTCACCCTCGACTTGATAATATGAATTCCGAAAAAATGCAATCTTTGCGATATCGAAGCATTATTTGAAAGCTAATGCGAAACAGAGTTTACAGAGTTTAACCTCGTCCCTCGGATCGTTATATTCATAAAATGGGTATTAACCCTTAATATTAGGGACGGTATCTCCTTTAAGACACTTCGTCGCTTAATAATTTTACATTTGTATACAAAGACGCCATGTTCAGTTATCTCACGAGTGCCACACACCGATATGACTCTAGCCAGGGCCTGCTCCTTCCATTGTCATATTTACATTGAATATGTTCAAAGCAGAATTAAGATTAAACTAGAAATGGAACAATGTTCGGAATACCATTTATACGAAGTTCGTCAAGGGATTACATGTTCTCATTAGAACTCCGTTAGTTTATTGTGATATACAAATTCAAGTGATTGCCGCAATTTCGCAATGCATGTTATGCTAAACTAGCGGACGCTCGCGACTTCGTCCGTGTGGAATTCAGTTATTCACAAATCCCGCGGAAACCATGGATTTTTCGGGATAAAAAATTAGCCTAGGTGTTAATCCAGAGTAAAATCTACTTCCATACCATATTTCAGCCAAATCGCTTTAGTAGCCGCAGCGTAAAGGATATGTATAATATGTTTTCTACTATTTTCTTTGTTATTGTTTTTCTTTTGTGCAATAAAGTATGTTAAGTTTCACATTAATCTTAAAAACGTGAAAGTTTATGTGTGTGTATACGTGTTTTTTCTTTACGCTGCGGCTACTGAAGCGATTAATCTGAAATTTGGAAGGGAAATAAATTACTCTGGATTAACACATAGGCTTTTTTCATCCTGGAAAAGTCCAAGGATATAAAAACTGAAATCCACGCGGACGAAGTCGCGGGCGTCTGCTAGTATATAAATAAATAGTGCTTTTAATTATTAAAAGTCATTGAAATCATTGAACTACTGAATTGAATGGATTTGGCTAAAATTTAGAAAATAGATTATAACCTGGATTAGCACAAAGGTTACTAAAGGTTAAAGGTTACTTTTATACCGGAAAAATCTATAGTGCCCGCGGTATTAATGAAAAACTGAATTTTATGCAGATGAAATAGGATGTCATCTAATGAGTAATTTTATTTAAAAAAAAACCTTTTTTTTCTTTACAAGTTAGCCCTTGACTACAATCTCACGTGATGGTAAGTGATGATGCAATCTAAAATGGAAGCGGACTAACTTGTTAAGAGGATAAAAATCCACACCCCTTTCGGCTTTACACGACATCGTAGGCAACACGTCTTTGCCGGTAGCCTCCCACCAGACCAATTAAGACAACCTCAATCGGCTCAGCCGGAGATCGAATCCAGGACCATCTTGTAAATCCAACGCTCATACCACTGCGCCACGGAGGCCGTCAAATATATTGTAAAAGTAGCATCTTGGATACAAGCGATAATAGCTTCAGGTCAGATATCGACAAGCGGCGATAGTAATAAAGCCTCCACCCGGAAATTAAAAAATATCCAAAGAAATAACGATTGGGACATAAATCCCGCCCTGGCAGTAGGCCAAACTAACGTAATAGTCAAAAGAAGTACTCTAGACGCTTTATTTGGCTTAAAAAAGTTTCCTTTCTCTCATATAGTTGTGTTAAACTAACTTGAAATGAGATAGAGGCTTAAAACTGGAAACTTGTCTCGAGCGAATGCTTGTCTCATGTAAGACAGTCATATTATTAAACGACCGCAGTAAGATCCCCTCTAGTTCCTACAAACCGGAACTTTCATTTCATCGATGCTCTATATTTTAAATCCAAACAAGATATAGCCGCTGATTTAAGCACTGATTATAGACATTATCGGAGAGTAACATCATCATCATTATCAACCCCTATTCGGCTCACTGCTGAACACGAGTCTCCTTTAAGGCACCCAATGCGGTTTGGCAGACTTCACACACGAAGAGAATTAAGAAAATTCTCAGGTGTGCAGGTTTCCTCACGATGTTTTCCTTCACCGTTTGAGACACGTGATATTTCATTTCTCAAAATGCACTAACTGAAAAGTTGGAGGTGCATGCCACGGACCGAAATAGAACCTATACCCTCCGAATTCGGAGGCAGAGGTCATATCCACTGGGCTATCACGGATATAATAGGTCAGTCCCTACTAATGTAGTTATCCTACATTTAGACCCCCCCGAACTTGAACTATGCGGATTAAATCGCGTGGTTTGATTAGCTTAAAAAAATGGAGAATAGGCGAGATATATTTAACGACCTCTCTGGCACAATTGGTAGTGCTGTGGATCTCAACAGAGAGATCTTAGGTTCGATTCCCAGCTCGGGTTAGCTTAGGATTTCATATTACCTAAATTGACTGAGGTCTTGTGGTAGACATCGGCCGTAGCTAGTTCCCACCCTTTCGACAACAACGTATCGCTAAGTGACTTAACGTTCCGGTACGATGCCGCGTGGAAATCGTCAGAAGTATGGGTATAATAAACTTGTACCTCTTCCAAGTAAGTAACATCTCAGACTAAATCATCACTTTTATACTTTTTACACTTAATTTGACAGAGCTTGGTTTTGTTTACTATTGAAATAAAACTAAAAGGCCCTACTCACACATCTGCCGCAGGGGCAATCTAGGGTGTAGGAGTGGGGATGACCCTTAATTGCATCCTTAATTGTGATGTGTGTAGGCATGCCGGGGCAATTTGGGAGGATGGCCCTGCGGCAGGGCGGCAGGGGCGCGAGACTATCCTTGATCCCTAAGTCGTCCCTGCCGTCGGTGCGTGTGTAGCGCGATTGGGGCAATTTCTCAGTCAGTTTGTCAGCAGCTGTCACACGGAGTGCACGTACAAACAGCGTAGAATCAAAATGTGTACTTTTATAATATTCATGTGGCATAAGTCACTTCTTTTCTGTAGCCATTTCTTCACCCAGTATCTCCTTTTCCTTTTTTTTGAGGTAGCACCACAGAAAGCGCCAAGGCTACTCCAATGTTTTGAGTAGTCGATAATATGGGTGCCATTCTCAATACGTGTGCTAAGCTCGGTTTATTCTTGAACACTGCACGGCAGGCAAGTGTGTAGAGATACTCCCGATATCGGCACAACCGCCGTGCACCCTAGATTGCCCCTGCGGCAGTTGTGTGAGTAGGGCCCTTTAAAGGGCAAAATCCGTATGATTTTAAGAATGTCTACCAAAAAAAAATAATCAAAGAAAAAAACAAAATACAACTACTACAATTTTTTAAAGTTCGATGTATCTTCAAAGATACTCTATCAAGTTAAGGGTTAACATCAGTTGTAGGTAGCAGTCAAGACTTAACTTACTAACTAACTTGTTGTAGAATAAAAATATAACTAATTGACAATTAAGATAAATACAAGAAAAGAGAGTAAACTTTGCAATAAACAATTGCATTTTAAACAAAACTCAACTTGAGTTATTGTCGCGAAACATTAAAAACCTTTTCATTGAATTAATTGCGATGCCGTGTCCAACCTTGGCACCCGACGGCCCATTTTATCTTTATACGTAATTAAAAAGTTAAATTGTCCAGTTAATAGCACAATTGTGTTGTGGTAGATGACGCTGGATTAGATCGCTTTCGAAAAACTTCAGAATTCTGATCGTAATTTTCACGAAATGTCGACGAGTACGAGTATTAAACGCCCCGCGGCTTCAACCGCATACTTTCTGGTCCTACGTGAATACGGGGATAAAATATGGCCTATGACACTTTTTTTTTATTCTTTACAAGTTAGCCCTTGATTACAATCTCACCTGATGGTAAGTGATGATGCAATCTAAGATGGAAGCGGGCTAACTTGTTAGGAGGAGGATGAAATTTCACACCCCAATCCGTTTCTACACGACTTCGTACCGGAACGCTAAATCGCTTGGCGGTACGTCTTTTGTCGGTAGGGTGGTAACTAGCCACGGCCGAAGCCTCCCACCAGCCAGACCTGGACCAATTAAGAAAACCTCAATCGGCCCAGCTGGGGATCGAACCCAGGACCTCCGTCTTTTAAACCCACCGCGCATACAACTGCGCCACGGAGGCCGTCAAAGTTTCCAACTCACAAATAAGTAGATTTGCATAGATGAATTAATACATTCATTCCTCTATCCAAATCTGATTTTAACTGAAATGAATTATTGAGTGGACTGAATGGAGCCTATTTTGGCGACAATGTTCTAGTGCAAATGACCATCCAATTTGATATTGAATAAATAAACTATATGTGTTTGAAATTAGCATTCTGATTATTTTGTGTAAGGATATATAGAAAATTTAGAAAGCAAAATTTTGTATATGATTGTACATGAACTTTGCACTACACTCTTCCATAGTAAGGTTTGACCAGCACATAGAGCAGCTTTGGGTTTTACCATCTCGAATCTGGCAATTTATCGCACATGAAATTTGGCTGGTGGGAGGCTTCGGCCGTGGCTAGTTACCACCCTACCGACAAAGACGTACCGCCAAGCGATTTAGCATTCCGGTACAATGTCATGTAGAAACCGAAAGGAGTGTAGATTTCATCCTACTCCTAACAAGTTAGCCCGCTTCTATCTTAGTTTGCATCGTCACTTACCATCAGGTGAGATTGTAATCAAGGGGTAACTTCACAAAGCTAGGCAAGTTCCCATGATATGGGGGCGACGGGGGGAAAGATATGGCGGATGTGAAGTCGTGCGCGGGAGGCAGAGGGAAGGACTGCGTGGGCATGAATACGTGCGCGCGGGGCATCGCTACCCCCTCCCGGCCCGCGCGGACCATCAAAAGTGTTAAGAACGAAATGGCCAAGCTATAATCATCATTAAAAACCCATTTTCGGTCAATTGAGCACGAGTCTCCTCTCAAAATAAGGGGGGTTAGACTAATAGTTCACCACACTGGCTCAATGCGGATTGGTAGATTTCACACGCGTAGAGAAGTTGAGAAAAATTCTCAGGTATGAAGGTTGGCTCACGATATTTTTCCTTCACCGACACACAGACTAATAGCTATACATAATAGCCAGGCTGCTCGGTACGCAGAAGGGTGCGAGTTAACAGTCCGATTAATTTCGTATTCCAACTTCGTCCCACTTCTCAGCTTATTTTAAAACGATTTTATAAAAAAAAAAAAACATACATACAGCCGAACGTAGAACCTCCTCCTTTTTGGAAGTCCGTTAAAAATATTGTGTAATCCGTATTTCCAAGAAAATAAAAGTTTCTCCAGCGGACCTAGTAAATCACAATAAGTAATTAGCTTATCTTTTCCCGTCACGCGGGTTGAATGAAAAGGGGAGAGAGTTCACGTTTTTCCTCGAGACAGAAGACTAATCTCGAATTAATTTATAGATAAAGCGGAGGCGCCGGATCAAAGAACTTACTGACTTTGCACTCTACTTTAGTAGCATTTCATACATATTCAACATGTAAAATAGAGAAAGGACTATATATTGCTAGACGCCCTGCGGATCCACCCGCGTAGTTCCCGTTCCCGTGGAATTTGGAACATAATATGACACTCGCAGATAATACTTCACAATTAAATCAGTGTCAAAGTGTATTACTTTGTAACTGTACGATCGATATTTGTTGTCTAATTTATATAGCCCAGAATTCAGAAATTTTTCAATTGATTACTATCAAGTTGATTTTTCGTAAGTAGCTTCATCTTGATGAGACGCTTTTTTATTTATGAACATTTTTGATTCTGGTAGCTAACTGGGTTACCAGGTAATGAAAGCATGGAGCATCGAAACGAGATAATTTTTAGGACATTGTGGCTGTGAAGTTGTATAACTATTAATAACTAGCTGACGCCGCGCGGTTTCACCCGCGTGGTTCTCGTTCCCGTAGGAATACGGGGATTTTATATAGCCTATAGCCTTCCTCGATAAATTGGCTATCCAATACTGAAAGAATTTTTCAAATCGGACCAGTAGTTCCTGAGATTAGCGCGTTCAATCAAATAAACAAACAAACAAACAAACTCTTCAGCTTTATAATATTAGTATAGATTAAGCAACAGTAAGGGGGAGAGTAAGGGGTAAGGGGTAAGGGGGGGGGGGGGGGGTAAGGGGGAGAGCGACAATAAAATCTAGTCGGCCCCAACAGTCAACCTCACCTGCACGCGCCGGATGGCGGCGGCAACCGAACGGTTTCCGCGGTGCCCCCTGCTAGACAACGGACGAGGCTCTGGCGACCGAACAGTGGCGGGATAACCACTCATGCCTGACAGGACAACTTGTTAGATGAGGTTTCAACAGCCTGGAGAGACAAATCATCTCCAAAAAGTTTGGTGCAGAAGGCAAGGGGAAACCACTGCAACTAATGTTCCCAAGAAAGTCTTTAGAATGAAAGTACAATTGAATAGATCACGAGTGCCATGTGAACCGCGTAGGAACCGGCGCCGTTCTGCTTCCGGGGCTAGCGGTGTGAAATATGCTACCGGCCATCGGGCAACAGGGGACCAGGTTGCCTATGGAAATTCAGCTACTGGAACATCTACGAGTATAAAGCTGTGGCATCTTCAATCGATAGGAACGTGGAATGTACGTGGTTTACTTTGTCCCGGGAAACTGAATATCGTACAAAAGGAGATCATCAGATGCGGCTTGAATATCTGCGGACTCAGTGAAACACACTGGAAAAGAAACGGACATTTTCTTACTGAGTCCCATATCGTATACTTTTCTGGGAACGAAAGTAGCAGTCACAACGGTGTTGCTTTATTAGTGCCCGCTCAACAGAGAAACTGTGTAATTGGCTATGAAGCGGTAAACGACCGAATAATAAGTGTCAGACTTAAAGCATCCCCAGTGAATATAAGCATCGTGCAAGTTTATGCTCCTACTAGCACAGCAAGTGATGAGGCAATCGATAAGTTCTATACGGATCTAGAGAGTACTATCAATAAAGTCCCTAATAGAGAATCTCTTATGATACTTGGCGATTTCAACGCCAAAATTGGAGAAAACTCGAACCAGCTTAGTAAATGTGTGGGTAGGTTTGGGCTTGGTGTCCGGAACGATAGAGGGGAACGTCTCATGCAGTTTGCAAATGAAAATGACCTAGTGATAGCTAATAGCCTATTTCAACATCATCCTCGTAGGCTATACACTTGGACATCACCGGATGGTAAACACCGCAATCAAATAGACTACATTTTAATTAGATCGCGATGGAAAACATCCATTAGAAATGCCCATACACTGCCAGGAGCAGATTGCGGCTCAGATCACCAACTTCTGATCGGAAAGATCAAGCTTAAACTTAGGGCGGCTCGAAATATCACGAAAAATACCAGAGTCGAAGTGCAAGATCGCTCTAAGTTTTACGTGACTGCAAAGCAAAGATGGCTGCAATGGGCCGATGAAGATCCTGCGGACGTTACACCTGACGTTCTATGGGGCCGCACAAAAACATTAATTACGGAGTCTATATCGGCTTCCGCACCAGCAACTAATTTACGTAAGCGGCAACATTGGATGTCTGATGCCACTCTTAGACTGGTTGACCAGAGACGCGATTTGAAAACTTCAGGGGCAAAGGTTTGTGATTTAAACAAATTATCAGCGCAAGTACAGGCAGGTTGCAGGCGAGATTATAACGATTATCTCCTAAGGATTTGTGAAGAAGTCGAAAATCACTCTAACAGACACGAGTCCAGGGATCTCCACCAAAAAATTCGGATCATCACCAAGTCAATTTCTTCTAAGACCTGGGCAATCGAGGATAGTGATGGACGAGTTGTCACTGAGCTGGAGAATATCACTGAAGTTTGGAAAAATTACTGCCTGTCCCTGTTTCAGGATAATCAGTCCGAGAACTTCCAAAACACAGAGCCTGGAAACGAGAACCTGGAGCCAGACATTCTTAAATCCGAAGTTAAGGCCGCCATTGCACATCTAAAGAACGGAAAATCTACAGGTGGAGATGCTATCCCTATAGAAACCATAAAAGCTTTGGATGATATAGGTGTCCATATTTTCCATAACATTTGCAACAAAATATGGCAATCAGGATCATGGCCGAAAGAGTGGACGCACACAGTTTTCGTTCCTTTGCATAAAAAGGGCTCCACAAAGAAGTGTAGCAATTACCGTTTAATAGCTCTTATTTCTCACGCTAGTAAAATTATGCTGCACATTCTTAACGAACGACTGAAAAACTTCCTGTCGAAAGAGATCGCACCAGAACAAGCCGGTTTTGTAAAAGGCAAGGGTACCCGTGAGCAGATTTTAATCGTTCGCCAAATCATAGAGAAGGCACGTGAGTTCAACAAGCCGACCTACATATGCTTTGTTGACTTTTCGAAGGCGTTTGACTCTGTGAAATGGCCTAAACTGTGGACTGTGCTACTAGACATGGGTACACCAAAACATTTAATTCATCTTCTTCGACGTCTTTACGAAGATGGAACTGCATCTGTGCGGACGGATGACACTATGTCGAAAAGTTTTCATCCCAACGCAGGTGTTCGCCAAGGATGCATAATATCACCGCTCTTGTTCAATGCGTATACCGAACTGGTCATGCGAATTACTCTCGAAGACTGGACTGACGGCATCACTATTGGAGGATACAAGATATCGAATCTACGATACGCAGACGATACCACCTTATTTGCGACTAGTGCTTGCAGTATGGAACGACTACTTCTCAAAATGGAGCACGTGAGCCAGGAGTTTGGATTAAAAATTAATCGCAGCAAAACCAAGATGATGATCGTTGATCGGGCCAACAACAACTCGCCAAAAGTTACTCACATAGCGAATTGTGAGGTCGTTCCGTCTTACATATATCTAGGAGCTTTAATCACAAACAGTGGCGGTTGCGTAGACGAAGTTAAGCGACGTATGGCAATCACAAGAACCGCAATGGACAGGCTGAAGAAAATATGGCGGAACAAGAAGGTTACCAAAGCCACCAAGATCCGGCTCGTAAAAACTCTTGTTTTCCCCATTTTCTTATACGCAGCAGAGACATGGACCTTGCGACAAGTCGAGAAAAAAAAGATAGATGCTCTGGAGATGTGGTGTTGGAGACGAATGCTGGGAATCTCCTGGACTGAGTTTCGCACTAACGTCTCTATACTCCAAGAACTCGACATAAAACAACGTCTCTCGACATTAGTACACAGTCGCATTCTTCAGTTTTTTGGACATGTCTCCCGGCGAGGGAATGATTGTATCGAACGCCTTGTTGTGCAAGGGAAGGTGGAGGGAACTAGGCCACGCGGAAGGTCACCCATGCGATGGACCGACCAGATTAAATCTGCTGTAGGCGGTCCCTTGCATGAATGTACGCGACTCACTACACAAAGGGAGAAGTGGCGAATGCTCGTGAGGCGTATTACATCTGCCTCCAATACGTCCTAAGGACCACGACCGCTCTGTCAAGAGCGCAGCGACAAAGAAGAAGAAGAAGCAACAGTAAAAAAAAACATCTACAAAGGCGAAGAAGGCATATCATCTACGAACAGTGCGTGTTGCCAGTGATGACCTATGGTTCCGAGACTTGGTCGCTAACTATGGGCCTCATAAGAAGGCTCAGAGTCACACAGCGGGCGATGGAACGAGCTATGTTAGGAGTATCTCTGCGTGATCGAATCAGAAATGAAGAGATCCGCAGAAGAACCAAAGTCACCGACATAGCTCAACGAGTTGCAAAGCTGAAGTGGCAATGGGCGGGGCACATAGTTCGAAGAGCCGATGGACGTTGGGGTCCCAAAGTGCTGGAATGGCGACCCCGAACTAGTAAGCGCAGTGTTGGCCGACCTCCCACCAGGTGGACTGACGACATCAAGCGAGTCGCAGGGATTCGCTGGATGCAGGCGGCTCAGTATCGTGATGTTTGGAAGTCCCTACAAAAGGCCTATGTCCTGCAGTGGACGTCCATCGGCTGATATGATGATGATGATGATGATGAAAAAAAACATTGAATCTGGTAAAAAATAAATTTGATAAAAAGCTACTCACGGAAAATTAACTTGATAGTAATCAATTGTAAAAATGCTCCACCAATCCTGGGCTATAACATTCAAGACGTAGAAGAATATATTTTAAAAAGAAATTGTCTGAACTGGTATAGATTGAATTTCAAATTCCATCTACTATCAGCTATCACAAACCGAGGCGAAGTTTAAAAAAGTCCCCAATTAATTAGATTCATTGCGGCGAGAAGTTTGCTCGTTAACCAACAATTCCCTTAAATTCTCATTCAATTTACTGAATCCCTTTGCCGAACTTTTATAAAGAACCGACCTGTCACGTGCAAACTATAAAAAAAATTACACTCTTATCTAGCTAGTAATCTAGTCTGTGACTTCGTGCGCGTCAAATTTTTCAAATGCCGCTGGAACCATATCTTTGGCTGGAACCAAAGTAGCCTAGTCCCATTAAAATCAATCCAGCCATTATAAAGATTAGCTCGTGCAAAAGAAAGACAGGTAGACAAAAATTTTAAAAAGTTTGATTGTGTTCTAGAACCGTGTAAATAATTATAAGCTTAAGAAAACACAGTTGTTTTGAAAAAAGATTAATTTGCCTGGACAAAAAATAAAAAAACAGACGAAAACTCTTATCATAGATGTCGCCTTCTTTTTGTCATATTGCGGCGATAAAAAATCGTATAGGTTATTATAGTTTTAGCTGTCAACAGAAGAGAAAACATTTTATTAGATAGAAAAATAAAACCAAATGAAATGTCGTGAAATAAAATGAAAAAATACGCAAGATATACTACATTTGAATTTAATTAAAACTTTATCAATGTGAAACTGCCAGAAAAACGGTGATCAACAGTTTTGTTCAAACTGTAGGTAGATAGTCGAGTTACATTTTACTGAACTTTTTTTAACCGACTTTCAAAAAGGAGGAGGTTCTACGTTCGGCTGTATGTATGTTTTTTTAAAGTATATCAGTGAGTTGTGATTCTATCACCGATTTGGTAGAACAATTTAACGACAACAGCAAAATAATAAAGTGATATATTTTGTATAGTTGTTTTCAATAATTCAATAATTTCATCTATCATCATAGATTCATATCTACACTTCGATTTGTTGCATAGCAATTTGTTAATTTGCCTACAATTGATCCATATCAATTTTTATTGTTTGTATATTTATTACTTACTCATTCACACTCAAATACACGTTGAACATGCGTTTTTTTATTTTAAAATACATAATTACTATACGCTACTTTCTTTACCTACCGAAAAACTAAAAATTTCCCACATTATAAAAAAAATCTTAACAAAAGAAGCCGAAGTCTCAGTGAATCAGATTTAATGACAAGAATTAAAAAGAAACATTAAAAATCCAAAGGGAAAGTTAATACACTTAATAATCCTTAAATTTTTAAAAGTAAAGGCTATAGAGTACGCTTGTATAAGGGATCGTCTAGACGGCCACAATAGCTCTTTTAGAGCCTAAACAAAGGACACAATGCCAATCGTAAAGTCTATTATGTACAGTAATACACAATGAAGCGGTTTTAATCATACGGAATAATGAATTTTAATCAAGGTAAGAGTTCACAATGACAATGTTTTGACTTTTTACAATACTTTTACGATAGCTTCTCTGATACTTATCGTCATAATACTCGTTTATGCTGTTCAACAAAACATTTTTTTAAATTATTATTTTTTTATATATTCGTTTCTTTCATTACAGCTCTGACGTCTAACGCAAACCTTAAAGTTATTAGTTTCTTAAAAGAGTATTTCCTGTCATCATCATCATCATCATATCAGCCGATGGACGTCCACTGCAGGACAAAGGCCTTTTGTAGAGACTTCCAAATATCACAGATTAAAGAATAATAGGCAGATAAAGCGCACGGAACATGAAAGAGAAGCAGCCATTCCAAATACAAATTCAAAAACGAATACAATCTCGAGTCAGTACGACACAAAGTGTGGCATCAGTAATTTTCAATATTATTCAAGAAAAATGGCGTCTTATGTTTTTAAATATTTTAAAAACTAAAAAGTAAGAGGGTGTATTTTTTATTGCTTATTAGTAGTCTATTATGATATCAGTTTACGTAATTGTTGTGAGTGTTAAATCTTGAATTACAAATTATGAAAAAAGTTTGTATTTGCGGATATTAAGAAGATGCGTGACGTTTGTTTTTATTTTTATGGGTTTCACCGGCCTCACAGCGCTGCTTGTTAATAGACTCATTCTGTATCGTTCTTTATTCTGTGACTGTAGCGATTACATTCGTTGGCATAGTTTTTATTAAAATAAAATTTTGATTATTAAAAACATAATAATTTAAATAATGTTTGCGTTATAATAGACGCGACTAACTCACGTCACGTGTCACTTATGTAAACTGAGTAATTTAAAATAAAATTAAATAAATAATTAAACGAATTTATAAATTAAATATTTTTTTGTACTTGTTTTTACGATTAATAGACACATTTTTTTATATTTTTAAGTGTACATATTTATGTTTGTTTTGTTACTACTTTGACATCTAACACAAAATCTACTACTACTCGTATAATTTTAATGTTTTACTAATTATTTTATTACTGAATAAGGTACATTAATTTGTAATCTAAACCTACCAAATTACATAGCAGAGAACACTCACAGTTTATATTAATACAAACGTACAAAGTCTATTTTCAGCACGTTAGTAATTAAAATTACATGGGGAGATAGAATAAAAGATCCAGGATAACTCTTCTTTGTCTTTTACCTTTTGTGAGATTTAAATTAAAAGAATATTCAAGTATTCCGTCGTGAAAGTAAAGATATATATAAGGTTATAACCTAGCCTACAGTGGCGAGCACTTCATATAGGCAAATATGCACTGGCTACTCTGAGTACAAACATGTACTGGAGAAGGAATTTTCCCTTTTATATAATTCTATACAAGAGACGTGATAGCCTAGTGGATATGACCTCTGCCATCGATTCGAAGAGCGTAGGTTCAGAACGTAACAAATGGAAGGATTTGGTCTCTCTTAGATCCCGTTCCCGTACTAGAGGGATGAAAGTAGCCCGAGTAGTGAGTGAGATGAAAGTAGTAAGTATTTTACTTATTGTACTTTGGTTTTTTTTAATCAATAACAAGTTACCTCTTGACAGCTGTCTTACTTTATGTTAAGTGACAATGCAGACTTGGAAGAGATACAAATTTTTTCTTTTTTTTATTACTTACACGTTAGCCCTTGACTACCATCTCACTTGATGGTAAGTGTAAGATGGAAGTGAGCTAACTTGTTAAGAGGAAGATGAAAATCCACACCCCTTTTCGGTTTCTATAAGACATCGTACCGGAACGCTAAATCGTTTGGCGGTACGTCTTTGCCGGTACGGTAATTAGGATGGTAACTACCACTAATGTCTGGTCTGGTGAGGTGGTAGCCACGCCTACTACTAGACCAGACCTGAGTCAATTTATTGCATATTAAATCCTAAACTGACCCGTATGTAATTTAACTGTCTGTCTTCGACATACTTGTAATATACATACGGAGAATTTATTGTTCGCCGCCTACCGATCGCGATGTCGACGTTGTTTTTCCACAATTTTCCTATCGACAATTTCAGAAAACACATTCTAATCGGTCCTCTGTGAAGCAATATTCTTGAGGGACACATTCTTTTACGTAAATAGGTCGGAGCCATAAAAAACATGTAAAATAGGGAAGCCGCCCTGACTACATGTGAATCTAATTCAAAATTTTATTCGTATCAATATTTTTTATGCTCAGATCATAAAACATGCACGATGGGCGTCACGAAGATATCCAATCTTGCAAATATAAGATTTAATTGAAAAACATGATTCAAAGCTATGTGTTTATTTGAAATTATAAAAATAAATATTATAATAATAAAAATGTAACTTTCAGTGTATAGGAAGACTATAAATAAGTATAAAATAAAAAAATACTGATTTTTTCAAATGTTTTACAAGAAAATGTTACATAACAAAAAAGTAGTATTTTTTTGAAATATTCTTGGATTTTTAGGACGAGGTGTACAAATATTTGACGTGACAACGTCTTATAATTCGATGGAGCCGGCTACACACTCGAAAAAAGATGACGTCTAGGGTTGCCATCTTTTTTTACAAGAAATAAAGAATATTCTGGTCTATGAAAATTATTAAACAGTATTTTAGGCAAACGAAAATTTTCTTTTGAAAAATGAAACCATTCCATCAGTTTTTTCTTATGACGTTATCACGTTCAACTATCGTCAGTAAACCGACTTTACAGACAACCGATTTTTTTAAGTAAAGAAAATTCTCACTATAGTTATGGTAGTCAAGCATTACACTATCAGATTTGATTACTGAGAAGAGTCGATAGTAAGAATAGACCCTATGTCCTGTTTCCTTTTAAAAGTCCTATAATACTCAAAAATACTGCTATTTCCAGATGTAGCTAGTCGTATATTTATGGAGCTTAATATTAGGTCCGCGGTGAATCCCAGACTCGTCCTTTATTTTCTGTTGACACTGTTTGTTCCGAACACAATGGACCTAATCATTGTTCTTACATTTCGAGAAATCCCGTATCGCGTTTTATACCATTTTCATTTCAGACTTTAGGTACTTACGTTATAGGTATCTAATTATATATAGCAGGTTTAGATTAGTCATCATCATTTTTTTCATCAATACCAACCCATATTCGGCTCACTGCTGAGCTCGAGTCTCCTCTCAGAATGAGAGAGGTTAGGCCAATAGTCCACCACGCTGGCCCAATGCGGATTGGCAGACTTCACACACGCAGAGAATTAAGAAAATTCTCTGGTATGCAGATTTCCTCACGATGTTTTTCCTTCACCGTTTGAGACACGTGATATTTAATTTCTTAAAAATGCACACAACTGAAAAGTTGGAGGTGCATGCCCCGGACCGGATTCGAACCTACAACCTCCGGAATCGAAGGCAGAGGTCATGTCCACTAGGCTATCACGGCTCTAGATTAGTAAGCCTCAAAAACTTAACAGATAAGGGGTACATTGAAAAACTTCTAGTACCTACAATACATGCCCGTAGTACGACTATACTAATAATACTATACTTCTACTACTATTACTACTATACTTCTAGTACACTACTAATACAAAGTACGAGTATACTTTATGACTGTAGTATTATAGGACTCAAAAGGTGATTATAAAAATATGAAAAGTAATGTCAAACAAAGGTTATGATTCACAACACTTGTCAGGACTACTTAATTAACAAATCAAACTGTAACCAAAATAAGACCCTAGAATGGCAGAGAATGACCTTGAGTGGAGTAACGTACTTGTGAACGATGTGTGTAGGGTTAAAGGCGCCTTTTACTGATATCAAACACTCCCCTTTTCCACTCAAGTCACTCTCCCCGACTATCCCAAGTAACCCATAAAGAATTACACAACAAGAGATGTGAACGACTCGAACGCCACGAGCACACTGAAGCCAACACGAGATCGAGCGACGTCATATTCGTCACAGACTACTATTTCCAACACTAAACGGCGATAACAGTAGTACCTTTTTTGTCCGGGTTTTTGATAATGAGTCATATAAAAAGTTGTTAATTTTTAGTATTTTTACAACATATCCTAGCAGATGTATGCGATTTCGTCCGCGTGGAAATCCTGAGCCACAAAATTCTTGATTATAATATACGTAAAAACCTTCTTTTTCTATCTATTTATAGTTGAAAACCGCTTTAAATTCGTTGATACTGTTTGTTTACGTTTGGTGTACAGACGGCGGGAACCGATTTTGTTTATACTAATTAAATAATAATTAACATATGTTACACAAAAATAATTAACACAAATATTACTTACATTGTCTATGTATAAATTTATAACATAGTTACTGGGAAACATAAAGTCTCCCTGGAGACCTTCCGAAAATAAAGACAAAATTGTTATGTGGAAAAGAAGCTATGCCGGAGGGGCTCTTATAGGGGCATGTATTGGAAAATGTCTGAGTTATTAACACAGGGAGGAAAATTCACAGCACTAATAACAGACTCGTGTACACTTATTGAAGTTTTATTAGTAAATACCATCTTGAAACTGAATCCCGAAAGAATTTTCCCCATTATTTTCATTATCTTTGTAAAACAATACCATCTTAGTTTAATTCTATAAGACACAGCTTAATTTACCATCCACTCTAACTTTTATTAATTTTTAAACCTTACAACTTACCGACAAATAAGTACCGCCAAGCGATTTAGTACCAAGCGTTCCGGTACGATGTCGGAACCGAAACCGAAAGGGGTATGGATTTTCATCCTCTTCCTTACAAGTTAGCCCGCTTCCATCTTAGATTGCATCATCACTTACCATCAGGTGAGATTGGTCAAGAGCTAACTTGTAAAGAATAAAAAATAAAAATAATTAAAATCTAATGAAAGTTTATATTAGTTTTCTAGTGGAAGAAGTCGCGGTCGTACGCTAGGTTTATGAAATTGCATGTAGCGTATTGTAGCATTTCCGATTGAGCCGTCAGATCTAATTAAGTAAAGCAAGTAGGCTTTCACTCGATATTTGCTCTGGTAGGATGCAGTAGGCTACAAGTTATACAGCCTGTAACATTGCAGAGTACACATAGGCCGACCAACTTCAACATCCGAAACAAGCAGAGCAAATGTATCTGCTTTTAGGCATTTCAAGATTAAATCGTTTTGTTTCCACATTGTATAGATGTTCGGTAGTGCTGTTTCGTGTTTGCAGGATTTTTTGCCCACAAACTCCTATATTTTTACGTTTCCGTTTTCGCGTTCCGGAGCGAAATTGGCAAAGCGAAGCATTTATGAAATCATTGCGGCTGTAAATACCGTTTTTCGGTTATTGTTTGAAAATGGAGTTTTAAATATTATCAAACGTGATTCTGGTTAACAACTAATGTATTTGTGTGCGATAAGAAAGAAAATACTATGTACGATTCTTTAAGAAAAGTATATTAGGGAGTGTTAACTCCCTTCAATTATATTATTTGCAATATTATCATTTATTTGCAACCTGAGATCTCTAATAATTCAATTAATTGAATAATTGAATGAAGATTTCATACCATAATTTTCTTGATTAGCCTATTTGGTACCGATGCATGTCTCGATTTCTATATGCATATTTTCTTTTTTCGTCCTTTTTAAATTCTTTTTAAATATAGTCGGGTTATGGTTTAATTTTTTTTTTTTGGTGGACAATAACGTATATTTCATTCAACAAAGGAGCCGTGATAGCCCAGTGGATATGACCTCTGCCTCCGATTTCGGAGGAATGGGTTCGAATCCGGTCCGGGACATATGCACCTCCAACTTTTTAGTTGTGTGCATTTTAAGAAATTAAATAAAATCAAACGGTGAAGGAAAAACATCCTGAGGAAACCTGCATACCAGAGAATTTTCTTAATTATCTGGGTCTGCCAATCCGCATTTTGCCAGCGTGGTGGACTATTTGCCTAACCCCTCTCATTCTGAGAGGAGACTCGAGCTCTGTAGTAAGCTGAACATGGGTTGATAATGATGATACATAAATAACCACTATATTATCACTTGGTGTAATTTACATAAAATAATGTAAAAAAAACTCAGACTATAAGACTCGGCAAAATGCTTAGTTGCAAATAATGTTTATCATCGATCAACATCTGAAACCAGTCCAAAGTAAATTCACGTTTATTTCAGCTTAGTCGGAAATCATCTCGGAATTTGTAAGTCCTAAATACTGTTTTATCAGCTTTTAATGTTCATCTTAGACCGGATTGCTGATAACGGCTTTCATTAACAAATTGCGCTACGCTTAATAATAATTAATGGATACTGTAAAAGGAAACGTAAAATTACACAGAACCTTTAAAGATTTAGATTACAGCTTCCGCCTTAGTGATTATATAAAGTGTACGTTTTATACGTAATTATATAATTGCCAATGTTTATTATGTTTTTTAGTCACACAAATATGGAATTAGGTAACTTGAACCGATTAGATAAGACGACCATGGTGTTTTTTTTTCTTTTCCGATAGATAATTAAGTTATTTTGCGTAAATATTATGTTTCTGTAACTACATGGGTTTTTAGATTTCCGAACGTACGTAGAACTAAAACGGAACCCTTATTTTCTATTCAATGACAAAGTTAGTTTGAGTAGAATTTGAAAATTATCGATCTCTGAGATTCGAGTTAATAAGGGCTAAATGTGCCGTAATTTGTTATTGTATATTTTTTAAAGAATTAAACCAATATTGGCATTCCCGTCCAAGTAGTCGGAAATACTGTGACGGTGGGTAGTACAATAGTCCTGATTTTGCTATCTTTACTGGATTTACTTACTTAGTTTAATGATCGGTGATAAGTCCACCCCCTTACCGTTCACAATTGAGTCCGGCATCCGATTATCACCACAAAGCGTCAGCTTTAACGTTTATTAAGATCAGATTAGCTGAGTTACTAATTTTTACATGAATGCCTATTAACAAACGTTTACTACGTCAACGTCGTTCGAAGAGCCGGTGGACGTTAGGGTCCCAAAGTGCTGGAATGGCGATCCCGCACTAGTAAGCGCAGTGTTGGCCGACCCCCACCAGGTGGACTGACGAAATCAAGCGAGTCGCAGGGATTCACTGGATGCGGGTGGCTCAGTATAGTGATGTTTGGAAGTCCCTAAAAGGCCTATGTCCTGCAGTGAACGTCCATCGGCTGATATGATGATGATGATGACTACGTCAACTTCGGTCAAAAATAAGAACGGATTTTTCATAAAAAGTGATAATTGTGTATATCCATATAGTCATTCTGACCATTCCACCATTACGCAGTCGTAGTATAAAATATAAAAATGAGTGCAGAATTATCTTTAAAACTCTCTATAATTAAAATGCTTGCTCTGGTAGACAAAGAGACGTTACTGGAGCTTAAAAGCGGCTGCAGTCCAAACAAATTACTTACTGAAACTTTGAACTTGTCCAAACTCTGACGAACTAGATTTTGTGTTATACAACACAAAATAGAAAGCTACTCATAATGTATTAAAATTAATATTTTCTTCTAAAAGTGGAAGTAGGTAAAACTGTCAATTTTTTAAGAGTTTACGCCACCACCATTTAAGCAAATAAAGGCTAAATTTTGCGTGTGTTCAAGTATGTGTGAGTGTGTGTGTGTGTATCATTAATAGCCGATGGATGTCCACTGCTGGACATAGGCCTCTTGCATGTACTTCCAAGTGCAACGGTCTCGAGCCGCCACCATCAAGCAGTTGCCTGCAATCCGCTTGATGTCCTCGGTCACCTTGTGAAGACTGTGTTAGGAGGGGCGGATATAGGTCGAAGGCGGGGATCTTAACCATGACCTCTCGATGTTGAGTTCAACACGCTTTTGAGGCTATAAGACTTTGTGGTACGGAATTAAAATACTTTGTATTTTAATTCCATTATAATTTCCAATATACTACTAAATATTATACTTTGTAGTTACAACACCCTCACAGGGTTCCATTTGTAATAATTATGACATTTTATCTATGGAAATCATGGAAATTTAACTTAAATAAATAAATAAATCTTATAAGATTATGATTATCCATTACTACTGGACGCCCGCGAATTCAGTTTTTCACAAATCCCGCGGGAGCCATGGATTTTTCCAGAATGAAAAGTAGCCTATTTTGACACATAGGCTTCTTTCCAGAATAAAATCTATTTCCATCCCAAATTTCAACCAAATTGCTTTAGTAGTCAAAGCACAAAAACAAAAACATATACACTTACACACAAACTTTTACCTTTATAACATTAGTGTGATGTGATTAGTTTTCGCCGCCGTCAATGTCCTTCTCCGAGTTTAGATATTTATTATCTCTTTACTAAAAATCAAAATTCGTTCAACTATTTAAGCATCACTAGAGTTACTTTCGCATTCAAAAACTTGCTAAAAGCGGGTCATTCATCGATAGTTTTTAGGAAAAGCTCTTCAGCTGGCGTGCTGCCAGTGAATAGTGATGACGTCTTGCTCCGAAGTTTATCACCAAAATGAACATCTGCCGAATTAAAGTAGGCACCACTGCCAGACTTCCTCTCATACACTCTCTTTATCAAAGACCGCGCCGTCGACGCGCGTCTTAGAAACGCGCGTCGACGGCGACTCAACACTTAAATAAGCTTTATAATTTTTTTGTTGTATACCTACGCAAAAGTTTACGATTACGAGCCATCACACGTATCTATCTATACTAATATTATAAGGCTGAAGAGTTTGTTTGATTGAACGCGCTAATCTCAGGAACTACTGGTCCGATTTGATAGATTCTTTAAAACTATAGGCTCTATATTATCTCCGTTTTCTTATGGGAACGATAACCACGCGAGTGAAACCGCGCGGCGTCGGCTAGTACTCTATTAAAAGTCAATGTCGCGTAAACAAACCGAGTATAAAACTATTCACAAGTGTTTTGAAGCCTGCCCCAGTCAGCAGACAGATGCTCTCGAGGGTGACAAATGTTCATAAAATTTACATAACATTAAATATCCAGACGTCTGCTGGTGTTGATATATGTCACAAAATGTCATATAGCACCGGCTCAAAGTCACACACACGATGGAATTATTCAAATAAACTTTACATTCGCCTCAATAAAAACCTCCAGCTAACAGTGCGAATATAAAAGTTTGCGATATTAATTTCAGTTGTTCGCATATTCATGTACACAGCCCGCTTGCAAATGTTTATATTACATGTTTAATACGCTGATTTTTAATACAAAAAGTTACACTTATGTAGATTAATGTCGAGCCTTGATGGCCCAGAGGATATGACCTCTGCCTTCGATTTGGAGGACATAGTTTGAAACCTTTCCGGGGCGTGAAACACCAACTTTTCAGTTATGTGCATTTTAAGAAATTAAATATCACTTGTCTCAGTGAAGGATTAAAGTGCAGAGCAACGCATTGTTTAAGACGTTTTCTTAGCATGCCCTGTGAAATAGTAATCTAGTGTGCCTAGAGGTTTCAATATTTTCATACTGTTACTATCCCGTTAACGTAAACGCGATTTTATATGGAATTGAAACAGTTGTCCAGTAGTGCCTCTAGATGGCGCTGTTTCAATTCCTTAGAAATTCGCGTTTACGTTAACGCGATAGAAACAGTATCAAACTGCCACTAGGCCCTCTGTTATAAGCAACAGCTTTTTGCTTAATTTAAGTTGGATAATTTGTTTAACTATTAGATAATGTAAAATGATATTTTCAATTGAACTGGGGAGTGTTTTCAGCATCATGATTTTTTGTCTGAGAATCATGATGTTGAAATGCCATACCTGTTATTACTTTGTTTGATAATAATTACTATTTGACGCCATTTTGTATTTTCATAAATGTTTTGATTGCAGTTTTAAATTACAATATTCTTTCGTAAGTAGGGGGAAATGGCGTTATAATTCAATCATCATTTATATATTTTTTCTTACGATTGCTGAGAAAAATTCTATGTCATTTGATTAAAATATATAACATACACAAATGAATATAATTACATTTACATACTCTATGAAAACTTCTGTTAAACCAGAAAAAAAAGTATAATATCTGGTTTTAAAAACTCGTTTTGGCTCTATCGCAAGGAGGTTTAATGTCCACTTAGCTTTCTTTGAACATTAAACTAATAAAAGATAATCAGGAAAGCTCTCTCAAAAGGATTTTGTTTTATAAGTTAATATCACGACGAGAGACGAGTTATTAGATGCCTAGAATTGAATGAAAACTGACAGAACAGAGGGATAGTTTAGCAATACGAGCAACACTCAGTATAGAAAATTACTCATAAATAAATACGAGAGCGCAGAGTGTATTAATACTAGAAAGCTGTAAATTAGCATGAGTATGTACCTACATAGAAAATGTGAACACAGTCGTAAAATAAAATCTTGAAATTTTTTTAGTGGTAGAGTGGGGTTGATTTTTTGTTGTCTTTTAAAAATATATATTAAAGTAAATATGCCTACGTTTTTAGAGTCGACTAGGTACCGACCTATATGAGACCTACAATTTAACTTAACGATACAATACGAGTCGATAGTTGGTAACGCCGACAAATATTTTATTTAGTAAAATATAGTGTTTAATCATAACACGTTGTTTAAGTTTGTTTCTCCGCAAAATATCAACGAATCCAAGGGGTAACGCCAACCAATACAGATATTTTTTTTGTAAATAAAAAAACCAATATCTTAATAACTACAAAAAAGTGTCTGCATACACTTGCCGTTAACAGTTGTTAGTTTCTCACAAAATAAATCATTCGTAACAAACTTCTAGAAAGTAAAGCCTGCTTCTTTTCATTTCTATGTAAATAAATACAGAATATAGCATGACCATAAACATCAAACGAATATTTTCATTCATTGCTACACATGCAGCATAATATTGCAGCTGCGTCTCCATTAAGATTGTATAGCGGAGTAAAACAAAAACAAATAGTTTAAAATAAGAGAAATAAAACAAGACAACGTTTTATAGCCACTAACAACCACTCAAAGGCAAGAACTTTTTATTTAAAGACCATAACAGCGAAGTTTTTAATAGGATTAATCTACAAGAAAGATTTATCAGCCAAAACTTGTCTACATTTTAAAATAATCTCGAATTTTTTTGTTGTAATTAGTTTTCTTAAATAAGATTAAATCCTCCAACAATATTTTTGAATAGGTAGATGAAATTAAATAAGCTTTTATAGCTGTCCTAACTTTTACAAGGGACAAGTTATAAAAAAAAACAATGCCATGGATCTCATTATGAATTTGGTTGCAGCAGACTAGCTGACGCCTGCGACTTTGTTCGCTTGGAAAATCCTTTCCCTTAAAACAAAGAACTGACTTTCATAAAAAGTTCCCGTACCGACTCGTATTACCCTCTTCCCATTTTACCCATAGGAAGATAAAAAATATTTTTATTTTTTCGACTGGTGCTTCCAGATATAAGCCCGTTCAAACAAACACACTTTTCCGATTTATAATTTTACTATAGATTCTAGGATTAGAATGGAAAGGCTAACTTTGCTTAGTATGCATAAAGAAAAAATCTTTCCTTATTCTTTCTTATTACCTATAATGATGACCCAAATAGTAAAACTAAATAACAATATTTTTGTAATGTAATGATTGAATAATATTTCTACAAACCATAACAAATATAAAATATCCAATAACATAATGAAATCAAAATATTGGTCTCTTATGAGTGAGTTCAGACTCTAACGAGGTACCCCCATTAGAGTGATGCCCCATTATTGCGTTGCGTTCCGTTAAGAGGTCGCAGTGTCAACGTTGCGTCACTTTCCGGACATTTTAAATGATATGCCCCACTATAAAGTATTTTTCAGATAGCATGGGTACCGTGACAGTAGCCTAAGTGACGTTCATAATTCGTATTATTATCGTGAATCGCGGCAAATTTTCAAGAGAAACAAGCTGTCAGCCGCACCATCCTGAATGAGACGAACTGTAGTGTCGCGTCGTCGCAGCGACGTTTCAACGGAGCTCCGTTGTTATGACGGACAGTGTTTCACTTGTTTCGATCCATTGTTGAGACGTCGTGCGTTATCAGTCAATTACAATATTTATTTTTGAAATATTTGAATGACTCATACATACAATACAAAAGATTATTATAAAACACTGTTCGTTGTCGCACCAGAACCCCAGCAGGGCAGCGCATCACCTTTCCCCCGGCTTCGTCTCTCTCATACGTTAATCCGACGCAACACGTTTATGCTGCATAAAAATATATGTCAAACAAAGTGGTGTCGACGCTGCGACGACGCAACATAAAGCAACGCACTAATGGGACAGAAGCTATACTGATATTCTTTAAAATTATTCAGATCAGAATCGGGAAGTTGGTGAAGTTAAACCCCCCAAAAATTATCACTTCAAGTTAGCCAATCTGGATTGCAGCAGCATGGTGGGCTTAATGTCCCTTCTTATAAGAGAGAAGCCTGACCCTATAGTGGGAATTTACAATAAGCTGCTTAGTGCTTATGCTGATAATGATTACGCCATACTCGATGTAATAAAGAAAATTCAAATAATAAACCGTATACTTCGATCCAGTATTCCAATATCTCATCCGGGAGTGCGTATTATTGCCTGCAGTAATAAACAAGCGTCAATGGCTCTGCGATATAAGAACAAAATGAAAACTAAATTCTAGCAATGATGTTTAGCCCGTAAATAACTAATTTTCAATAAATACATATAAATAAAATTTAAGTGCGATTTTAAAATAACTGTTTAAGATCAAGTGCTTATTTTCGGTTATTTACACAATGCTAAAATATAAACAAACTATTTAAAATGTTGGTCTCTTTGTCTGGGCTATTCTCTGGACCGATTTTACTGGGACTTTCTCTGGAAGATGATACTTTTTATCCCAGAAATATCAATGTTTTCCGCGAAACTTGTGAATATCACGCAGCCGATTTCATGGGCGTCCGCTAGTATAATATAAAAACCTCAATAGTTCCACGGTTAAAGTCATCACCGGTAGGTCATGGGTTCGAACCCTGCCCGTTGACCTTGTGTCTTACCCACTCCTACGACCGAAGTATTTTAGACCGTGATAACCGTTCTTTATGACCGTTCACTTTAGTTTTTTTTTAAATGACCCATATTCTCCATATTCAAAAGAAAAAAAATATGTATCTATGTCTTATTGTTTATCATTCTCTACACCCAATCTCAAAATTTCAATCATTAATACATAGTTTAAAGCGATGATTTCGATAGAACTGACATATATAAGTTTCAGTTGTTTATGACAGTGATACATTTTGATAGCCTCCGTGTCGCAGTGGTATACACGGTGGATTTACAAGATGGAGGTCCTGAGTTCGATCCTCCGCTGACCAATTAAGAAAATCTCAATTGGTCCAGGTCTGGTTGGTGGGAGGCTTCCGCCGTGGTTAGTTACCACCCTACCGACAATGACATACCGCCAAGCGATTTAGCATTCCGGTACGACGTCGCGTAGAAACCAAAATGGGTGTGGATTTTCATCCCACGCCTAATGCAATATCACTTACAAGTGAGATTGCAGTCAAGGGCTAACTTGTAAAGAATAAAAAAAGGGTTAATTATTTTCCGAATTTCTATTATTATTTATTTAATTCTGTTTTTTACTTAAACCAATCCAAAGTTATTCAAACTTTGGTTTTACTTAATGCTTTGATTTAACGTTTAATTCGCCAGCGCACGCAGTTTCTTCAAGCATTTAAAATCGGTTTAAATGAATTATGTATGGACCCAACAATTGGACCTATATCAAAAACTTGACACAAAAATAATGTCACTTGTCGATTATTTTGTGTTAAAAAAACCTGTCACCCGGCGGTGTAAAAGGCTTTGTCGCTCACTTCATTCATCTCAAGTGAAGCATTGACAGATCTATTGTGACCACGGACAATACACCACACGAATCTGGTGCAAACGCCTTGTCAAGCTTTCGGAAACATTGTAATTACCTTATAACATTCTAGAGAGGGAAACCGGGATAGCCCAGTGGATATGACCTCTGCCTCCGATTCCGGAGGGTGTGGGTTCGGATACGGTCCGGAAATGTGTGTTGTTTTCAGTTGTGTGCATTTTAAGAAATTAAATATCACGTGTTTCAAACATGTGAAGGAAAACATCGTGAGGAAACCTGCATACCAGAGAATTTTCTTAATTCTCTGCGTGTGTGAAGTCTGCCAATCCGCATTGGGTCAGCGTGGTGGACTATTGGCCTAACCCCTCTCATTCTGAGAGGAGACTCAAGCTCAGCAGTGAGCCGAATATGGGTTGATAATGATTTTTTTTATTTTCAATTTTAAATAAATAAATAATCGTTTATTTATCACACAAGGTTTACAATTTTTCATGAAATCAAGAACTGGCTATCCTAGCTAGATTTTGATCTGTGTTTAGGATAACCAACCCTCTCCCCCAATTAGTTATAAATATAACAAAAAGTGTAAGTGCATTTTAAACAAGTTTGGGCACTTAACAATATAAAAATGTGTATGTATGTTTGTGTGTTACCTTATTATTGTTATTATGTTTTTGTGAACATTAAATTCGCTGGATGTAGCTAAGTGGCACGTTGATTCTCTTTCTACGAACGCAAACGCTTCGATAACTAGAAAAAAGTATGGGAATGACAGATCTTGATCACATGACCGTCGTTAGCAAATGTCAGACTATACATTTTTCTAGTTGTCGAAACGTTTGCGATCGTAGAAAGAGAATCGACGTGCCACTTGGTTACAGGGGCAGATTCGTAATGTTTGGAAGTCCCTACAAAAGGCCTTTGTCCTGCAGTGGACGTTCATCGGCTGATATGATTACGATTCTACAAAAGACGATAATTTTTTTTTTATTTACTAGCGGACGTCCGCAACTTCATCCGCGTCAAATTTAGTTTTCACAAATCCCGCAGTAATCATGCGTTTTTCGGGATAAAAAATAGCTTATATATTGCTTAATAACCTTATCTATCAGTCAGCGAAAGGCTCATTAAAACTGGTTCAGCATTTCTACAGATTAGCTCGGACAAAGAAACAGAAAAAAAAATTTTGTTTCATACTTTTGGCCTCGCCGTAGTCGGGTAAAACGGATTTTTGTGTTTTAGAATCGTTAAATAACTATGAATATAACCACTGTATAAAACACTAGATTTAAATCACGGACGGACACTTCAATTTTGTTCTTACGTAGGTATTGTGGAGTATTTATAAGCAGCTACATATCCTTTACGTTGCCGTATTTTTAGTTTATTTATTTTAATCCAACGTAAACAATAGAATTATAAATTACATAAAATACTATGTAAACTATTTTGTCGTTGAATTTAAAACAGGTGCCTACTTGTCACCGATAATTATTTTCACTTCCGAGGTTAAAGTTATGACAGACCTTAAATAATAAGTCGACACAACAATGGCATTGAAAATCATTAGATAACTAAACATTAGACATGAAAAAAAACAAACAAAACGAAAAAAAAATAAAGCTAATGTTTACAAACAAAGCAACTTATTGGCAACTTTTTGAAGTGATACAATGCGTTTGAATGGGATTGCAATCTTACCTTCGCCTGAACTGCACCACGATCGCGATCCGCGAGGCGCGAGAGAGACAGCGGTTCCCAACTTTTCCGCCAGCGCTTGGAGAGCAGCGCGACCCGCGGGTACCGGCGATTCATTACCAACGAGCGTGGAGGCTGCACGCCGCGCGCCCCGCGCCCCGCACTTCCCCGCATGCGCCGCACTTCGCCCCTGTTGCATCTGACGTCGCCGTCAAAACGTAAACGCTATGAATACGGTTAATCGGCGGAATCTGGCGACAATCGGGCATCGCGAGATTTCGCAGCCTTGAATATTATGGAGCGCCACTTGAGTTTGAATTTGATTAATTTTCTGGGTGAACGCCTTCCTTTTCGCGCCGCTTACCGGAATACTATTGGATGTAATTGCTGATTCAAAACTTTATTTACTTGATTGATATATGAATTGGAAAATTGTTGTTTTATATAAAATAAAAAATACACTTAATAACAAATGATAGCCAATTTATTTTAAATTAGCGTATTGGAGGTTATACAATAGAGACGAATTTCTTAGTATTCTATTAATTGACCGTACCTGTGCCGGGTCCATTGTGTAGCAGACAGAAAAACTCTAAGCAGAACTGAAATTGCAACCAGAGTGTAGGGTTAAGGAAATGTAGGTTGTTGACAGAGGTTATGATAGATGGACCATTTTCGGCTCACTGCTGAGTCTACTCTCAGAATGAGAGGGGTTAGGCCAATAGTCCAGCACGCTGTCCCAAAGCGGATTGGCAATTTTCTTAACTCTTTTTTTTCCTGGTACGCAGGTTTCCTCACGATGTTTTCCCTTCACTGTTTGAGATACGTGATATTTAATTCCTTGAAATGCACACAACTGAAAAGTTGAATGTGCATGCCACGAACCGGATTCGAACCTACGCCCTCCGAAATCGGAGGCAGATGGGCTATTACGGCTGTTATTCTTTACAAGTTAGCCCTTGACTACAATCTCATCTGATCGTAAGTGATGATGCAATCTAAGATGGAAGCGGGCTCACTTATTAGGAGGAGGATGAAGATCCACACTCCTTTCGGTTTCTACACGGCATCGTGCCGGATAGCTAAATTGCTTAGCGGTACGTCTTTGCCGGTAGGGTGGTAACTAGCCACGGCCGAAGACTCCCACCAGCCAGACCTGTACCAATTAAGAAAACCTCAATCGACCCAGACGGGGATCGAACCCAGAACCTTCGTCTTGTAAATCCACCGCGCATACCACTGCGCCACGGAGGCCGTCAAAACACTGAACACAGCAATGTCGCTTGAAATAAGCTTGATTGTTGTAATTTGTAATTTGTTGTTGTTGTAATTTCCCACAAAAGCTCTTTCAAAATGAACTTTTACAACTGCCTGTTTTCCTTCATAAATCACCATCCACAAACTACGCGTAACTGACGTGTATGTAACAAAATCCATTTAAGACTCTGAATTATTTGCAATCAAAATTGCTACATCAAGTCAATCAATCGCAAAATTAATGCTTAATTACTGTATTTGAATGTCTGTTAATATGTCTAAACAAAGCAAGCGTTATAATTGGATATCCCATCCCTACCATCTTAATTGGCAGCCTCGGATACCTACATTCGGCCCGACACCGAATCAGATTATTAGCTACACATAGTACAACATTCTGAATTACGTAACTAAATCTGATAATAATCAGGTCTGACAATCGATTAACTTTCAGGCTTTCGTATTAGGTATCTGGTAGGATACATACGGCTGGTCGCGTTTGAATTGATTTACTTAGATACTCTAGATCTACACATACATATATTAAAATAGTCGCGAACTATGTTTTGTTTCATATTGCACTAGCGGACGCCCACAACTTCGTCCGAGTGGAACTCAGTTTTTCACAAATCCCGCGGGAACCATGATATTTTCCGGGGTGAAAAGTAGCCTGTATATTAATCCAGAGTAAAATCTTTTTCCATTTAAAATGTCAGCCAAATCGTTTCAGTAGCTGCAGCGTAATTTCGCCTTTATAATATTAGTGTGATTGGACTTTTTGAATTACTGAATCAAAAAAAAAACTGTTTATAGAATTTTTGTCTATTTGTCTGTTCATATTTTGATTAGTGTTCGCTAAACTCAGGAACGGCTAAACCGATTAGATTGCAGTTTTTACTGATGTATTTTGGCAACTTTCAGGAATCACGTAGTGTTTGTATTATTAAAATCGGTTCATAAGCAAAATAGTTATATTGAAAAAATAAGCGCTGACGCGCTTTGTGTTTTGGCAATTTATGTGATCAAGGATCTGAAATTTCGAACGCTAATTTTGAATTAGCGAGAAGTTGTAGAGATGACCAGTAGGGTCAAATATTTTATTAATTTCTTGACTTTAATTTATCTGTAGATAATAAAAAAAATCTATTCATTTTTAAATATAAAGGCTCGTACTTAAAAAAATATAAGCGCAAATACGTTTAATCGCCATGAACCTTCATCAGAGCAGTACAAGCTAATACTTAATCCTTTGGAACATGTAAGACCTTATTTATAGCTGGGCTAATAGCTTCTAACCCAAGACCGAGCTTTACCGAAAATTGAACAGAAAACCATTACGCCAGAAAGATACAAAATACGGGAGGAAAATAAATTTATAAAATATTTTCTGCTGCTTAATATAGTCCCTCGGGCATTTAAGTTTTATAAAGTGTTTTTTGTCATTCATACAATTCCTTTTTTTATGATAAATTATAAAATACATAATTATCGTACAGGCGTACCACTAATAATAATATTAATAGAACAAATAACGTAATCCAAATCCATACCTTGACTTAGTTGTTTGTTAATACAAATTATTTTGTATATTATTAGATACTTAAATCTATTACCTACCTACTGTACTCTAAGAGAAGTTTCTTGTCAGCGACTAAAATGTTCTTTTTTATGCAATATAGGCTCGCGCTCGACAACAATTAATGATGGAATGCATTAATTCGGTCTAAGTTAGAGCGCGCTTACCTAGATGCCTATTCACTCTTGCTTTGAAGGTGTTCAAATTATAAGTGTCAGGAAAGACTGACGCCGGAAGGGCATTCCAAATCTTTGCTGTACGAACTAGAAATGTTGATGAAAATCGTTTTGTTCGAGTTGCCTGGACATCCACAAAGTATGGATGGCACCGTTCACGACGTCTTACTTTTCTGTGGTAGAAAGGAGAAGGAGGAACTAGATGGTGAAGTTCCTGAGTACACTCACCAAAGTCATCATTCTCAACCCATATTCGCCTCACTGCTGAGCTCGAGTCTCCTCTCAGAATGAGAGGGATTAGGCCAATATTCCACCACGCTGGCCCAATACGGTTTGGCAGACGTCACACACGCAGAGAATTAAGAAAATTCTCTGGTATGCCGGTTTCCTCACGATGTTTTCCTTCACCATTTTTTGAGACTCTCACCAAAGTATATCCGGAAAAAACCGACAGATAAGCTACATTGCGACGATCTTGCAAAGTCTGCAATTTCGGAGAACGGGTCATTACTAATGATTCTTCTTGCACGGCGATCTATCGAGTCTAATGCATCAAGCTGATATTTCGCAGAACCATCCCAGAGGTGACTACAGTCTAGTTAGCTAGTTAGACATTTGAATATAATTATTTTTTAGCAATTCGTTATTTCTTAAATAGAGAAAATTGCAAGTACCTAAACTAATACCCTATTACAAAACTGAAGGAGTTTCTTTAAGAGCAACAACCTTGCATCATTAACAAAGTCGTAGGAGTTTATAATAGAAAATTGTTAAAGAATATTGTAAAGCTCGATGTTCGATGAAATATTATGAGCATAATTGATAGAATTTGAAGAAACATACTTTGTTAGAATAAATATAGATATAATGAAGTCTTACGGAGTCGCAGTGCATGGAATAAAGTCACCGCGGCTTATTGCCTCTGATGACAGAAGGGCTGACTCATATTTTACGCAAAGGCTGGTGGCAATGCAGCCAATATGCTTGCCACCATTCCACGTGGGCATATTTTGTACTAGCGGACGGCTGCGACTTCTTCCGCGTGGAATTAAATCTTTCACATATCCCACGGAAATCATGGATTTTTCCGGCATAAAAGGTAGCCTATGTTAACCTAGAGTAAAATTAATTTCCATTCCAAATTTCAGCCAAATCTCTTAAATATCCACAGCTCAAAGAAAGACAAACATGGAATATGTTTGTCTTACACACAAACTTTCTCATTTATAATATTAGTGTGATAGCTATTAGGATAAGTAAGCTTAAGGTTCCTATGTTATTCCTTTCTCAATACAATAAAATATCAGTTAGGCGCAACTTCTGAATGTCCTCAACACACGTACACACAACGTTTCAATGCAAAGTTATCGACAATAGTCACAATGGTATACAGGTTGATGACCACTGTGTAAACGCTATATGGGATCGTTTCTGTTAACGGTCGCGTATAACAGCAGTATTGTGGTTCTACAACACTCAGATAATGGTCAGAGGATTTAGATGCAGTTGTTGTTAAGTAGCCAGTTGCTACAACCTTGTCAACTGGGTTGTGACTTGAGAAGATGAATGAATAGAACTGTCAAGTATTAAGAAATAAACACTTTTGGCACTTTTGTTACAAGTTCCTCAATTGCAGGTATATTAACATTCATTATTTGTGTTATTGAGGAGGGGAGGTATCAATTTTGGTATGAATAAGAGGGTATATCATGACTTAAGCTCAGTCGTTTGTTAGGCAGCGTAGACACCGTCACGCTGCCATGTGTTGTAATTATTGTTTATCATAAATTGTTTAGTGTGGGCACGGAGAACATGTCAGGCAGGGTAGATGTGTGGTTTTGCATTCTAAAAGGATCCTTTAAACCTGCTCCCAAGGTCACAAATCCTGGATTTCCAAACAAGTTCCTCTCGTCGTCATCAACCCATATTCGGCTCACTGCTGAGCTCCAGTCTCCTCTCAGAATGAGAGGGGTTAGGCCAATAGTCCACCACGCTGGCCCAATGCGGATTGGCAGACTTCACACACGCAGAGAATGAAGATAATTCTCTGGTATGCAGGTTTCCTCACGATGTTTTCCTTCACCGATTGAGACACGTGATATTTAATTTCTTAAAATGCACACAACTGAAAAGTTGGAGGTGCATGCCCGGGACCGGATTCGAACCCACACCCTCCGGAATCGGAGGCAGAGGTCATATCCACTAGGCTATCACTGCTCCTTAGTTCCTCTACCACAACATAATGGTCCAAAAAGTTTGTGTTTTAGGGGGTAATCTCTGTATCTACTGAACTTATTTTAAAAAATCTGTTGTCCATAGAAATCCACATTTTTACTAGGCTATACTTAGATACTATATCGCCGTAATCCCACGGGAACGAAGAGTGAGAGGTTGAAAACGCGGCGTATCTGCTAGTCGTTTATATTGATAACCGTGCTTCGGAGAGCACCTCGAAAACCGTCGGTCCTGCGCCTGATCTCTCACAGGTTGTGTTGGTCAGCCGTCCCATTGGACTATGAGAGTGAGGGAATAGAGAGTGCACATGTGCTTGCGCACACACTTGTGCACTATAATATCCTGCATATATGTTTAATCTCGACATGAGATTGGCCGCCGTGGTTAAATGTCAGAAGCATATTATTATTATGTTCTTAACTAGCGGATGAACTACCTCACTGCCAAATTCAACTTTGTACGTCAAGTGTGTTGTATTCGAGATTAATACATTGATTGTCTTGATGTTAATAGTATGGATGTTACATGAAGCCCTGATTTCGTGATGAGTGACCTTTCGCTTTCATATATTTCGATAAATAAGTACAATATAAGGAAAATGTTTGCGGATATTCGAATCTTAATGAGAAGCTCCCACAAACTGACTTTGTGGAAAATAAATAATCTGATAAATAAATGCCCTTCAGCATTTGAGGCGCTTTGAGAGATTTCGAAGATAAAGAAAAATGTGGACAGAAGGGGCGCGTTCAAGAATACCGCCAGAACCTTCAAAAAGAATGCCTTTGAAATGTTTGTATTATTATGAATATTATTTAATCCTATTAAAAGATGAAAGGGCGTAGAGAAAGTACACATAAATTGCGAAATGCCTTTAATAACATTATTACTGTTTTCTCATATAAAATGGATATCAGTAATAATCATCAATACATATAAACAAAATTTAAGTGTCTGTCTGTTATTTTAAAATAACTGTATATTATCAAGTGCTTAAAGTTATTTACACGTAACTAAAACACAATCAATATTTTAAATATGTCTATCTGTCTCTTTGTCCGGGCTAAACTTTGGAACTACTAGACCGATTTTAATGAGGCTTGCACTTATAGATAGAGAAGGCTATTGAGCAACATATAAGCTATTTTTATTCCGAAAAAGTCCATGTTTCCCGCGGGATTTGAGTAAAACTAAATTGCAATAGATGAAGTTGCGAGCGTTCGCATGCGTTTTCATATTTATGATTTAGGTATATCACGAGCTTGTATTTAAAAATAATACTATATTATGAAGGTGTGAGTTAATTAAATGCGGTGAAAGGTACAATCTGTTGAAATGAGAGCAAAACCTGTAAACCGCGTCACATTATTCATTAAGCCACATTTGAATGGTTCATTTGTTTTCGTTTTGGCTCCCGAATTAGATTAACCTTAACGCGACAAGTTAGTCCGGCGATTAAACAGGTAACCCTTCAGCCAAATTAGGTCGCTCCGAAACCTTCGTCAAAGTCAAGTTAAAAGTCAATCGAATAACAACTTTGGAAACCTTGGTCTCTTTTCAAGTTTAAGGTTCGAGTTCACCGACATTCGTTTAAACATAATCAACCGTTTAAATAAGTTAAACGCCGTTAAGTCCAAATTTCCTGTTCACCACAGCTCATATGCCGGTTAAGGACGTAAATCGGGCGTTTATCTTAACCGAGCGTGGATACCTCGGTTAAGACGTCTTTGACAGACATAAGTGCAGGTTATGTTTTTGTAACGCTCGCAAGTTTCGCGAAGATTACTTTATCAACTACCAAAATGCAAAGGACCCCTAAAATTATAGAAGAGTTTATTTTTCATTTCAGAAATAATTCATTTTCTCTCAAAAATAAATCACTTCTTAGCTTTGAGGTTTTATGCCACTGGATGTAGGCAGCTTCGTTTTCGAAACAAAAAAATATAACAAAATGACAATCATTTATCAATTTGACATGGTACATAATAAATCGGTGTAGCCAATACGTATTTTTATAAATCCCTACAAATCGAAGCAGAAACTCCCCAAATTGGGGAAAGAACATACCGCAATTTCCCATAAAATCCCCGCCATTTGGGGAATTCCTCGCAAGTTGGCAATGCTGTTATAGATAATAAATAAATTGTTCATAAATCGTTCACTCGTAGTTCTCCATCGCTCGGTTTACAAACCAGAGTCAAAAATCGTCTGGTGAACAGGAAAAAAACGCTCCTTGTTCAAACTATGTTTAATATTTGACGGGCCGGTTCTGCAAACGCCGTTTATATGAAAGTCGGTGAACTCGGGTCTAAAAGTATCATTAAATCGGATTGTGCAACATCCTGAACGTATAAAGTTTTAAGGACGTCTTATTAAATTCCAATAATCTTATAAATAATAATAATCTTAGGAAATTTAAGGACAATCCATACAAAAAATGCGATTCTAAGTCGTAGATACAGCCAATTAAAATTATTATAATGATTAGAATATTAAAAAATTATTATATTACTGCAAAGTGACCAAAAGTATATTTAATTGTTAAGTAACGGTGCAGTGTAATAGGGATGATGACAGTTTTTTAATTTTAATTGTAGATAAATTAAGAGTATGCTAATAGTAAAGCAATTTTGTAAAAGTAACAGAATATCTGCGATCATTACTTTCGGAGCTACAGGGATTTAAAGATTCAGAATTGCGGCACTGCCATGGATCCCTGAAAAAAGCCACATACAAAATGGTACAAATTAATGACGTCATAGGTACATAAAGATCGTTAGATTTGTATGGGCAGTCAAACAAAATTACTAATATCTTTGTTATTTATGCGTTTATGTTTATAGTTTACATATTGAAAAATGTCACATTTAATGTAAGGATACGAAAAACTGTATGAATTTTCATCTAATTATGATACACGATTTATAATAGGTTTTGAAATTTTATCTTATTTATTTTGCAAATATCCAGTCAATCTTTGCTTTTTATGTATAAATTAGTTAACATTGACCTTATTTACCCGAATATATCATAAAAATCAATATATTCAAACCTAGTCATCGTCCCTATATATAATTTTGTATTGGCTATAATTTGGTAAAACGTTAGCTACGGAGAAGTTCGGTTTCTCGTGCATTGGATACCACCTAAGCGAATTGAGCTGTATTACGTACATACCTATTTAGTTTGTTGCAAATCAATAATTTCCTGTTTCAGAGAAAACCGTTATCATCAAAGCAGGCATTAAGTAAACTATGACCCACGTTTTGATGCCATTGATACGCCTGCAGGCTAATTCAAAACTTCGACGTACGTTAGATGACATACGACATTGAGATTCTATGTAATAAATGCATCTGGTGCCTACTGACAACCCTTCGTGGATATCATACAGTAGATAGATGACATTACTCAGTTGTTTTGATGTTTAATTTAATAGGTTGTCAATAAAGACCAAATTAGTGAATAGGTCAGCTTGTTCCTGATAGTGGAGTGCAATTAGATATTTTATACCTCGAAACCCAAATATTTTGTTCATCAACATCATCATCATATCAGCTAATGGACGTCCACTGCAGGACATAGGCCTTTTGTAGGGACTTCCAAACATCACGATACTGAGCCACCTGCATCCTACGAATCCCTACGACTCGCTAGTCCACGCACTAGAAAGTGCAGAGTTGACCAACACTGCGCTTTCTAGTGCGAGGTCGCCATTCCAGCACTATGGGACCCTAACATCCATCAGCTCTTCGAACTATGTGTCCCGCCCATTGCCACTTCAGCTTCACTTCGCAACTCGTTGAGCTATATAAGTGGCTTATTCTTCTGCGGATCAACAAACAAAACAACAAAATATCTTCTCAGTGAGGCAAAGAAGAGATATTTTATTCACAATGCCTAAATTAAGTTTACTAAGAACACCATGTCAAAACCATATATACGAGTGTCTAACAGTCATTATTGTCTATTATTAAAAACGTGGCGAGCGATCTCGTAAGAGCAGTGATAGCCCACTGGATATGAACTCTGCCTCCGATTCCGGAGGGTGTGGGTTCGAATCCGGTCCGGGGCATGAACCTCCAACTTTTAAGTTGTGTACATTTTAAGAAATTAAATGTCACGTGTCTCAATCGGTGAAGGAAAACATCGTGAGGAAACCTGCACACCAGAGAATTATCTTCATTCTCTGCGTGTGTAAAGTCTGCCTATCCGCATTGGGCCAGCGTGGTGGACTATTGGCCTAACGTCTCTCATTCTGAGAGGAGACTCGAGCTCAGCAGTGAGCCGAATATGGGTTGATAACGACGAGCGATCTCGAGGAAGGAACGTCGAACTTTATATTACCTACAGTTAATAATAGGTACTTAATAATATTTATTATCATAGCGGAATAACATAATAACCTTTTTGGTGAACTGCGCGTAAAATTAAACTACATTGAAAGGGTCCAGTGTAGACTGTAGGGCAGGTCGGTGAAATCAAACGTAAATAAGCAAATAGATCCCAAATACATTTATAGTATTGGGTAAACCGTTCTGAATGTTAATTACTTTCGGCTAAGTGAATTTGTAAATTATTGTTATTTGTGATTTAAGTTTATATAACAACCGTTATATAAAGATATTCTATTATTTTAAGAGAACTAAACGGTTAGTTCAAAATCCTTAATTTATACTGTAAAGTATCTCTTGATAGGTATATTTTGTAGGCAATAAAGTGAAATATATTGAAAAACTGCTTTTGGGTGTATAAAAACGACCTCCGTGGCGCAGTGGTGTGGGCGGTGGAAAACGGATTTACAAAACGGAGGTCCTGGGTTCGATCCCCAGCTGGGCAGATTGAGATTTTCTTAATTGGTCCAGGTCTGGCTGGTGGGAGGCTTCGGCCGTGGCTAGTTACCACCCTACCGGCAAAGACGTACCGCCAAGCGATTTAGCATTCCGGTATGATGTCGCGTAGAAACCGAATGGAGTGTGGATTTTCATCCTCCTCCACTAGTTAGCCCGTTTCCATCTTAGACTGCATCATCACTTACCATCAGGTGAGATTGTAGTCAAGGGCTGACTTGTAAAGAATAATAAAAAAAGTTCTTTTCCTAATCGTACGTTACTAAATAATGTTACGTTAACTGTTTTTATAAAACTGACTTTAATTTCATAACTATGAATATCATTAAACAGCCTAAGTCCAGAAAATACGACTAGGCCACAGTTTATATATTTTTTTTTTATTTAGTGACAATAAGTAAAATGTAGATGATTATACTTACACCACTGAAGGTTTATACGCGGCATCATACGGTGATGCTAAATCATTTGCCGGTATGTCTATGCTGGAAATGTGAAATAAAAACAAATTATGAAGAGATCAGCATACAAAAGGCGGCCTTATCGCTAAGTAGCGATTTCTTCCAGGCAACCTTCGGTTTAGGAAAACCTAAGGACATCAGCAGGTGGCGTAAAACAAAAATAACCATAGTATTAGTAATCAAATCGATTTCAACATTCTTATGGTAATATTACTTTAATCCTTCCGCATTACATGTCTATACCAAGTAAACCTTTTACTATTCAACTTTTCTACCGATCGATAAACTATGATTGCAAACAAAAATTTAATATAAACGCAAACACATAATTTCAAGAGGCCGCGACTCGCGGGCTGCCATCGTTTGAACGGTGATAGGAATAAAGGATACGGCAAAGGGACCAATAAAATATGTAGATGTGACTGCGACCGTATTTTTCTCGCTGTAATCTGCATTATTCAGGCTTTGTCACGAACTTCGACAGTTTAACAGCGTTTATCTCTCGCCTTGCAAATTGAGCTACGACTTTAAGACAAACGGGAGTCACTTTCATTACCATAATGGGGCTGCCCGATTCTTTGTTGGTGAACCGACGATAGATTGGAGCGGACGTATATATACTACTCTTACATATATTTTTGTCTTTAGTTGGCATCTACTTTTTTGTCCGCTCTACTACCGTCAGATCTATAGGTGTTCTTATATTCTCTGTTATTACGAGTTTTCAACCCATATTCGGCTCACTGCTGAACTCAAGTCTCCTCTCAGAATAAGAGGGGTTAGGCCAATAGTCCACCACACTGGCCCAATGCGGATTGGCAATTTTTTTAATTCTTTTTTTTCTGGTATGCAGGTTTCCTCATGATGTTTTCCTTCATCGTTTGAGACACGTGATATTTTAGTTTCTTAAAATGCACACAACTGAAAAGTTGGAGGTGCATGCCCCGGATCGGATTCGAACCCACACCCTCCGGAATCGGAGGTAGAGGTCATATCCACAGGGCTATCACGGATTATACTAAGTTATTACGAGTACACTTACATATATTTTTGTCTTTAGTTGGCATCTCTTTTTTGTCCGCTCTACTTCCGTCAGATCTATAGGTATTCTTATTAGGTAGGTTATGTTAGGCCAATAGTCTACTACGCTGGCCCAATGCGGATTGGCCGACAACACACGCGCAGAGAATTAAGAAAATTCTCTGGTATGTAGGTTTCCTCATGATGTTATCCTTCACCGTTAGAGACAAGTGATATTTTAGTTTCTTAAAATGCACACAACTGAAAAGTTGGAGGTGCATGCCCCGGATCGGATTCGAACCCACACCCTCCGGAATCGGAGACAGAGGTCATATCCACAGGGCTATCACGGATTATACTAAGTTATTACGAGTAGATTACGATATTTTAGAGATTCGTCGTTTATTTGTAGGAAGTTTTTAATTTTAGTAGACTACCGTCCAATTTTGTTAACAAATTCAGGTGGAATAATTTGATCATAGTAAGAACTAACATTTTTATGCATAAATCAAAATTCTTATTAAACGATGACAAAATGTGTCGCAGACTTCTTCTTTTGGATCAAACGTTTTTCATTACCCTAAACGTATTACGTACCCATTACATTACGTGGCCTCATACTTAGCTCAAGTACTCATCAACATGCAAACTTTTCTCCCTTAGATTCATCTTATGCGTTCAAGTTAATCCCGAAATATCCCTTAGCCCACCTACTACTATAATAAACGTTTAGCCGGTAGAAAGTGCGGACATTTGACTCTAACAAAAATTTGCTCTTAAAAGCTTAATATCTTACAAACGGATCCCTAAATCGAAAAATATTGGCAGAAGACCCCTTATATCTTTCAAAAAGACCTATCCAACGATACCCCACACTATGATATAAATATATCCAACATTTATATTTTGCCTACCATAAAAAAATGTTTTTTCACATTCACATTCACATTTTAATACATATACTCATAGTATTTGCGTTAAGCCGACAGATGGATGGATCGACGGACAGACAGACATGGCGAAACTATAATGATTTTGTAACTAACATTATTCCAAACTTTTACTTAGGTATCATCATCAGACTAATTTTATATTCCTGCGCTAAGTAAAGTTTTTCTCTTTCGTAAACGAATGGAATATATTTTTTCTACACACAACGGTGTTCCAATTACAAAATTTATCGTCTGGTTACCCCATTTTATTACCAAAGTTTAATTGGCCTTTTTTGGTAGATAACTCGGAAAGCAAAAACATTCGAATAACATAAAGTACCTAACCTTAATTCGGCTATTTATGTACCGCACCTCTGAGCGACCCTTTAACGAGCTACATAATTGTTCATTATTTTATCACATTTTTCGTGCTTAGATAATAAGTAGTCAACTTATTTTGCGTGAGAATTAAACCTTTATAAAATGAGGTTTGTAGTAATAAAGTTCGAGTAAGTTTATCACCAAACTGTAGAAAAAAAAGTCATCAAATTCAAACCATTCTAATTAAAGTAATTATGGTGATAATGATGATGATTATTGTAAAATGATAATACAAAAATATTGCTGTCGTATGCCTACTTCTTGAATATAAATTGAAAGTAATGAGTAGATGAAATTGCTATTACCATAAATTATTCGTTTTTACTTGAAATAACAAATCAATGTACCAGCTACAAATCCCTTCCAAGTAAGTGAGAGTATATTTCTACGTAATAGATATTATACTCTAATACTTAAAGGAAAATTTCAAAAGCTATAATATTTCTTTCATATTTCGGTATGAGAACCCCTGAAAGGAATCAATAGTTGAGTCGGTGGCTAACGCTTACCCACTCTATCAGCGATTAGTTATGGTCTAGTGGATATTTGGCCTTTTGCAACATATTATAACTTACATTTCACATTTCCTTATACTATGTTAACACATAGTACGTATAAAATGTTATACATAAAATGTATTTCCACCTTAGGTTTTATTTTACCGGCTACTCTTCATCAAAAATAATGTCATAAATTGACATGGTGGCAGTACTTTCTCTTAGGATCTTTTTACAAAGAGCTGTACTATTCAGTATAGTACCTCCTGTACCTACCGCATAAGGTAATGTGAAAGTGTATTACTAGTATATTCCCACGAACACATTTAGTACAAAGGCAACTACGTGAACGCCGCTTGAATGACCAATGCATGATTCATAACCACTTACAAAAGTTCTTGTCGGTCGTGAATTTCCTGGTCAAACGTCAATGTCATTTGACCGTTTGAAAAATCGATCTCACTATTGCTATTATAGGGAAACTCTTGAAAAGTATTTGCGTACACTAACTATAGGTACGTATATACTATATAGTATAAAGTATATATTAAATAGTATAAATTATTTACGCTTTTATTACTTTTATAGTCACCACATACTGTGATTTTTGCGGATAAAATAGTTTTATCGCATAAAAACTTACACATTACTAATCAGAATACAATCTTCCTTTTAATTTTATTTGTAAAATAACAATGAAAAACGAGATCAAGTTGTTTTACTCTTATACATACAAACTTCGGCAATAACACTAGGTACAAATTTTCTTTAATATTTTCATTGGTATGTCTTTTTTTTTTAAAAGCAACCGCTTAGCTAAAATCACGAGTGATGGTAAGCGATGATGCAGCCTATGGTGGAACGCGCTTGCCTAGAAGATGCCTATGCGCTTTTGACTTGAAGATACCCATGTTGTAGGTGGTAGGGAAAACGGAAGCTGAAAGCTGGAATTGTGGGTAGATGTCAATAGCTGCTAGTTTACTATTTCGTCTAAAACTAAGACTCAAATAATATTTTACACAGTTTAAACAAGTATAATTTTTAAAAAGAAAATACAAACAAAAATGTTCTTTGTCTAAACTCATCCAAATATATATTTTAGGGACAGCTGCTGACATTTGCACAATAACAGAAACTCATTATCAAGTTCTTAATAAAAGAAAAGGCAGCACTGGTAAAGTGGCAAAAACATTGAATCGGAGATTTGTCGCAAAAAATGTGACAAGTCATCAAATCTACATATTTTATTAGTCTCCCCCTCCAAGTTCGACCCTCCACTGTCGGTTGGGTTCTGAGGGATGTTCTTCGTTATTAACAAGAAAGTATTATCGACATCGGAAATTTTTCCTACACAAAATACCGAAATATATTTATACTCATTGGTGTGTACAATGTACATGGTTGTTAACTAGGGAAGGCACTATGCAAAATAGGCAGGATTTTCAGAAAAATTCCTTCTCCAACACAAGTTTACTTGTAATGAGTGCGAGTAGGCAATGCATTTGTACTTCTATGAAGTACTAGCCACTGTTTATATACAGGCTGTCTCGTAATTAATAGATAAAACGCAAATGGTAGATACACCACCTAATTATCGAAAACTAATTTGAGTAGTTTTCCAAAACTTTCTAGGGTGACCAAGTAATATACTTTTTCGGATAATTCAATTTTTTCTATCTTAAATCAGTTATTTCAATGCTGTAGCCTGCTATATGTAACGATTATTGTTAAACATTACGGATTAAATTACCAATGTATTGTAATAATATTTTTATAAATAATGTTTTATTTGTTTTGTACAATATTTTTGAAGCTACCTTCAATCTTCATGTTTCTAGCACACTGGACTGTACTGTAGAGGAGAGCATGAAGGATTTCTACCAGTAAGTACATCAGCGCACACATACCTACTAGCAACGTTATCTATGCGCCGATATGCCACGACATTCTCCAGTGTACTCGTCAATACTCCCGGAAAAACTGCACCATAAAATTAGATCACGGAGATTAGATAAGTATTTAAATTTAATTGATTTAATCTGCTCCACAAGAGATGGGCTCTTGTCAGGCTTTAGGAAGATTTTCCCGCGCACTATTAATAGCCGGTAAGGAACATAATTTATCATTATAACATAGGTGTCTATTTCAGAGTTTAAACTATCGTTAGTGTTTAAATTCTTCCCTTAGTCATGAGCTGGTTCTTGCAACGCATCACGATCCAAATTGTGAATCCCACCACTCAACCCCTCTCCCAGCGCGCGATGCGAGCAGCTGCGTGTCGCGCAGCCGCTTCGCAGTTTAGATCGTGCCGCGTTGCAAGAACCAGCTTATGACTAAGGGCCCCGTATGGGTTCGAAACTAAATGGCATACTCCGACCTAATATCACATGAGTTTTAGCCGTGTTTCATAATCAATTAATAAGTATCTATTGATACTAAAATACAATTCACGAAATAACATATAATTTTGGACACAACATTTGTTTACTCCTCCTGTCCTTAATCAACAAAAGTAAGATCGAGTTATTTTATATATCGTATTAACGACAGCAATATCTATATTATTAAGTTAACAATGGATAAATAAGCCAATTTGTCTTAGAATTAACAGTCTTTTATTTTGGTGAATCGGTCGGAAAATACTCGTAAAATAGTAGCCATCGATAGTTCGCACGTGCAGCAATATCCAATATTACAGGGCTTTCAAATAGGTATCAAAGACAGGCGGCGGTGGCCCGGCCGACTGCGGCGACACTTCATAAAGAACACTTTTATACCCTGGCCTTTTATTTATGGTGTCCTTTCATATCTTTGGCTTCGTTTTATTGTCTGATATAGGAGATGTATTATTGAATTTCCATATTGGACTGGAAGGAGACAGAAAAGCGTATGCTCACTCTATAGAATAATAGCGGAACCCTGTAAATGCCACGTAGTTCTCGTTTCCGTCGTCGTCATCAACCCATATTCGGCTCACTGCTGAGCTCGAGTCTCCTCTCAGAATGAGAGGGGTTAGGCCAGTAGTCCACCACCTGGCCCAATGCGGATTGGCAGACTTCACACGCGCAGAGAATTAAGATAATTCTTAGGTATGCAGGTTTCCTCACGATGTTTTTCCTTCACCAATTGAGACACGTGATATTTAATTTCTTAAAATGCACACAACTGAAAAGTTGGAGGTGCATGCCCCGGACCGGATTCGAACCCACACCCTCCGGAATCGGAGGCGGAGGATCATATCCACTGGGCTACCACTGCTTCTCGTTTCCGTAATACTGGGATAAAATATGACCGGTGTTACTTGTTGATAGTTTAGCTTTTCTAGCGAAAGATTTTAAAATTGGTGTAATAGTTTCGTAGCATATTCAAGCAAACGAAAAAATCTTTCCTCTTTAAAATGATGATGCCGACGCAAATTTGCCGCCGGGCGATAGATAAGAGGAATCTGTTGCCCGCTGTCCTATATAAGTTTTCTAGTAGTATTCATTACCATGTTTTGGTTTTTAAAACATTTTCATGACTCGGCCACCAGTCAGAGTCCGTAACCTGCTTCTCCCCAGTGGCGAGAAAATGAGGATTGAGAATGTATGCGGATTTTCCCATGGACTTTCTTCATGAGTAATAAATAACGAATTTATTTTGTTATTCTCTTTGTAAAAGCTAAATACAGTGAAAGGCTGTCACCCTGGCTGGTCAAAAAATTTAACCAGGTCTATTTTATTACTTCTTAAATTACTTGTTATGACAATATAATATTTAAATCCTTCAATATAAACTGTAGTACGTGCCAAAGAATGTTAGTAAACATACATAGCTGTGGTCGAATCGAAACACATAACTCTTCTTCGGCAGTCGAGTAATAATCATCATTATTATCAGCCGATGGACACCACTGCTAATACAGACCTCTTCATCAAAACACCTCAGTCTTGAGCCCAAAAATGAAAGGGAATCAAACCTATTTTTATTAGTAAAGAGGAATTCATTAAGTCCTGTATCTCGCGGAACCCTGTAGAGTTAAAATATACCATTCAATAAACTTTGATTACATACAAAGTACTGATATCGTCTTTTTTATTTTATTCTTGACAAGTTAGCCCTTGACTACAATCTCACCTGATGGTAAGTGATGATGCAGTCTAATGGGAGCGGGCTAACTTGTTAGGAGGAGGATGAAAATCCACACTCCTTTCGGTTTCTACACGACATCGTACCGGAACGCTAAATCGTTTGGCGGTACGTCTTTGTCAGTAGGGTGGTTCTTTGTAACTCCCTTGGCGGTACGTCTTTGCCGGTAGGGTGGTAACCAGTCACGGCCGAAGCCTCCCACCAACCAGACCTGGACCAATTAAGAAAATCTCAATCTGCCCAGCCGGGGATCGAACCCAGGACCTCCGTCTTGTAAATCCACCGCGCATACCACTGCGCCACGGAAGCCGTCAAAAATCGATCGATCTAAATTATACATGACGTACCTTTTAAGGTAGGTAGATTTCAGCAAAGAATTAAAGAGTTGCTATATATTATTCAAATCAGAACGGCAGAGGTCTTTTTACTGTGGAATGGCGGTTGCGCGGTACAACGCTCCGCACTTCGGAACGTGACCGAGTCGCCCGGAGTCACTGAACATTCGCACCACACTGGAAGAGACTCCCTTGTAACCACTAACTAAATAAGACGAAGTGAAATTACGACCATATCGCTCCGAACTTAGATTAATACGAGAACTGAACATACATCCAAAACTAATTAACTATAGAGCTAAGGTAAATAATAATAATCAACAAGCCGCTTGCTTGTGACGGTATTTTACTCTATCTATCGGGAAATGTCAAAAGGCATATCTGTAAGATTATTTAACGCAATATCGTCTGTGTAACTTTTATACACTCTTATAATTAATTTCGTATTACGTCTGTATCGTTTTTAATACGTTATGTCAATGTTTTCAAAAGCGTCCAAATTAATAAATGCAATATTATCCATTTAAACGTAAATGTTTTGCGGAAACTAATGTTCGTAGCGCGTAGTTAAAGGTGCTACGACATTGGCTACGATTTTCGGTATTGAAATATATTACCGAAAATTGTAGTCAATGCCGTAGCAGTTATCTACGCGCTACGAACGTCATTTACCTCAAACATAAACGTTATAAAGGAAGCTAAATTCAAATGTATAGTTGTTGACCTCACAGAATAAGCGATTAATCAAGATATTTTCATGTTTTTATCACACTAATATTACAAATGCGAAAGTTTGTGTGTAAGTGTGTTTGTTTCTGCTTTGCGCTGCGGCTATTGAATTTGGAATGGAAATAGACTGTACTCTGGATTGGACACAAAGACTACTTTTTACACCGGAAAAGATTATGATTCACGCGGGATTGGTGAAAAACTGGATTCCACGCAAATGAAGTCGCGGGCGTCCGCTGGAGTTAAATATATTTTGCGTCTTTACTAATGCAATAAATGGTTCGTGTAAAGACACTACAGAGGGCCTAGTGGCAGTTTGATACTGTA